>NC_089796.1:22486026-22626026 GCF_040412425.1 Macrobrachium rosenbergii
TATACATACATACATAGGCTATATAATATATATATACACCGTATGTGTGTATGTATATGTATATATATATATACACAAAAATTACCCCTTTTGCCGAGGAAAGTACGAAACTACTGCAGGTGTGTGTATGTATATGTATATATATATATATATATATATATATATATATATATATATATATATATATATATATATATATATATATACACAAAAAAACCCCCTTTTGCCGAGGAAAGTACGAAACTACTGCAGGTCACTAGACGTTGCCAGCAGCTTGGAGGAATATTGACCACCACGATATCCCTATATGAGTGAATCCGGCGGATACATCGCAGATGTTAGCAAAGCGGCGTGTTTACCACTATTAGTGGGACGACCCAAAGTTTCAGCAAACACTTTCACCGAACAAAAAGCTGTTCAGCGAAGTGATGAAAATATTAAAAACTTGTTTTTAGGAACCCGATACGTCTCGCTTTAAAAGAACATAGGCTAATTGTTCGTTTAACCTCATCCCCGGTCACTGCATCCTATTTATATTTTTCTTTTCATTCTTAATACCAATTCCGACACCGACAAGATGGAATGAATGTGAGGCCCTCGCAAATTCATTCTTCATAAATTACGTAACCAGGAGGCTTTCCCATACATACATATAAACGTTAAACTTATAAAAGTCCTAACAGTCAATAACGAGCACGTGTGGCACTAGATGACCAACTGTTGCTACAACTGGGTTACGCGAGTTAGTTGACAGAGCGTTAATTCTCATTCCCTGAAAATCGTATTTACGATTAAGTGGTGATAATGCGTTGGTTCACTTGTTCTCTTGCACTTTTTTATCACTATTATTATGTTTATTGAAAACAAATAGCAGTTTCCTTGCCATATATAGTATAAATTCTCTCTCTCTCTCTCTCTCTCTCTCTCTCTCTCTCTCTCTCTCTCTGCTTATTTCTAAGTTTTAATGAAGTGCCTGAACAAATTGAAATTTAACATATTAAATAGCATGAATCGTTAGTCAAGGCTTTTCAACACAACTTTCCACATTATTAAAAAGTTCCGGACAAGAAGAGGACTCGTGCTTTATTAATAATCTCCAAACACTGCTCTTTTTATTCAAACGAACTTCTGAACATCATAAGTTACAAGAATATCTCACAAGGACGTAATGTTGTTTTTCCTATATGTTACCAAGTGGTCACACTGAAATCAAGGATATAATGATACGAACTTCCTTTCTGTTGGTCAGGTGTAAATACAAAAACAACCCAAATTAAACAACCCAAGATGGAGTATTTGCCTGCACTTCGTTACTGTGAATGAGACTAACAAGTTCGTTTTTCTCTCTCTCTCTCTCTCTCTCTCTCTCTCTCTCTCTCTCTCTCAGGTCCCGGCTTGGACCCCCCAGGTTATTTCACATATAAAATGTAAAACTTGTTTTAAACCAGCAAACCAGTGTTCCCAATTGTTACAGATTGAGGGATGATACAGCCGCACTAACATGATATGTGCACCAATATAACCACTTGAACACACTTAACTTTAACGTGTGTATCCAATGCGTCTATCGTAATTATGAGATAAATAATAAGCTACTCATAACAAACGAATAGTAGACTAAAATAAAATTGACGAAAGTAAAACAGTTTCGCGAGCTCAACAACACCATTGGTTAAACCATGTTAAGTTTCACGTGGTTACTATGAACTCCCATGGAAAAAACAATAGTTTTCAGGTGTTGGCCGCAAAACATGAGAGCGTCTCCATTATTCAAAATATAAGGAATGAAGAAAAAAAGAAGAGTAGAGGGTACTACTCCAAATCCGGCGATAAGTTCTAACCAAGCACACAGCAAAGTTTGGGTCAACTTTTGAGTTACTTCAAGATAACCAATCTACAGTACATATTTTGGCAGATACTTAAATAAATTAATGAAGAACTGAAATCTGAATATCTCAGTAACTATCTCATAGGCCTCTTCAACACTCCTATGCTATCTTTAGAGCGACTGACGTGGTACACATTCGCTCGCATGACAAGCATTAGGCCTAAACCGCCGGCTACTAATCGTTTCTGTCCTGAGGGTATCGTTGTGTATCTTGCATAAAAATGTTCAGAATCACCTTAAGCAGGTAACCAAACATGCTAAGTCCGCTTCCTATGAAGTTGATCTGTCGGACACACGCACAAACACACACACACACACACACAACTGCTTCTTCCCCTTGCACTCTTCTGGCCTAACTGCAAATTATAGACAGCGAACACACTGACAACTCCAAATAAAACTGTCTGTCTGTCGCTCTTATTCTCTGCTTCATCACTTACCTCGCAAACTTGAAAATGCCCCGGGTGATGTCAACAGCGCTGACAGATTTCATATTCTCTTCTGCGTAAAGATCTTCATTTTTCTTCCATGTATATGACCGGTCTCAAGACTATATTATCCAGTCTTTTATACACCACAGTCAACGTTGAGTCTTACAGCAGCACAGCTGGACTTTTCTCTCCCGGTCACTTTTATTTCAATAACCACATATAATTCCTAAAGAAACAACTGAAGAAATTTCATAGCAGATTAAACATGAACTGGACGGAAAACTAAAACAAAAGTACCTAGCAAGGCGGTGGCTAGCGGGTGACTGAAGCAGCAGCTGTATGGTGTTGTAAATATTTGCTACGAGACTTTAGCAGCTATTTTACGCCAAGAAGCCGTCAGCTTTGGCGGCACTCGCGGCAAAAATACGCCAAAACGTAGTCGCTTCCAAACACGACTCTGCTGCTTTTATAGACTTGTACGGTTCACTGATTAACGCATATTTAAACCACGGAGAACTTTACAGTAATTGCAGAATATTGTTTTTCTGGGAATAGAGCCGGTGGGTAGGGATTACAGAAACGTATCACACGGAAAGTTAGATAACCTCTTTGAATGCGACCAAGGAAAAATAAGAGAAAGAAAGCGACATGAGAAAGGCGGGCCTTTGAAGTTACAAGCTATGGGGAAACAGTGGACGAGAGAGAGAGAGAGAGAGAGAGAGAGAGAGAGAGAGAGAGAGAGAGAGAGAGGAGAGTGCATTTCAAGACAAAAAAGGAAAAGTGAGGTGTAGGCTACTGCTACAGTGAAAATGGAAGCATATTGTTTGTAGGAAAAAGGGGAATAGTGAGACGTAGTATAACGATGTACGAGATAAGAAAGCATTTTAAAGGAGGGGGTGGGGGTGAAGTTCCCAAAGCAAAAAAAAGAAATGGAATATTTAAAGGAGTGGTGTTGGGAGAGCTTTTAGAGGAGACCATTAATGGTGGGTACATTCAAAGAAAAAAGTATTTACGACGGTATTTAAAGAAAAAGTAGTTCGGAAAGCTTAAAGGAATGCAAGACCGAACTTGTTTTGGGCAGTCTTGCCCGCCTATATGATAAAAAAAATTTTGAAATGAAAAGTAAAATGGGTTTCGGAAGTAAAAAAAAAAAAAAGTAACAAAAACGAGTTGATAACTATTCAAGAAAATATCTAGGTATGCATTTAAGGGAAAAAATGGTTGAGATACTATTTAAAGGAAACAAAACAAGGATTCCAAAATAAAAATGAGAGCGTACAAGTACTTAAAGTAAAGGAGTCACTGTGATTGTAATTAAAGGAAACAAAAAAGGGCTGAAGTTAAAAAAAAAAAAAAACTACGAACGAGACTCAAATGAAAAATGATGGGAGATGATTCAAGGACAAACGGAAGGTCTACGATGTGAAAGAGGGCAGACGACGAACGAGTATTCAAAAGAAAGGCAAAGAGAGGAAACGGAGCACAAGAAAGATGGGAAAGGGGAGTATAGGCAGGAAGAAAATAAGGAGGCCAACCCTTATATCATGAAAGCCACAAACGGCTTCATCGTGAGCGTCCTTGGCCTATTGCTTCACAATCGTCCAGCTGAAACTGAGAGCGAAATATTAAAAGTCATCACAATTCCTTCTGGATTTTCTCGTTAAGAGTTTTTTTTCCTTTTTTGGTCTGTTAGACTCATTCCATTAGTTCTTTGGCCTCAACGTGACTCATACCACCCACATCAGAGCTCTGTGAAATTCTGATCGATGTCCAGCGTGCATAGAATTAATTGACGGGTTTATATCAGACTGGTGTAGAAAACAAAGGTTATAATTGCCAGTATATATATATATATATATATATATATATATATATATATATATATATATATATATATATACATACATATATAGATAGATAGATAACAACCCCTTACTTAAACCTTCGTTCAAACCTTACGTTTTTCAATCTAATTCTTTAAGATTAACGTTTCATTAAAGAGGCATTGTCTTCATTGCCCAGATGCTTGCTAAGTTTTCGTGAGTCAGATGAAAACATTTTTCCCATTTACACGCTTTGGTTCTTTCTGTCAGAGGCATATTCGTGATCAAACCAGACTTACAGTCAATATAGATTTAACTGCTTTTTATCAACTTATTTCTGGCAGTCCTTGATTACCACAACTAGAAAAAAGCATTTCCTGAAAAAGATGAAGAATAAGTAAATTCACATTTATTTTTCTAAAACGGGGCAAAGATTCGCCTCTGTACAATGTTTTACCCATCTAGTTTCCTCTCTGTCTTTTACCAAATTTGTACCAGAATGAAATAGTGGCTAAGTGGTGCCATGGCTAGACTAGTCTATAAGACAAAATGGGTAGTGTGCTATTGTAATTCCGTTTTATTCCTCCACCGTTCGCAAATCCATGCAGCTGTAAATGGGTACCGGTATCTGCTGGGGTCAAGATAATAGGCAAGGAGCTAGCAACCTCATCCCTACGAGCTTGCTGAAATAAATAGAAGGCTGTGCACTTCGTGACTTCTGGTACCACCCCTTCTGAAAGGGAAATAGGACTGATGGATATATATACTGTACATATATATATATATATATATATATATATATATATATATATATATGTGTATGTGTGATAAGAATGCAAAACATTACTTTCACTGTACCGTTGTTGTTTGCTTCTCAATATTCAGAAATGGAAAAAAAGCAGAAATCTACAAGTCAGTAACATTTTCCTCTCCCAAGGAGTTCACAACTCCTAAGAAGCACACATTCGCCAATGGAATACGACTTCTTCCTATTTTGTCTGTCTGTTTTCCCTCCATTTTGTTTCTTTTTTCTCGTGCGAGCATTGTACCCCAGTAAGTTCCCCATATATTGATTAGTAATGTAGTACACATTCGGTATGTTTGTCTGCCGCTCTCACCAGACTCCTTCGGTGCGCTGTATTAGTTTCTAAGCATTAAATTTTTGGACTGGGTTGCCCGTCAAGGGAGTCCATGTGACAACGGCGTCTTGCTTTCGTTGTGGTCACCCACTGACCATATATTAGCGACTCTCCATAGTGTCTCTCGGACCTCACTGTGGCCCAACGCCACTTAACTTCGCAAATCGAGAGACATCTGGCATTGAGAAACTGAATTAATGTAATAAAGTTATATTTTTCATGACACTTTCAAAGTGCAGCAAGAAATAGATAGAAACAAGGCGTAGAGTATAAATTATGATTATTCTGCTGTGTTCTGATAATAAATAATTATTACTCAGTGAGGTTTCCTTCAGGTTAGATAGAATACAGACCATTTTCCGGCTGAGTGAAGGAAAAGGCAATTTTGAGTGTAACGAGAGAGAGAGAGAGAGAGAGAGAGAGAGAGAGAGAGAGAGAGAGAGAGAGAGAGAGAGAGAGAGAGAGAGTTTTCTTATTCTGAAAAAGTAAGAAAATAATGCGTACTGAACACCAAACACAATAGGCAATCTGCATGCACTACTTACTGATATGATCTGCCTTCAATACGATCTTAATTATCACCAAGCTTATTTTAACAGGTGATACGGTGATAAAGCAAGACACATTTCAGTGCAGCATAAAGGTCACTCTAGGTAAAGTATTTCTAAGGAAATTTATAAGTACCATCAACATAAATTTACTTTGTTATTCAACAATACTGACTTTTGAAATGTGTCCTTTTTCCTCATCATTAGTATCGTTTAACATGGAAGCCTTATTCCTAATCTATGTGTCTGTGCAGTCTAGGCTGTTAATAAACTCTGTTATAAAGTAAACCGCTATTTTCCTTGTCATGAATAAATCTTTAATGAATAGTCGCACTTTTAAACCTGTTATAATACATATCCTGTCAGAGCAAATATTTTACATAAAGCAATCTGAGCCAGTAGTTAATAGTGCTTGGTCTCAGGAGGGAATGCTACAAGTCTTTATCATTTCAGGAACAAGCGAATACAAAAATTAAGCTCATTTCTTATACTGATTTTAATTCCTTGCTCTAAGCATATTGTATTCTTCGTAACTTCCTCTCCCTCCGAACGCAAGAGGAGTTACGCATAATTTTACCGAGCTTTAAGAAATTACGCCAGACAGGCTATATAGCGATCGGTGGCAACGCTGCTCCCACTCTCCGGTCATTGTACTCCAGCCTAGCACCCGCTATGTTGCCACATAGTCTTTTATCCTTATCCACCTGCTCGTTAAACGCTAATTTCTAATAGCAATAAGATCCTATCCCACCTACAACTGAATGAAATAAGAAACGTGGAATTACCGCACGGAATACGTGACGACATACCGCAACATCAAACCAAGTTCCCGTCGTATTTCGAGACTTACTTTGGTGTGTAATGTTCTTTCTGGATTTACTGTGCATGTAGAGCCATGCACATTCATCTACTGGTGATCAACATATCGGCAATGGCATGTGAATGCTGCGGATAGCACCGGCGCAGAGTGAAAGGAGGGCCAGTCGCATTTCATATTAACTGGCTGTTACTTTGTGGTTACAATAAAACGTATTAATCGAAACCTACATATATACGTCACGGTGGGCATCTCGAACCCATCTTGCTGTGCCGCTTCACTTGAATTCGGATGTCGGTGAGAGTGCCAGGAGGCGTGATATAAAAAGCGCGCGAAGCGTCGACGTTCTTAAGAATGATGTTGACAAAATTTGTAGCACAAGGACACTGCTATCATTCTTACTAGAAACTTTATTGATTTTTCACCGGAAATTCTGTTAATTAATGGCTATAATATATTCTGAAAGACGACATGAAACCGTAATCTGAAACGTCCACACACCCACGTGTGTGTAAAATGAACATTATCGAGAGAGAATTTTAAACGGTGTTATAAACAGTACCAGGTATCTGATTCAAGAGTCAGATTTAATATTGTTGATATAAATAAATAATAATATATTTACTACCCATAACAAAATATACACACTAGAAAACTAACTGCTGTAATACAATTCTAATGAATTTTTTTACTTTGAGGTTTCACCCAATCGTTCTTGAAATGAGACCTTCCGTCTCAAACTTTAGTCCCCAATGAAACCGACTCAATACCCCTAAACGAGGTCAAACTAGAAAACTGCGTTTATGGCATTCAGAAACTTACCACGCACACGTCAGTGTTTGTGAAATCGTAGACCTTGTCTCTTGGTTATGTTTTGTTCTCTCATTTTCATAAGTTCTGCGGTGACTTACGAAGTCAATGAATGTCTGCATAACGGATAATAAGAGACAATAACATCTTTGCAGAATACTAGTTGTCATTGGAGAGTAAGATGAAGGGAAGATACCACTCGTAGACTTTAGAAACGGCGATAAATTAACCTTCTGCTTGATATAGAGATCTAGTGAGTGAGGCAAGTTGACGCAGAGACCCCAAGAACCATTGGAGTACCTGATTACTGGCATATACTCTATGGCAAATCGGACCGTTATAATTAGAATAGCATTTGTACCCAGCCAAACTTACGCGAGAATCTACCTCCCTGTTCACTTTAAGACCACTGGGTGGTATCGAGTTATCCAGATTACACCCTCTAGTGTTTCAGGATCATTGATAACGTCATGCATGTCTGAAGTGCCCCGATTACATCAGTGGCACAATAGTGTCAAAATCCATTTATGGTGATGACACTAATCCCGTGCACACCATTCGCAACCCCGTGCCTGCAGTGGTGCCCGCTTATATCAATACTCACATTATTTTTAACTCTTGTGTCCGGAGAAAACCAGTAGCAACAAAATAGCTGAATGTGATGGATTTGTTGTTCAATAAATATACGTAGTTACCACAAGGGATAAAGGTTCTGAAGCCCATTTACATCATTAATTTACTCGGTCTAAAGTCGAACGACGCGAGTGAAACTATCGAAGTTTTACCTAGCAATTTATATATGTATCCTGTTGGCAATTCATGACGATGACCTCAATTGTGTTAACACTTTTTCAAGATAAACGAAATTTTGTCTGTTATAACGTTATTTTATCATCAACACTTAGAAATAAAATATTTTATATGAATGCATTTTCATCGAAGTAACTTTAGCACCAGCTTTCTGCTGGAATTCAAATAAGCATCACATGGTGGCGACCTAATTTCTTGTTTGTCCAGATATGCAAGAAAATGCTGCTTAAACCTGGCCAATAAAATTAATGAATTCTAAAGTTTCTATGATTAATCAAAAATCGCATAATTACGTTCTAGGGGGTCCTCTGCTCTCGCATGCACAGACTAATGACGTTTTTGCAACAGACCATGGCCGTATTACTGGCCCCAACAAACGGCAACCACGGCAATTGTGCATACACCTACGAAAAACAACCACTGCAATGTTGCGGGCAACAATGAAGAACTTCCACTTCAACAGATCACAGTCGGGCTGCCAGCACAAGTGAAGAGTATCCACTGTATCAGACTAGAGCACGTTGCGCGCATTAATGGAGAGCAATCACTTTACTACTCCGGATCTATCCCCATTCTAGCCTTGGTCTCCACACAACTTTGTGAGTAACGTACAAATAACAGTAGAATAATTAGGATAAATGGCAAACGAAGTACTTTCAAAAGGTAATCTGGAGGCTGTAGGTGGTGGTCTAGTTGTGCTGTATATGTAAACATTACATTTTCATGTTTCTGAAATGGTAGCGATATTCATGTACAAAAACTTCTAAAAACTGGCCAGTAAGATCATTTTAAGAACAAAGATATATTAGATGAATGGCAGTGATATATATGTACAGTACAAAAACTGCTAAAAACTGGCTAGTGAAATCATGTTAAGAACAAAGACGGTGGATGAACTGGCTGTAACATTATTTTTGGGAATGTCATAGGAGGTGGTTGAGTCTCATCATTTTATTCTAATAAGAATACACTTTTCTTAGTACCAACAGCAGTCTTTTTACCAGTAAAAATTCACAACTGTGTAACAACAAAACCTATTAAAAATTGAGAAGGGTGTCAACTACAGTACATATTCAGATTTTTTTATTTAGAACTGGGTTAGTCCCCAGAAAGAAGAATAATCAGAGATTAACAAGAAAAGAATGAGACTGAAGAGAAGATCAGCCTAAAGTACAAAAACTGGACATTGGAAAATGACATGAGTAAAATAATAAGTACTGCTAAGGAATAGAGAGAGATATGGTTGTGAACTTAAAATAAACGAAGGAAAAGTGATGAAAAGAAAACCTTCAAGCTTTGGTAGAGGATATGTAGGAAGAGGATAGAGATACATTATAGCAGAAGCAGAGGAAGGACAAATAGAAGGCAGCAAGGGCCAAGAGGAAGACTTAGCGGAAAAGAAATCTCAACACAGCAGAGGAAAAAAATACAAGTTATAAAGTAGCAATGGAGATGAGCAAAAAATTATTATAGGTTATCTTGTGTTATTAATGCACTGGTCACTGAAGCTGAACAAGGGTATAACTAGCAAGAGTGCCAAGTACAGTATATATAAAAAATAACATGAAGAAACTAAAGCTGAAAAGAAAGGAATAATGGAACACCTGGAGATAATACTTTAAAAATTTACTGCATGTGGAAACGGAATATGAACAGAAGGATGTTGACATGACAGAAGGAACAACAGAAGTTTCAAAATCTAAAGAAGTTAAAAAAAAATCCTCAGGTGAAAAACAGCTTCAGGACCATCAAGAAAAATAAGCATTTTGCTAAAAGCTGCTGGAGGCCTAGTTACTGATGACCAGGTCAAAATACAGGGAACAGTAGGAAAAGGGTATTACGACAGTAACATACTGCCCAAAAGAAATCTAGGAATAAGACTGCTGTCTCATGCTATGACGGAGAAGGTACTGGAAGAAATGTTAACAAAGACCATTATTGTTTACAATTGTCGTTTTGGCTTTATTTAAGGCAACTAGGGTACTATTAATGCATGATCTTCAGTATTTATTGTACTAGACGGTAATAAACTAGCAAATACATAGGCAGAGGGTACTGGAATGGTTTAAGGCCGCCACTAATGTTCAGTTATACCTGCGTAGTTGTGCCCGCGTGGTCGGCCTGTGCAGGCAAAACTGAAGCCACTAACGTTCAGTTATACCTGCGCAGTTATGCCTGTGCAGGCAAAACTGAATGTTAGTGGGTTCAATTTTGCATGCACAGGCTGACTGTGCAGGCATAACTGCACAGATATAACTGAATGTTACTGGCAGCCTTCACTGAGCTATTGATATCATGTATTATAAGAGAAGATCTGGACTGAAGTCAGTGGCAAAACCTACGAAAAATACTAGTGTCTATAGAAATGGAGGAAGCTACAAAGAGTATACAGTATAAGGGAGACTTCTGGGAGCTACTATGAGCAAATGAAATGGTGTAAAGTGAGCAATGAGATGAAGAGGTCTTGAACATTTTTAGGTATGGAAGAGTGGAACTTAAGGCTGTGAATTGAGGGAGTCCGAGTGATTGGACACCAAGATTGAAGAAAGGAAGTGGGAATGAAGGTTAAGTAAAAGGCTAAAAAGTGGGTGCAGCAAGGGGCCAAGGGACACTGCAACCACCCTTTAGTAATGTCTACAACACTACCCAGCTCCCCTCCCCCAAGGTACAAACATTAATGACACTGATAGTTCTGTCATGACCCATTATAATTAAGAGCTACAACGATGCTGGGGAAAACTTTAACATTTCATTAAACCATTTATAATTTGAAATTTTACTCTCAAGAAACAATAAAAGTACAGTATATAATTAGTGGACTGGAAATAAAACTATCACCGATCCTGTAAAACCACCATTGTAAGGCTTCAACACCAAAATCTTTAAAACCCAACAATATACAAAGGAAAAAATAACAAACTTTCAATAAAAGGATATATTATTAAATATAAAAATATTCATCTTACATTATTTAAATCACAGTTTATCAGTACTATTAATTCTTAAAAAGTGCTGTAAATAATTTAGAAATTTATTATTTAAAAGGAATAGTCTTTAAATAGACACCCAACCATAAAGTCTAAACACTTGTATGATGATGATATACATATACTGTACTCATTTTTTAAAATTAAAAAATAGTCCTGAATATGAGCAGAGAATTTTGAGTCAATAATAATTTCTAATGTACAGTAATAATTAATTGCCATGCAATCTATATATGTATAGTCTTAAATAAAAACTAAACATCAGACAGCAACACTGGCATCCCTGGAGAACGAAATCTGGAGTAATGCCTGGACTCTCTTACACCCAGTGACTGCCAGAAGAGGATAAGAGGCTGGGATGAAATCCAACTGGCCAATCACAAGTTCTACAATCTTCTCATAATTATAATCTTCAGGCAAGAGACCTGTTTTATTCATCTTGGACAGCTCCTCTGTAACACACTCTTGAACTTGCCTAGCCTCCATTGGCAGAAAGGGTACAAAAGCATACGATTTAAGTACTTCAAGCATCTTCCTGCCCTGAGTTTCCCTTTCTGTTACAGTTTTAAAGTCATCAACCTGTATACTCTCTCTCTTTCTTCCGTCACGACGTAACCTTAGATACTCCTTGTTTATGTTTTGGCTTCCTTGAGTACCACTGAGAACAATTAGTGTCTTTTCTATCTCCTTTTGCTGATAAACACCGACTCTGAAATGAGAGAGGAGTTGTTCTAGAATTTCAAAAGGCAGGTTGTTTTCATCCCATCCATCTATCACTATGACATTGAAAGAACATGGGTGAAGTTCATCATACAGTCCCTTCACTTTAAGCTTCAGTACACTGACATCATTCTGTGGATAAAGTGATGGTATAACAGTGAAAATCTGAGAGGTAGAGGAAAAGACTTTCTTCAGGATATTTGTAGAATACGTCTTCCCACTTCCTGTCCAACCAACCATCCACATGACCAAAGGAGAATTCACTTTATTATTTTCAAAGTCTTGTAATGAGCTAAGAATTACGTTAGTAGCAATTTCTTGTCCAATTACAGACTCACTTAACTGTCTATCAAGCTCTTCCAGAGGCAACATTACTTTTCTTCTTATGTCACACTGAGTTTTAACATATGTAAAATATGCAGAGAAAAACAAAACTATTAATATCACAGTTGAAATTACCACAATTATCCAGAAAAACAATTTGAAACAATTCTTGAGGATTAACCATATAAATGATGACTCTCTATTTGCTTTTTCAACTTTAATTTCACATTCCTCCTCTGTTCCTGATGATGAGACCAAAGTTTCATTTGTCTGGTTTGACACCAGTGATTCACTATCCTTCACTGAATGCGCATCTTCCTTTTCTTTTGCATCTTTCCTATTGTCATAACTGCTAACAGAACTATCATCATGGTAAGAAGTCCAAGACATTTCAGAGAAACTTCTATTAAGAAACTGTTCTTTTTTTTCCCCGGAAGTCGAAGATCGCAATAAAGGAGCTGCCGTGGTCAAGGTTCTACGTCTGAGAGAAAAAGTGGGATCGCTGGAACTGGCTCTGCCTATTGTTTTGGCAGTATAGATTTCTGTTAAGCTTCGGCCAGGGTTTTTGGATTTTTGTCTGGATGAATAGACAGACGAATTTTGATAGATGACCTCAGGTTGTAATGAATTAGATCTATGCAGAGGCTTGTGTCTTACAGAAAGATCAGGAACCAAAGTCTCATGAGACTCCATTTTAGACCTGTAGATGAAAAAGAAACAATAGACCTGTGAGAAAAATCTGAGCCTCCTTTGTTCATTTGTAAATTCAAAATGTTCACTGAAAATTATGATGCTAAAACTAGGTATGATATAATTAAAAAAAAAAAAAGGAAATTCTGCAGTATAAAATTGTGCGAGCAAATGATCAACTACTTTTCTTCATACATAAAAAAAGTAACAAGTTGCTCTATACGGTCTTTTTTTTTTGTATTTACATCCTGTTATAAATACTGTACATTATAACATAACCTCCAAGATATACCATGAAGCCACAAAGATGTTCAAATGACCACTGCTTATTTCTAATTACTAGAAAAGATACCCAAAGGGTACAGAATAGAACTTCAAAATGCCAATAACCAGGAGTATTATCATTCTAGAGAGTAAGATTTGTAATTTTTCATTAATGTAATGCACAAAAATTCACTATCATTGCATTCATCAGGGATGTACAACTGCACATTTTTTTAAGTATTGAAATGTAAAATAAAGAAATGTCATTAGCAATAAAAAAGCATTTTGTGCTTTTCAATACTGTACTTGGTGTTAATGCTTGTCAATTTAATTCTGTCATAATATTATACACAGTCAATCAGTGGTTAAATATTTAAAAATAATTTTTTGCTAATAATACATTGAATATACTTAGTGCCAAAAGGTGAATATGAACAGAAAAGAAAGGTTTTACCTAGCTGCCGTTACTGGATATTACCGCTCTGGCTCAAATACAACACCTTGACCATCATCCAAAATCCAGCTGTTGACTTATTCATAGAATGCTGATAGGTAAAAAAAAAAAAAAAAAAAAAAAAAAAAAAAAAAAAAAAAAGCAAATTTGTATTTTTCCTAACATAAAAACATGAAGTTCTTTACATGGGGATTCAGCTCACGTGCACAAGCTAAATCCCGATGTAAAGAACGTAGGTTTTTATTTCTGTTGGAACAAATCATTAATGGGGGACCTGCACCAAAACATGGAAACTTCTAAATTACATAAAGATGACCCTTCAACTTTGCTACGGAAGAGGTTGGAGGCACTAATCCCATACCATCAAGCAAGGTTGCCCCAAAACTAGTATCTAGACTATTCCTTCTTGTATCATCATATACAAATATATTTTATATCATTAGAAAGAAAATTTACCCTAGTTTTTCAGGCCACAAAAAAATTTTTCATTTAAATGTTAGAGTATATAAATTGTTATTTAAGGACAAATACCACAATAAGCTACAACTCATGTACTCTGCTTCAGATGGAACTGTAGCAGGCATGATCTTAATACCAAATACAAAAATGACACTCACTAACTGAAGAGGAAAGAGCACTAGATTACTGCTTGCAAGATTTATATCAAAATAGTGCAATACAAGTATCACATTGTGCTTGCATCCACAAGTTAACTCCCCAAGGAAATAAAAGATGAGTTTTATTTAGAACTGCAGAATGTTATAAATGAAATAAAAGAAAGATACGAGAATTGTTGTTGGTGACATGAATGCAAAAGTTAGTAAGAAATTATATGCAGGATTAATGGACAAAAAACAGATAGGAAAAGTGTGATGTGGAATGGTAGGAGCTAGAGAGGAGCAGATACTAGCAGTAAGTACCAACTTGCCAGTGCCACCCTTAAACTGAAATTAAAACCTTCCATTAACAAACCTGACAGAATATCTACATTTAATAATATATATTTTCTTGAGTCTGAGTGTCAAGAGACTTTTGTTACTAAACAGATTAGCAATTCTATAAACAATATTCAAGGAAGTGCAGACAATCAACAAACACTGAACTAACATCAGAAATGTATATCAACTTGCATAAAAAGGAGTAATGGGATGTGGTAACAAGATGACAACCTTAGATATTGGATGAGTCACAAGATACAATAAAGAATAGATTACAGCAAATGGTACCTACATAATTTCAGACGATGAATGCAGATCAGAATGTATTAAGTACTCAATTCTAAAAAGTGAGATTCAACAAAATGCAAGATGAGATATGGGAAAATATCTGGAAAAACAGGTGGATGATGCTGATAAAGCCATGTAGTCAGGGAGTAGCACTAGTGTTCGGGCGGTCAACAGAAATATCCACGGAAAAAAGGAAAATACTTGTCAAAAAGAGGGAAGGGACAATGGTAACATCAAAATATAAGAAAGACAGCTAAGCAGAACATTTTTGTTCGAAGTTATGAATATAAGATTTGAGGATAATTGGATTGATATACCAGAAGCTGAAAACAAGCTGAATGCACAAATGAAAGAAATCACAGTTTTAAAAGAGCAATCAGTAACAGAAAAACTTAGGAGAGGGAAAGAACCAGGCACTGTAGACATGACTCCTCATATACTTACTTGCCATTTTGCAGAATATGAAATGAGGACAAAAATCTTGATGACTGAGAATTAGAAATCATATCAGTGCTACCAAAGAAAGGTAACCAGACTGTACGATGCATCTATAAAAGCACTGGATTAGCATCAGTTGTTAAGGAAAATGTTCTGTAGGACTATACTTATTCTCAATAAGCTCGAGAAAAAGCGATAAAATGCTTAGAGATGGTCAGGATAGTTTCAGAAAAGGAAGAAGTTGCGCAGATCAGTTATCTGCATTAAGACAAAAATCACAGTTTTTAAAAGTAAAATGTATTTTTCCTAACTATACAAACCCGAGGTCCTTTACATTAGTGTAGGCTGGAAATGGCCACTGAACTTTCGAACAAGGTGGTTAGGCAGTTAACTATCGTCCGGGAGGCAGGGGTACCGCCTGCCCGGATGTAAACATTCCAATTTGCCTTTCAGCCCAGGTATCAGACTGAGGGGGTGGCACGGTACCAGATCCTCTTCCTCGCAAGAGAAATCCTTATCAGAAAGATCCGACCGAGTCGAGACAGGAAGAGAGACAGGCTGACACCTAGAAAACGCTGGATCAGCCAACCCGGAACACGAAATACCTGAGTGTGCAAGACGAATACCTGGAGGATCAGTTGCGATCATATTGTGGGCAGCCAAGAAGGGTTGCGCAAACCCCGCACTCTCCAACAACGGTGGCGCCACGTTTTAGCCAGCCACACCTGGGCGAACCACGCCCATCTCAGAAAGCGGAGAAGCCGCAACACCTGCAACCCCCGAACTAGACTGAATAATAGTCGCATGTGGATGAGGAACCGCAGCAGACACTCCGCTATTTGCGGAAGAAGAACTAGGGGGGCAAAAACCCTGCTGACCCGCAACCGAACCCGAACCTACAAAACCCGACCTAACCGGAGGAACAGGGAAACCTGTTGAAAAGGTAGAGAAGGAAGGTACTGAAGGAGGGAGAGAGAAGAAGCCACACTCGGGGTAACCACCGGAGTCCCTGCCGATGACGTCATACAGGTGGAGAACGTCCCAGTCGGACCAGAGCTCAAAGGAGTTTCGCATGGAAAACTGTGGGGTACCGAACCAGAAGCATCACAGCAGAAGCAGAGGTGGAAGCCGAGGTGTTGTCCAAGGGTGGCGTCTTATCTAGTTTATCCATTTCAAATCCAAAGCCAGTAATCCTAGCTACCGAGTGATTGTTGAGACTACCGAGCCGGAACATTGAACGCGGAACAGCCAAGCATTCTGCCAGTTGCCGCAGCAACCAGCTCCGGAGGATGAGAAGTCATAAGATTTGCGGAAAATTGTCCCAAGGCAAGTCCGCTAATGGTAGAGAGCTCGGATGAGCGAGAGAAGAAATCGAAAGTCTCCTGGAGAATGACCCAAACGGAAGGCTGAGAAAAAGCAATAGAAGATTTTGAAGCCATAGGAGAAAAGATGTCTGTAGATACAGAAGAGGCCATAGATTTTAAGGAGAGAAAATAGACCGATTCTGTTCCCCCTTGATAGTCTTGTAAAGCATCATTCGTGAATTCTGGAAGATTTTTCAAAACATGCTAAAAAATGTTAGAAAAACCAATATTGAAACAATTTCTAACCAAAGATCTGTAGCCTTTAGAAAGACCCAACAGGTCAGCATTATACTCTGCAATGTTCAGCAATTGATCTACCAATTAGTCTCTGAATGGGACGAGGAAGAGCTAGGAACCAAAATTGAATCATCCTCTGCCGATTTTGCTACCTTTTGTTGCAGAAAGCCCACTGCAGGAAAAAGAACCGCTGTTGGATCTAACAAGGGAGCCGCAACTTTAATCACACCTGACTCCGACTGCACCTTCAACTTATCTTCCCGACTATCTACTACCATCCTATCCCTAACTGTCTGAGTCAAGCCTAAATTTGACTTTACCTTAGGACTTAGGTTACCAGGGGGAAAGGGGAAATCTGCTGCTGACACTGCCTGCTCCGCGCCAGGGGTCAGCAGATCCTACCTTTGAGGTTTGCGGTTCTCCATGACCCCCAACACCCGTTAGGGCTGGTTCTGGAACAGGCAGGGGAGCTGAAAAAGAGCGATTAGATTCTGTGTCCCTATTACCTTTGTCCTGATCTTTTATTTCTGTTAATTTTGACATGAAACTGGAAAACAGACTAGACATGCTGGCTGACAATTTGTCTTCTAATTTCCTAAATAATTCCGATTCTAAGGCATCTTTGTCAAAACCCTGAGTCTCTACTGCTGAATCTTTACACTTGCTCTTAGAAGCTAACGATTTTCTATACTTGAGATAATCTTCCATCTGTCCTATCGACCATGACCTACATTCGTCACATCGCAATGTGACGTTACATTGTACTTTCCTGCAATTTATGCACAACGAATGTCTGTCATTTTTAAGGGTACTCATCCTTTTCTTGCAGGCTGTGTACGAACGATGGGCTGCAGTTTCTCCAGCGGTAGCAAGCTCCGTCGTCACGGCAGAAGCAGAGGTGGAAGCCGAGGTGTTGTCCAAGGGTGGCGTCTTATCTAGTTTATCCATTTCAAATCCAAAGCCAGGCCAAGTCGAGACGGGAGAGAAGGTCCAAATCCAGGAAAAGAACAAGCCAGGAGAGAAGGGGCAATAAAAACCAGTCCAAGTCGTTATCCAATCCAAAAAATGAAAAATGGGGGTCGGGCTGAGAACCAATAATTCGCCTGATGTAGGACAAGTCCTAGCAGCATGGCGAACAAAAAAGCAATTGGGGATCTCGGCCATACACAGCCGGGACTTGCAGCAGCATTGCCAACGGTACGCTAGGTAACTCATTTGACAAGATTTTCCTGTAAGCGTTGGTAATGCTGACAGTTAATTACCCACTTAGTGGGTAATGAGTTATGGGGATATAGTTCGGGCTGGTAGGTAACCAGGGCTAATTCAGGTGTTCAGGGAGTGTATCGCAATAATAATAATTACTATACCGTATATGTATAGAGTATACTTTATAGTGTAGGCTAGGCTACCATATATGTATACATGGTACTGAATACCCTAGTAAGCTAGGCTATAGACAATACCACGTACAAGCATTTTTTGAGTTTTTTTTTTGTCTGAACTATCAAAATAGGCAGTTCTAAGTGTTTATCTGAAGGGCTTTAAGTATTCACAAACTTTACCTATTCGTGGGGGAGTGTGGTACGCATCCCCCCCCCGAATACAGAGGGTTTACTGTAGCTGTACTTCACCAAATGCGAAATAAAACTGGAAATTTACAAAAAGCTGCTGCAAATGGCGCTGATGTTTATACCAGAACCGGCAGAAACAAATCGAGTAAACCTCCCAGGTTGTTTTTCATGTTCCCTGATAGTGGGCGGGGCTGTCACCTAGACAAAAACAAAAGAAGCACTATACTTGGCGAGTTACTTATATGAAATGAAGCATTTTGTGAGAGAAATGAGGCAATCACTGCAAAATCTGGGTCAAAAGCCAATAAAAACCACCATGGTTAAACATACAAACCAAACCAAACCTTATCTCTACTTTTTCTTCTTAAGTTAGATAGTTCTAAATTAAGCCATCCTTGTGCTGGCATGGGCTCTTACTCTAGGGCAGCCCTTGTCCTTATTCTCCTTAGCTTAGTAACTAGCAAGGTCACTGTTTTTAGTGACCCTTCTTGTGCTGTATCTGTTTTGAACTGCCCATTTCATATTTAATTTTGGCAAATGTTTTTTTGGATAAATTCGTTCTTGACCCCAACCCTCTCTATTTATCCAGGCTTGGGACAGGCACCAAAATGGGCTGGCTTGTCCCTGCCATGGCTAGGTTAACTCTACCGCTACTTCTAATAATCCAAATTTTAAAAATCACAATTTTTGAAAGTAAATTGTATTTTTCCTAACTATACAAACCTGAGGTCCTTTACATTAGGAATTACTTTCAGCGTAGGCTGGAAACGGCCGTTAAACTCTTGAGCAAGGTGGTTACGTAGTAACTACTGCCAGGTAGGCAGGACCTGGCGGGAATACCCACCTGCCCAGATGTAAACATTCCAGTTTGCCTTTCGGTCCAGGTTCAGATTGAGGGGTGGCATGAAGTGGGCATAATATGTAATGTAAAGGACCTCAGGTTTGTATAGTTAAGAAAAATACAATTTACCTTCAAAAGCTGTGATTTGTTCCGACACGATATACAAACCCTCGGTCCTTTACATTAGGAAGACTCACTGGTTGGAGGGAGGAATCTGAGCGAGTCTCCTGAACTGACTGGAGTTCTGCACACCTGGGCTACTCCTCCTGGTCGAAAGAGCAAGGAGGAGTACCCGAGCCTCTGACACATTGATCGGAGTGTAGGAACTGCAAGATCAAATGTCAGTACTGGACCTTTTCGCATGAGTGAGGAAAAGTGACTCATACGAAATAGGCTGGAAGAATCTTAGAGTCGGAGGCAGTACTGAAAAGCTGAGATAGGGTTTCCCTTATTGCCAGACTCTCCTTCCTCCCCTTGCTAGAGGAAGGAATGGAATTGCTCCTATGATTCTTGGAAAAAAATAGAATGGGTGCTTGTTGTGTAGTCTTACCACATCAGCGCCAGGTCCAGCACGTGTTGGTTCGAGTACTATTCTCATCCTGAAGGAGGAGAAGTAGAAGGACAGGGAAGGAGGAGGAAGAGAGGCCAGTCTCTCTCGGTATCCTTCTCACTTCCAGAACCAACACCTTAGGCGAGATGCTACTCATCCTCTTGAAGGAGCCGGGTAAGAAAACACGACTTGTTGAGCAGCCACCACGGGGCCAAGGAAAAAAGGTTCCAAGGGCCTGTGGGGAAGACCATAGGAAGACAACAGTGTGGTCTATGAGACTGTGTCTTGCTTCTAGCCCGACAGAAACTTTCGGAATGCGAGGGATGGACCAAGCCATTGGCTTCGTTAGCTCTCAGGTGGAAGGTACTGGTATCGTCGTCATCAGCTGCCGAGTACCTCTTTTGATCGCTTCACGAAGTCAGGAGGAAAATGTGTCCTTAGGCACTTCTTCCTTGGGAGAGAGAGTACTAGCGAAAATGTCGACGACATCCAGGTTAGGAGTGTCAAGCCTTTTCGGAAAGTACCACAGCTGCCAAAAGGACAAAGTAATGAATGATCTGGATCATCGATACAAAGTCCAAGGAGGAGGGGATCAAGGACAACTCGAACCCAACAATAGATGCCGAAGGTTTCAGGAGTCCACCTACAACATCGGAGGAGTCGAGGTATTAATCCCCTTCACCTATTCTTCCATCTTCTACACCAAGGCCAGAGCAAGATGAGAGATGGTCCTACGAGGGCACACCTCTATCCAACAACTCTCATAAGGGTGCGTGCAGCATGAGACAGGAACCCTAAATGAGTCACATGCGACCCAGGGAACAGTTCCCTGGGACAGCAGGAACGAAGAAGCTTCTCATCCGTAGCTAACTCTTGACTGAGGAGAAGGCTACTTCAGATAGAAGACTAGGTTACAAGGGCCTACGTTCTTCACATGAAAGGGAAAGAAGCAACCCTCGGCAGAGAAGATGAGGAAGTCCAGACTTGAAGAGCAACTCTGACCCGAGAAGGAGTTCTGCAACGACACCCACCAGCGAAGACAGCTCCAGTCCCAGGGAGTGTTGCAGAGGACTTCAAGGGATATCCAGCTATAGCCGCTGCCACTCGGTGAGAAAGCCTATGCTTGCAAGGGAAGCTGGAAGGTCTCCCAGTCCCAAACACACCGGGATGTACTGCCTGAAGAACAACTTCTTGTGTAGCTGCTATAGGAGGTTGGGTCAAGCAGAACTCTTCTCGATGCCTCGGCTATCAGTTCGGGCGAGAGGCGAAGTCTTCCAGCATTTGTCTGTAACTTGGGGTGAGCAATGCTTGAGAATCCCTAGCAAAACAGACAAATACAGAGGGAAAAAAGTATATATCAAGTTTCCCAGAAAGACAGCATGCCTCACCGTAGTGACCCCTGGGTCTGGTATGAAGGAGCGAGAAAAAACTACCGACTTGTGCAGGGAGGCAACAGAAAGATGGTAGGGATTTCTCAGTCGAGCAATCTCTTCGTGAATCTTCGAGTGAGCAGCACATTCCGTCTCGATCACTCAAACCCGAGGCCAAGTTGGCCTGCCAATACATCCCCAACGGGGATGCATCTGGCTAATTGAGAGGTCGAGTGCGCAATAGAACACTCGAGTACCTGCAAATGTCGACAGATGGAACAGGAGGAAAAAAACGATTCCCTCTTGTTTGTTGACAAGTGCCACTACTTAGGTTTGTTGTTCAACGAACCACTAAGTGTCGCAAAACTCATCCTGAAATCTCGGAAGGCCAGAAGGCTGCCTTGAGCCCAGGATGGTGATGAGAAGGTACTAATTGTCTCGGTCCCACACCTTCAAGACAAAGCCCTACATGTGTGTGCCTATTCCTCAATCGGTGAATCCGTAAGTAGACACACAATGTGAGGGGAATATGCAAGCATATTCGAAGGCTCCTTCAATCAAGCATTAGCCTAACTCCTTCCTCATACTTCGAAGAGGAAAGAAGGACAGAGGAATGGAAGCAGACTTCCATTCTCAGCCATGGGGAAGCTTCTGCAAGATGACAGGATACTGAGACAATTAGCTCTAGCTGGGCTGGCAGTCCCTGAATCGGGAGCACAGGAGAGGAAGCGGGATGAAAAGAATTGCCGAGACCTATGGGAAATAGATACTTCTCCTGAAGGAAACCATTCCCAGGTCTTGGCAATGTTGCTGCCAGCTCCAGAGACTTGGTAAGTATCATTTAATCCAGGAATCTGCAGTGCAAACTTCTTCCCCCGTCGATACTTCTTTCTCTCTTCCCTTCTTCCCCTCCCCTATGGGAAAGAGGGTGGAGAGAGACGCAGATTATGTGCACTTTCCTAGAAGGGTAGGAGGGCTATGTTCCACAATCTATCAAAGCCTAGGACTTCTTAGGAGTTGAAGGTGGGGTGGCTTGAACTCAAGGTCGAGTCACGATGACTAAGACCCCAAGGTCTTGGCTACTGTCCAAAGGACAAGGCAGTGCCCTGGTACAAACCTTGATTACTGAGGTATCTGGCAAATCTCTGCAAGAGAAAGGCAGAACCAACTCAGGACTTATGAAACCGGAGATCCAAATTGGGACAAAGTCCTTCTTCATAGCACCAGAATTGTCCACAGAAATGCAGTCAGCCAGACCCTTCAAGGCAAGAAGAATTCGTATACTGTCAAGGCAGGGGAGAAGCTTGGTGTCTCGACCTGAATGAACTCCTTCTCCGAAGAAAAGAATTCATCCGGTTGAGAACGCTCTCGGATGCAAGGACTGTGGTGGCCCCCAACACTCTCGGCCCCTCGGGAACTGCGAGGGTTGCAAGTGATCAAGATTATTCATTGGGGGAGTCGCGGTCCTGTCCCGGGATCCTCGAGCTGACGAATCAGCACGAAGTTCTCCAAAAAACGAGGGCAATTACAACTTGAAAGACCCTCGCTGCTTCCGAAGCATGAAACTCCTGTGCCTCTGCCCATGGAGGGAGCCTTGAGAGATCCCATGAAACCCTCCTTGGCTACCTGGTTGTACTACAAGACAATTGGGGGACCAACACCCAAAGCACACCAGGAAGCTCAACTCTGAAGAGCTCTCTCTGTCTGTCTCACGCCTCTCGGAACAACCGAGAGGAAAAGAGAACAGGTGAGGAGAAAGAGTACCCCTACTGTCCTGCTAGTAAAACCAGCAGGAGAGGCAGAGCATGAGCAATAATCAACCGAAGACGATTACTGCTACACGCGGGAAGAAGAGCGCTTGTGCTGTGGCAAAGCACTTTCCTGGGAAGAGCAAATAAGTTCACTTGAACGGAGCCGAGAACCCAGTTCGAAAAAAACCGAGTGGGGCCGAGCCAAGCCACACAGAGCCGGGCCGATCCCGTGAACGTGATCCAGACTGGGAGGTATGCGGTGGAAGGGAGGCAGGCAGAGCAAGCCGAGCCGAGCTGAGCCAGTCTCGCAAGCGCGACCAGGGGCTGGGTGGGCCAAGCAAGCTGAGCCGAGCCAGTTTCGCAAGTGTGACCAGGGGCCAAGCCAAGTCGATTGCGCGAACACAATCAGAACTGGACAGGGAGGAACTCGTCTGCCGTGAACTATTGCTAGTTTCCCAAACTCTAAACTCCGAGGCCGAGGCCCCTCGAGAAGAAGGTTCAAAGGGGAATTCTGTGTCTGCTATCCTGCATGCTCAAACCCTAAGGTTCAAGACACAAGAATGAAACCCGGCCGAGCAACTGAAGCAGCTGGCGGGCAGTATCAGGACACCTGGCATCTCAGCACCCAGACACCTGGCATCTCGGCACCCAGACACCTGGGTGTCTTGGCATTTTCTCTCATCCTGTGACTCTCGTCAGGAGAGCGCTCGTGATTCAGAGAATTTGAGCTATTCACAAGACTCCCCAAAATCGGGAGCGGATGCTTTCAGCTTCCTAAGAGATCAATAGAGTCAGGCACAGAACCAGTCTTAGACGCAGACTTCCAAGACTGGTAACAAGGGCGCGGCCCCCGAAACGCCAGACCCCACAGGAGAATGCGAATCGGTTCCCCCCGAGGGCAGGAAGAGCCAACAAGAGAAACTTGTCTCCCAGAAGAGAGTCAGTCCCTTTGAAGTCCCACAGGACTCCCGAAGGGAATCTCTTCCCTGCTTCTTCTGGTGTTCGAACCGCCAGGATCAAGACACCTGGCTGGGAACCCGACCGAGACTGGCAAGCACTCAGAGTGCATGTGGTGCTGGCAGGAAGGGCTGAGACACCTTGGTGCCTTGGCCCTTTCTCTCGCACTGCTCCCAAACTAGGCCGAGGAAATATTCTCCAGACCAGATCAGGATACTCGATATTCCACAGAATCTCGAGCACTTGGAGCGGCTCGCGAACGAGCGTCCGAAGCAGCCCCCGTCTTAGAGGCGGAACTTCTAGGACTGGGAACGGGATCGCAGACCAAGGTCTGCGCGCCCGCGGCTCCCGAAACACAAAACCCAGGGCTATGCAAATCGGTTTTCTACCCCGAAGGTTGGGAAGAGGCAACGAGAGACCCAATGCCTCCTGGGAAGGAGGCAGTCCCTAGACGTCCAAGGGTATCAAGGGGAAGAAGCAGCCTTCCTCTCCTTCGGCCAACGGAGGTCTGTCTGATTCCCGGGACCCCCTTAGACCTCGGGAGAGGAAGGGAAGAGGCAGCAGAAGACAAAATCGAAGATAAGATGAAGAAGATAGCAGGCTACTTCCACAGGGCGGCTTCCTTCACCTCCACTCCGACATCTTCTACAGGGTGGTGGACACGAAACATGGTAACCTCCAGGGCAGTCAGGCAGGGACACAATGGAAGCAGCCCAGGACATGACCACCAGGAGAAGCAGCAGGCATGATCAGGACAGCTGATGCAGGAGCTACAGCAACGGTTTGGAAGGCAGGAGGTACTGCAATGGCCAGGAACGTCACTTTCCACAGGGCAACTTCGTTCACCTTCACGCCGACATCTTCTACAGGATGGCGGACATCATAACCTCCGGGGCAGCTGGCAGGAACACAATGGAAGCGGCCCCGGGCATGACTGCCAGGAGATGCAGCAGGCATGATCAGGACAGCCGATGCAGGAGCTACGGCAGCAGTTCGGAAGGCAAGAGCTACTGCAACAGCCAGGAACGTCAATTCCACAAGGCGACTTCCTTCACCTTTACGCCGACATCTTCTACAGGATGGCGGACATCGTAACCTCCAGGGCAGCTGGCAGGAACACAGCGGAAGCAGCCCCAGGCACAAACACCAGGAGAAGCACCAGGCATGGTCAGGACAGCCGATGCAGGAGCTACGGAAGCGGTTCAGAAGGCAGGAGCTACTGCAACGCCCAGGAACGTCACATGAAAGTCACCAGCAGCAACAGGAACGATCAGGACAGCTGCGGGCAGGAGACCAAGAAGAGCCGCCCAGAGACTGTTGTCGAGTTAACAGGAGCGTAACACAGGGAACAGCAGGAGCAGATGGACCACAGATATGCCAGAGGCATTGCCACAGCATACATGAAGGCCAGCAATGACAGCGATCGATCCACATCGGCGGGAACAGAATCGGAACGATCCCGACATGGAAGCATGTCATCCAGCCAGGTATTGTAGTTGATCCCGAAGCAACACTAATGAACGTCAGGACTCCTTCATGCGAGATATTCCCTGAGATATCCAGCCAACTACTGCTGTGTCTGCGATGCTCACTCTCAACCTGAAAGAAAAAGCAAAGATGATTAGAGGGGGAAACTCCTCTTGCTACGAAGGGAATTGCCCTACGCAGCGAGAGGAGGTACCCAAGAAGAGGTCACCCGATACCCCACCCCCTCGCGGTCTTCACTCGACAAGCGAGCGAAGAGGGCAAAGGAGAGAGATCTCTACTGAAGGAGAGAAAGGAAGAACCTACGGGGAGAGAAAAGGACAGAGGAGAGGCCACCAAGGGCGCCGTGGAAGCGTAACTTACAGACGACGCCCGAAACCTCCCACCCGCCCTGCAACTCTCTATGCGCAAGCGTCGAAAACAACACTCAGCACATGTAGGATGGAAGTAGCCATGCCCCTGTACATGGAGGGCGGAAGCCTAAGAAGGGAAGCGAACTCTTACGTCCCGATCAATGTAGGGGAGCGAAGATATTATGTCCCAATCTAATATTTCTGATTGTACAGGGGAACGCCTTCAGTATCTAAATAAAGGGCTACTGGAGAGAAGCATTACCACTAGGTTACGCTCCTTTAAATACGCCCTTGGCTGTCAACCCAAGACAGTGCAGGGGAACAACAGCTATGCAAGGTTATCACAAATCGTGGGTCTGTAATAATAAATATCAAACACATGTAATATATACACAAAAATACATTAAGATCCCACCGGGATAATAAGAGAACGACAGTAAGGAAAGGAGATCCGAAACCACATCTGCAACGCATGACGGCCAAAAGCAAATTGGAATGTTTACATCCAGGCAGGAGGGTATTCCCGCCTACCTGGCGGTATTTACTGCCTAACCACCTTGCTCAAGAGTTTAACGGCCGTTTCCAGCCTATGCTGAAAGTAATTCCTAATGTAAAGGACCTCAGGTTTGTATATTGTGTTGGAACAAATAATAAGTGAATAACACAAAAACAATAGTAATAATCACAAAATACAGGAGAAGCAGCTGAAAACTGTACAATTACTGTAATACTGGTAATTACTAATTTTACAAACCCACCTCACTTAACCTTAACCATGGTGAAGTGTCACACCCTGTTTGCCCATTCAAAAGCACCTCAGTTAATAATTTGCAATTACTTTGATCTAAATTAAAAATACCTTAAAGCTGTTACTGGTGCTTGATAGCTTTGTTACTTATATCATAGCTATCTAAATATTGCTTTAAAAATAACCAATATCTTCCCTATCCAAAACTCTAGACTATTTCCAAATGCCTATTAACCTAACCTTGATGTACATGTAATAGAAACAAACGAGTGGTCTGCCAAACAATAATGGCAAGAATACACAAACTACGGTATACAGTTTGAAAAATATAAGCTTGTATTTGGCAAGAAAGCTCATTTCAAGAAGACCAATTAACAGATGGCAAATATGTACTGGGGAAGCAGGGCTGGGGAACGATACTCCAAGCTATGGTTGGCCTATAGTGCCCAAAAACAGGGTAGGTTCATCTTAGAACAGGTCATTTTCAGTACAATCCTACATAACCCAGGCTATAGCCTAGTTGAGTAAACTACAAATTTGTTTTTTAAGAGTCTGAATGGGCGGGGGGAGGGGTCAATGCTTTGCAGCACACCCACCTGGTCAGGCAGTGCCGGGTGTCCTACCGAAATCTGATAGGCTAAAGTTCGCAGAGTTAAATTTAGCCTAATTGCAGTCCTGTTTTCACTAGTTTCTGTAAATTTCCAATCCAAATCCAGGGTTTGCTAGTGTAGGCCCACTATTAGCTTGCTATTAGATTTTGGGCGATGAGCCGTGTTTCAACGTGGTACGTCCGCTTGCCTAGCGGGGTGAAAGGTAATGAGTTAACCTAACAAACCTTTTCCGAAAGAAAAATACTTATTTTATATTACTACCTTCTTGATCAGCATGCAGTAATAAAGTAACCGTTAACAGCATGCGCCATAATTACAATTATATCCTTACCGTTAGCATGCAATCCTGATGTACTCAGACAACTTCACTCATGAATTCGTACCAACATGTTAGGGTCACCAGTTCAAAGTTTTGTTATTATTTAAGTTTAGGATTCAGTCCCCAACAGTAACAGTACTTGAAGTCAGATGTTGGGAGAAACTCGACGCCGTATCTGATTCAGGGACAGTTTTCCTTTCGCAACAAATATCCTACTATATGATCTGAGATGATTTTGGGGACAGTTCAACTATTACTCATCTTATGACGTGATATGTGGTGCAACTACAGAAAAAAATTTATGACGAAGACTGGTCGCGTTATTCAATATCATAAAAAGCATCAGCAAAAGAAGAGTATTAGAACTGAAACTAATGTAAAATGAGACCAGGACATAATTACGGAAAAAGCATGAAAAATGCGAGAATAGCAAGCTGTCGAAAGAATCCGGGATTTGAAAGGAAACGAAAGACTATGAACTAGGTGTTTTCCTAACAAACATTATTCGAGGAGATGTCTTTCTTGATTTATCGTTTAGAATGTTTGTTACAATGCAAGCTGTTACTTTTCCTTTAAAGCCCTACCAAGTTTGAAATATAATCTCATGCTGTACAAGATCTATTTGCATATCCTGACAAGGCAGCTTTGCTGCCTTGATTTAATGATATCTTCTTGCGGCTTATGGCTCAGTTGTGCGTGAATTACTATAAGATTTATGATCCCTTGGCTTAGAGTAATTGATGAAGCTTTCGGAAGACTTCTTGCATGGCCAAAAGTGATCTGTACCGATTGAACATCCATATTGATATTTTAGAGGTGAGTACTACAGGTGTGCTAGGTCCAGTCTTATTATATATATTTATATATATATATATATATATATATATATATATATATATATATATATATATATATATATATATATATATATATATATAGCTGGATTGTCGAATGTGTGTACTACAAAGACATGGTGTAAAGTTCAAGCTACTGTCGGATGTAACCCAATTTTATTTTTGCAACATTAGCATCGAGGATAGAAACTGAATTTTTTTCTTACCAGTGTTAAGGAATGTATGACACTAAAAACAGGTAAACTGAAAAAAACTAAACCTTAATTTAAGCTGGTAGGGAAGAGAAGTAAGTTGAAGATGTTGAAGACGTTCGGGTGAATAGCCTATTAATAGTAATTTCTTCATGATTACTAATAAAGTCTATGAATTAGTTATCATACTAGACTATAATTTGTCTCAGAGTTCATATAGATAATGTTGCAAGTGTCACTAGATATCATCTCAAGAATCTTGTTTTTGTTGAAAATGATCTCGATGAATGATATGTTAAGCTCTTCCTGTCATAACCTACCCAAGATACAACTTGAGAAATGAAAAGTTATTGGATAGAGAGGCAAGATTAATAAATGGCGTGGTCCCTATGGGATGGGATTACCTCTATATTACTTGAGTTCCGCTGGCTGACTATCAAAGCTAGAATAATGATTAAAATGAGTGTTATGACTTATGAAGCTATCAGGTATTTAATGAACATGCTTCACATAATAGAATACAGCCAACGAATTGTGGTAATAGTTACAGATGAATTCAAGTTTTCTGAGCCAAGATGCACCTCTAATGTTGGTTTTAAAGCCTCTAAATATGCAGCCTCAAAACTGGAAATTTTCATATTTTCTGAGTGTAATACGAGGTTTTGTGTTTAACGTTTACTATAGCGTACGTACACTGCACGATTCTTCAAATATATCTGCATTTTTCTACATATATGAAAAATAAATGTGAGTCCCACAAGGCGCCTTCGGTAGACTGGGATCAGATAAGAGGTCTACTGTAAGCAAAATATAACTATAAATAGTCATAATGATGAGATAAAACATTTTCCATTAGCAAAAAGAGAAAACTTAGACATATTGTCGAAGAAAAAACAAAATGAAATGAAAGAAAGCTCAAGTGATATTTAATATCAGAAACAACTGCTTGGCCTATTTACTACGAACGAAAACAAAAGAGAGAAAGCAGCCTCTCGTAAAAAAAACACACACACACACACACAAGATTAATAACACATTTGAACAGACATTGATTGCAATGTTGTCTCGTTATCTTCAAGGATTTCTGTCTGAGGCCCTCATTTCGGCCCCATCATTTGGCACATGAGACAGCCCCAGTTAATCCGTCAGTAACAACTTATTAATCATTCAAACTCAGCGTTCTTCCACATCATAACTATTTTCGAATAGATATTTCTTTAATTTCTCACTGAAGGGCTCTATTGCATTCGGGGATAGGGAACATAAATCACTTTAATTTCAGGCACTCAGGATTTAATTTAGAATTTATCAAAAATTTAATTTAGAATTTATCAAAGTACTATCATTACAATATCAGAATATCCACGAATTCAAAGGAAATTGTGTGTGACAGAAGGAGAGGTGAGATGGAAGGGTTGATCGTAAGAAAAGGGCAATTCATAAACATGAGAATCAATACACAACAAACGTTATCACTTCACCCCCAAAAAGTGTAAACACGGGCAGCAATCCGTAAGAAAAGAGTTGTCACAGAGTATTGCTGTCGTACTTTCATATAAGTTTTTCAGACTTTGTTATAAACCTACGATGGTAATGGGTCATAGGCCCTTGTCAGTGACATTTTTATTATTATGTGTGGTTTGTGTAGCCGTTGTCCAAGCGTTCAAGGAGAAGAAGCGGTTTTCATATGAGAAGGGTAAGGGCTGGACTAAACTTCTAAGCCATAGCTTAGGCTAGACATTTGCAGCAAAGCTCTTCGGTTTGGCCCTGGGCTAAGCCATCCAAAGTAGCATAGGTAGCTTTGGTGTTGGTTACTTTTAAACCAGTTTAAATACAGTTGAAGGTAGTTTATAATTCTTTGATTTAGCATATTGACTTATTTACTAGACTACCCTGTTGTTTACATTATCTGTTGGTTTTGTTTTCTGTATTGTAGGCTACTGTTGGCCTACATATGATATAGGCCTAGGCTACTGTTGTATCGAAAGCCAGTGGTTTGTACCATACTGTACATTGTGTACAATTTCCTGTAGGATGCTTAGTTCTGTTCTACCAAAACAATCACGCAGTAAAACTGCAACATGCATCTTTTTTTTCTTTGTAGCGTATTGTAATGCATTTTACTCATGCTGTACTTATTACTTAGGTGTATATATTGGAATTGCAAGGTGGTAAATAATAAACCACAAGTGTACAACAACTATTATAATTAGGCTACCCTTTGTTAGCACAGTACGTGTGTGATGGCAAATGCAGTGCAAAATGTTAGCTTTCCAAGATTGGATCATTTTTCTTACTATTACACTCTGTAGGGAGTTAGTGCTTTAAGTGCACCTCGTGCGCACACTGTAGTCTTTACTTAAGGTTCTTTGCAGCGTCCCTTCGACCCCTAGCTGCAACCCCTCTTATTCCTTTTACTGCACGTCCATTCATATTCTTTTTCCTCCGTCTTACTTTCCACCCTCTCCTAACAATTGATTCATAGTGCAACTGCGGGGTTTTCCTCCTGTTGCACCTTTCAAACCTTTTTACTGTCTATTTTTGTTTCAGCGCTGAATGGCCTATGTCCCGGCGCTTGGCCTTTGGCCCAAATTCTGTATTGTATTGTATTCTATTCTTACTTTATTGTGAAAAATTAATATAATCTGTGAAAGCCTGTTTGCAATCCTGATCCTTACTGTAGAAAAACCTGTAATGTTTTAGTGAAAATTGGGAGTGGATGCAGAGTAGGAGATAGGAGTAGGCATGAGAAATCCTAACCTCTCCAAAAATGCTGTGTCCTGATCCAAGCAGACCCACCTTCCTAACCTAACTTAGGGTGCCATCCTTAGACCTGGCCGCGGGGGATGGACTTCACCCCCCTGGACCCTCCCAAGTAACACTGTATATCCTTATCTCCTTACTCTGCATAATACAGTACCCAAAAATTGTAAAACATTTTAACCTCACAAAGCCAGATGTCATTCATAGTGGTTGATCCCTGGCTAATAATTTTATATGAGTAACTTACTGAGTAATTACATACCTATTAGTTTCACTTATTCGATAATTAAAATTTTGAAATTCGCGGGTTGTGCTAGTTTGTTTTGGGGTAGGTGACTTGCCCTGCCCACTTTTGGGGGAAAGAGAGGAACAAGTAGCAAAGAGCTTTAATTTGTTTCTGCCGGCTGATGACTGAAGTTCAGTTGTTGGCAGCAGCTCTTATTTTGGAATTCTCAGTTTTCCGGTTATTTGTCTTCAGCAGTTGGTGAAGTATTCTTTTTTGGTAGCCTTTCGGCATATTTAGCTAGGATTAGGTGTTCTATTGTGAACCTAATTAACTGATTACGATGTTTTTCCTGAATTGGACCTTTTTCTTGAATCATTATGTCTGACTCAAGTGTATCTGGCCTTAGGTATATATTGCAGGAAGGGCTGTGGTACGAGACTGACGAAAGAATCATACGATTCACATACCATGTGTGTAGATTGTAGAGGGCAGACATGCTCTGTTGATTTAAGATGTCAAGAGTGTGCAGACTGGGACTTGAAGAAATGGAAGACCTTAGAATTTCATTTACGTAAATTGGCTAGGGACAAAAAGAGAAAGATGACTGCTAGAGCGAAAAGTAAATCTTTAGCTAGTCAGGAATCAGCGATTGCCAGATCTGAATCTAATATTCCTGTGGTTTCAGTGTCCCCCGTTCCAACCCCTCTAATTGTTCAACCCTCTCCATTACCCGGCTCTCACATTTCTGAACCCAACCCCATGTCCAGCCTTGAGTCAACAAAAGATTCAAGTTAATTTTGGAATCTATTGCGCAGTTGGCATCTTCTGTGAAGGTCCTTATGGACAAGAATAGTGATTCAGAGCACCCTGTAGCACCCAGTGTTAGTGCAATGCAAGTTGAGGAGGTGGCTGCGTGGCCCACCAGTTCTCCTATGCAAAGGTCCTTGACACTCTCCCCAAAACCTGGGAGGAGTCAGACTGGAAGCCTAAGGGAGGTCAGTGGGGTCTGCCCACGAGCAGTCGCCCCCTTGGCTCAACCTGTTGAAGTATCCCAGGTTTTAACCAAAGGCTGTTGGAAAGGTCTCTGTGGGCATGCATAGTTTATCAACGAGCCGTGAAGAGTCAAGTCCCAGGTGCCAATGGTGCTTCTTGGACAAGTCTTGTCCTTTGAAAAGGTGTGTGGTAGAAGTGTCACACCCTCCAGTGTGCGGTAGAAGTGTCACATCCTCCAGTGTGCGGTAGAAGTGTCACATCCTCCAGTGCCATGTAAGAAACTTGAAGATTCCAAGCACCCCTCGTATAGTCATTGGGATAGCCTGGAGCATTTCTCTTTGGATAACCTCTCTTCAGATGATCTCCTCTCGGCCAAAGCGCCAAGCTTCTCGTAAGTGCTTTTCTACTAAGAAGCGCCATCTAGCGCCATACTCCCCGCAGTCTCGGAGCCTCCTATGGAAGTCGAGCGCCCAGTAGCATTGGAGTGCCTATCAGTATCTGAGTGTCCAGTGGCTCCCATTGCACAGTAACGCAAGAGCATCCATTCGAGAGTGAGCGTCCCCTGGCACCAAGTATTCTTCTGGTACCCGAGCACCAATCTGTGTCCGAACCTGTTAAATCGTCTATGATTTCTGTGCCACTGGTTTTACCTGTTAATGTGGAGAAAACATTGGCACCCGCACGTCAGACTTCGACTGTTCAAGGCACTTCATCTTTGCTTCTTCCTGCACTGCAACAACCAGAGCCTTCCTATGTACAATTGTGTCATCTGCAGGCTCCCACTTATGGCACCCAAGTGCCAACACCTGTCTCGAATCTTATCCAAGATAAGTTGGATAGTATTTTAAATCTTCTTAAGAAGGCACTTTCAACTTCTCCGACAGTGACAGACCTATTGCTATCACCCATTTCATCTGACGAAGAAGAAGAGGCGGTGGAACAGGACACCCCCTCTACTGCTTATGCCTCCTTATTACGGTTTCTGCTTGCCACCTTCCCTAGCATGTTTTCGCCAGCTACACCATCCTCTCCAGCGTCCGCTTTCTTGATGGAGTCACAGATTTCTGGCTCTTCAAGGTTCTAAATTGGTACTCTTTTCCTTGGCGAAGAAAGCTTTAAGTGAAGTGGAAGGGTGGCTCGTAGAAAAGAGAAATCAAGGTAGAGCTGCCTTCAGCTTTCCTCCTCCTAGGCTTTCCTGAGGGAGATATCATTTTTATGCCATAGGGGAAGCTCCTTCCCTGGGAATTTAAGCTCCTCTCAGGAGGACTTCTCCAGGTTAATAGATTCTGTCCGCAGATCTGCTTTTTCTTCTGCAAAGATAATGTTCTCCGCTACAGAGCTAGCTCACCTTCTCAAGAATTTATTTAAAATCTTCGAGGTTATGAGCTTCTTGGAATATTCAGTAGGTGCTCTGGCTTGTAAGATCAAGGACTGCATGGTATTGTATTACCTCAGGATTTCTCGAATGACTGGCTGGGAGTTCTTTCTTGCATCAACAAAGGCATCAGGGATAGCTCCCAAGAGCTGGCACACCTGTATACTATGGGCATCTGAAAGAAGGGGGAGCTTTGGTGCTCATTTACATCACAGAAGTCAGCCCTCCTTTTCTCTCTATTGTACTGCATGCATCTTTTTCCTCAAGACACAGCTCTTGGTATAGCCTCCGACTTGCAGAAAAAGAGCACCCAAGATCTCCTCTCGCAATCCTCTAGGCACCTGAAGGAGTCGACTGCCTTCAGCTCCGGATTATCTAACCCTTTGTAGTTGCATCCCTTTCAGAGTGGCAGACAAAAAGCAAACTACAGATCAAGACCTAGTGTTCAGCTCATACCACGCTCCATTAAAAAGTCCTCCTCTAGATCTTCCACTAGAAAGTGAACACAGTGTCCTCTGTACATGTGTGGGAGCCAGACTCCTGCTCTTCTGGGAGCATTGGGAGAAGAAAGGGGCAGAACTCTGGATAATAGATGTCCTGAAAGAAAGTTACCAAATACCCTTCATGCAGAAGCCTCCTTTAGTCAGCACACCTGTTACAGAGAGGTTTGTATCCCTATCAAGGGAAGTCTCGTCCCCCAACAGAAAAGAGGCTATAGAAGCGGTAAAGGATATTTCTTCTCTAGGATTCTACAACTGACCGTTTGTAGTTCCAAAGTCCTCAGGAGGCTGGAGGCCTGTACGAGTATTAGATGTCAGTGCCCTGAATGTTTTTGTACAAAAGACAAAATTCAGAATGGAAACAAACCAGACGGTACTAACATCCATTCGCCAGGGAGAATGGATGGCATCCTTAGACATGGAGGACGCGTACTTCCACATCCCCATACACTTGGACTCGAGGAAGTGCCTGAGGTTTGTTTTTGAAGGCAAGGTATTCCAGTTTTGGGCCACGTGCTTTGGCCTTTTGACGGCCCCCCAGGTTTTCACCAGAGTTCTTGCTCCCATCACAAGGGGCTACATCTGATGGAATAAAAATTTCCCTTTACTTCGATGATTGTCTTCTGAGGTCCCAGTTGAGAGAACAGTGTATGGAGGACCTTCGGAAAACTCTTCTACTGGCCCAAGACCTAGGCCTTCTCATCATTGTGAAGAAATCTCAGTTGACTCCTCAGGAGATTCAATATTTAGGGATGAAGATAGGCTCTCAGATTTTCAGGTTTTCCCAGTCCTGAAGAGAATAGAGTCCTGCCTGAAGAAGGTAAATGAAGTCCTGACTCTCAACGAATGCTTGGCCAACAGATGGGTGAGCCTGTTAGGCATCTTGTCTTCCATGGAGCAGTTGGTATCCCTAGGCATGCTAAATATGAGGCCTCTACAGTACTTTCTAAACCTCAGCTGGAACAGGAAGAAGCTTCTGGACACGTTCGAGTTTCCAGTGACTCCAGAAATAAAGGAGGACCTGCAGTGGTGGAACTGTGAAAGAAGACATGAGGAAGAGATGTCTCTCTCCCTCTGAACCCCAGCCTAGAATTCTTCTCAGATGCATCAGATCTAGGTTGGGGAGCTCTTCTATGGATCAAAGAAGTCTCTGGAACGTGGTCAAGGGAGCAGAGATCATGGCATATAAATGTCAAAGAATTGAAAGTGGTCCACCTAGGCCTTCAATTCTTTGCCCCGGAAGTATGCAGCAGGACAGTTGCAGTCCATTCAGTCAGCATGACTGCTCTGTCATACATAAAAAAGCAGGGAGGGACTCACTCATTCTCCCTATATCAGACAGCGAGGGACCTCCTCCTGTGTACGAATCAAAATGACACTCAAGTAGTGACTCGCTTTATCCAAGGAAATTCAAAATCCAATATCCTGGCGGACAAACTGAGCCGACAGAAACAAGTCCTCCCCAAGGAGTGGACTCTAGATCCTTTGGTATGTCTGGATCTCTGGAAGTTGTGGGAAACCAGTACTAGAGCTCTTTGCTACATCCAGAAACCATCGTCTCCTGTTGTTTTGTTCACCAGTCCTGGATCCTCTAGCATGGGCAACAGATGCCATGCTACAGGACTGGTCGAAGAAGGAACTGTACACTTTTTCTCCATCCAGTATGGTGAGAAGTTTTGAAAAAATTTCAGTCTCATCAAAATGCCTCATTAATTCTGATAGCTCCATTTTGGCCAGACCTCCTTGAACTCTTGTCAGATTATCCGAGGCTGTTACCTCAAAAGTAGGCTACTCAGACAACCACACTTCAGGCGTTTTCATCGAAACCTGTCTACTCTGGCCCTGACAGGCTACAAACTGTCTGTAGATTACTCCGAAAGGAAGGTTTTTCAAAGCACGCTTCAGAGCCTATTGCCAAATGCAGGAGACTCTCTTCAAACAAAGTCTACCAAGCAAAATGGGCTATCTTTAGGTCTTGGTGTCGGAGACAAAATGTCTCCTCTACTCAAACCTCTATAGCAGAGATAGCAGATTTTCAGCTATGTCTGAAAACAGTTGGAAGTCTTTCCACTTCCACTATGAAAGACTATAGAGCAATGCTAAATTCCATCTTCCGACACAGAGGAACAGACTTATCTTCCAACCAAGATTTGTCAGACCTGATTAAGTCTTTTGATACCACTAAGCAAAAGACAACTCCCTTGGTTTCTTGGAACCTTGATATTGTACGCAGATGGCTATCTGGGTCTTGCTTTGAACCCATGTAGTCTATCTCCGTAAGAGATCTAACAAGAAAGACCCTTTTCCTAGTTGCTTTGGCGACTGTGAAAAGAACTAGTGAAATTCATGCCTTAGACAAGAAAGTGGGCTTTTCTCAAGGAAATGCAGTGTGTTCCTTTTCCTTGGGATTCATGGAAAAGAATGAAATGCCGTCTAAACCCTGGCCCCACTCTTTTGTGATAAAAAGTTTTAACTGACTTATTGGGTCCAGATACAGAGAAGTCTCTCTGTCCAGTTAGAGCTCATAAATATTACCTACATAAAACGAAAGATTTTCGTGGATCTTCGAACAGTCCTTGATGTTCAGTTAAAGATCCCTCACGACCTCTGTCTAAGAATGCCCTGGCTATCTTCCTCAGGGATCTCGTATCAGAGGTTCATTCTTTTATTGGGAAAGAAGTTCTTCCTGCTTGTATGTAAAGTAAAGCCCATGAGATAAGGGCAGTTGCCACCTCGGCATTCTCAGCGATCTTACAGTCGACTTTTTGGAAATGTAAGACGGTATTCACTCCCATTATCTGCGTGATGTTGAAGCGATTTATAATGATTGCAGTGTCTGTGGTCCGTTTTCCGTGGCTGGCATGGTGTTGGAAATGGAAATGTAGGAAGCAATATTCCTTCCTTTTATCTCTTCACCTTGCAAAGGGTGTTGAGTCTTAGGGGAGCCTGGGAGTACTATGTGCTTGGAGTACCCTCCAGTTCCTTTTTAAATGGTTGGATAGTGATTTTTTTTTTTTTACTTTTTTGGTGATGTAGGTGACAGTTTTCTTATTCTGGTTGTTTTTTTATGGTACTGCCCTGGGTGGGGCCGACTTATATTCTTTGCTAGCCATCAGATTTACTCCATTGCTTAAGATACCCACTGATTAGGCGCCTCAGGCTGTTTTTATGTTAGCAATTTTTCCTATTCTCAAATTCATTACCATGCTTAATGTTTTGGGGTCGAGGTGTCCACAAATTCCTCCTATCAATGGGTAAGTTACTTATATAAAAATGACATTTTTATGATAAAATAAAGTTTTATATATTTTTACGTATTTGCCTGGGTTTATGGTATTTTACATGCCGCAACGGAAACTTTATTTAATTGTCCTTGGAGTTCTGACTTGCGTAAGGGAAATCGTAAAAAAATAAGAAAAAGGGAGAATTTAGGAGCTGAAGGCTCTACTTCATAAGGAAATGTTACGTAAACACTTGGGCTAAATTAAAGAATTATATTTACAAAAGCAAGCATTTGAAGGAAAATGGATAAGTAAATTGATAAAGGGCTTGCAACGCCTGGGGATGCTTCAAGGGAGTCTTGATTAAAGGTAGGGCACAGGCCAAGATGAGTCCACTGTGAATGGGTCCTCTTAGGGAAGCTGGTCTCTGACGAAATAAGGACGAGGAATATCACACGTATGGCGGTTCTCTCGAGGATGACTGGAGACTGGAGTCGGGAGTCGGACGGGAAAGAAAATCTTCTCAGCACTGTTACCCCTGCGCCGTGGAGGACTGTCCCATACGACTCCTCACAAGACTAAGTAACTAGCTAACTGCTTCTCTCCCTTTTAAGGCACGCGGCCAGGCTAGGCCATGTGCAAAAAGGATGAATCACTGCCCAGGTGTTCAACCTCTTCCCGGATTCCCTGCGGAGGTAAGACAATTCAGGCAGCTTAATTTGCCTTTAGGAAGGCTGTCTTAGGAGGATTAGTTGGGCTAATCCTCTTAAAAGGGAGTGGCATAAAATATCCTCCTGGCCCCTGTTATCTGTGTCATCTCAATATCTGTTCCAGGTAAAAGGACTGATCGGAATGTTGATAATACTGATCGGCCATGCGGTTCTCAATCAACAAAAAGGGTAAATTAGGTGGGGGGGGGGAGGCGCTGTGCAAGAATTCTGGGTTCTTATAATAATATACTTACCCAGTAATTACATGATCGGAGCCCTCCCTCCTCCCCTCACATGGACACAAGGGCATAAACAAATTGAAGCTCTTTGCTAGTTGCTCCTCTCTTTCCCCCAAAAGTGGGTGGGGCAAGTCACCTACCCCAAAACAAACTAGCGTGACCCGTGAATTTCTAAATTTTAGCTGCCGAATAAGTGAAACTAACAGCTATTTAATTACTGGGTAAGTATTTTTAAAACTTTATTTTATGATAAAAATGTCATTTTTCTCTAACTTGTACTTCATGATAATAAAGCCAGCATATTTTAAAACAATACCAACAACAACATAGCTGGTGTACTTTTCCAACTTCTTGCATGTGTGAGTGCATGATGTCCCACAAGGTTGTTGTTGGGACTCCTTCCTCTGCAGTCATCTTTGACCTAGTCCACCCAGAATCAAGGAGGTCAAGAATCTTCATCTTCTTGGTGTCAGTGACCTTAGTAGTTGTGATGCCAGATATCTCCCAGTAATTAATTAATTATTTATCTTGGCCAGGGGCAAGACAGGTTTCTGCTGCCTGGCAGTTAGTGGTGCTGTCACCACAAAAAATGAGCACACTTCAAAAACATGACCATTGTAGAGCATAGGGAACACCAAAGAAGTCAACAGCTTCCAAAGCACACAACCTGTAACAGTTTGCAGAGCACAGGACACTTATCACAGTTAGACTAAACATGTTCTCCCTGGAAAAGGTGCGGTCATTGGTGAGGTGTGGATACAAGAAGTATGAATATTTGAGGGGATACTGTACCATATGCTTGAGCTCTTATTTAAGCAATATAGTATATGTGATACTGTATTACATGTGAAAATTTATTATTTACAACTTTACGTTTTACTTCTGATTTGTTGTAGGTGTGAATGGACCAAAGTAAAAAAATGAAAGTCAGGGCAGTTTGTGCTTTATTAAAAAAAAAAACGTACATTTTGAAGATTATAGAATTACAGTAAGACTGAAAATGATCTATCCAGATTTATGATATGGAGTTAATGTGTTTTAGTTGCTGTTTTGTACTAAATTATAAATTAATGCAAATTTATTTTATGTAACTCATGATTTTTTTCTCCACAGGGGTTGTGAAAACTTTATCCCACTGTCCAGGTCATTATTGTGGACGCACAGAGCTTGAGAATGGGTCATGGTCAGCTTGTGGGGCATGTGAACGTGGACTGCGTCGGAACGAATCAAGTGCCTGTGTTGAATGTAATGACAAGCCAGAGTTCTATGATAAATTGTATCTTGGCTTCATGGGATTACTTCCTCTTACATTTCACTTGGGATGTATTGATGCTGCAGCAATGAGACGAACGTATGTTAATATGGTTTGTTTTTATCTATTCTTTATACTTAAGATTGAGGTGACAGACAAAAATTGTATGCCCTTAAATAGAATTTGGACTAAGCAAAGTTAACATGCTTGTATCAGGTTGAGATTAAAACCAGGTTTGGGTAGATATTTAGTGATGGTTAGTATCCTCTGTTTGTAGTAATACTGTGATCATGAATATGGCAATACTACATGGTTATGTGTTTATGTTCAAATAATCATGTCTGTTGTAAAAAAAATTAATAATTATGTTGCTGCTTTTAAAATCTGCCCAAACTTATACATCATCCATATTTGTTCTTGTAATAGTATTTCCAAATCTTTGAAGGAAGTTTGCTATTCACAGGCTCAGGATTTAGTTTTCTTGCTTTATGCTGTATAAAGATTTTAGATATGTTTTATATTCCAACAGTGTTTTAATAGCTCTAAGTCTGGATATTTTGGGAAGATTTGGATGCTCATTAGACTTGTAATTTATTATCAAATTCTGCATTGGGCTGCCATTCCTTTTAGATCTTTAAATGGAAAGCCATTAGCTATAGCAATACTGAGCCAACTGATTAGTAAGGACACTTAGCACATGAAATTTTTTTTTTTATTAAAATGGTTTAACTGGATGTTAATTTTGTAGTATGTTGCATCATTGTCCCAGCACAGCAAGTAATAATTTAGCCTTGTGTAAATCACCATAAATCACTATTTTGTATTATTATTATTATTATTATTATTATTATTATTATTATTATTATTTTATTTTATTTTATTTTTTTTTGTCTATCATAGTCATCCTATTCGACTGGGTGGTTTTTATAGTGTGGGGTTCCTGGAGCTACTTCAGCCTCTAGTTTTTCCAGATTCCTTTTCAGGGATCTTGGGATCGTGCCTAGTGTTCCTATGATTATGGGACAATTTTCACTGGCATATTCCATATCCTCCTTATTTCAAATTTCAGGTCTTGATACTTATCAGTTTTTGTCTTTCTTTCTCATCTACTCTGGTGTCCCATGGTATTGTTACATCAATGAGTGATCCTTTCTTCTTTATTTTGTTAACGTCACATCTGGTCTATTGGCACATATCACCCTATGTGTTCTGATACCATAGTCCTGGAGGATCTTTGCCTGATCGTTTTCTATCACTCCCTCAGGTTGGTGTTCGTACCACATATTACTGCAAGCTAGCTGGTGTTTCTTGCACAGGCTCCAGTGGAGGGCTTTTGCTACTGAATCATGCCTCTTTTTGTACTGGTTCTGTGCAAGCGCCAAACATTTGCTTGCTATGTGGTTTATGGTCTCGTCTTTCATACTGCACTTCCTTCATATGGGTGAGATGTTATTTCCATCTATTGTTCTTTGGACATATCTGGTTCTTAGGGCCTGATCTTACGCTGCTGTTAGTATTCCTTCTGCTTCCTTCTTGAGTTCTCCCCTCTGTAGTTATTGCCATGTTTCACCACTGGCCAATTCTTTTGTCTGTCTGATGTACTGTCCATGCATTGGTTTGTTGTGCCATTCCTTTGTTCTGTTGTGCCATTCCTTTGTTTTGTTTTTCATTCTCCCGTCTCTGTATATTTCTGGGTCTTCGTCTACTTTTATCTGTCTTTCTTCCAATGCACTCTTTAGCCACTCGTCTTCACTGGTTTTCAGATAGCCTATTGCCCCAGTGCTCTGCTCTCAATGTTGATGCAGTCCTCTGTGTAAGTAGCCCCCTTTTGTTTTATGTATAGTCTGTTTGTATTTATTCTTGGGTGTAGTGCTTTGTGTATAGTCATGTGTTTTCAAGTTTTCTGGTCTATGCTGCGGAGTTCAGCCTTCATCCACTCCACTACTCCTGTATGTGATTACTGTATTGGCACTGCCCATGTGTTTATGGCTTTCGCCATGTTTCCAGCATTGAGATTTGACTTGAGTATCACCTTAAGTCTCTGCATATATTCTTTCCTGATCGTCTCTTTCATCTCTTGGTGTTTTATATCCTCTCCTTCTATTCTTCCCAGGCATTTGTATCCTGTCTCATCTATGTGTTTGATGTTATTCCCATCTGGTAGCTTTATCCCTTCAGTCCTTGTTACTTTGCATGTTGTATGGTGACCAAGGTGCATTTTTCTATTCCAAACTCCATCCTGTTGTCCCCAGGTACAATCCTTACAGTCTGGATTAGGGTATCTATTTCCTTGATGCTTTTACCATACAGCTTGATGTCGTCCATGAACATCAGATGGTTAATTATGTTGCCTCCTTTCTTGAGTTGGTACCCAGCATCCATCTTCTGCACTACTTTTGTCATGGGAATCATGGCCACTACGAAGAGTAGTGGGGACAGTGAGTCACCTTGAAAGATCCTTCTCCTGATGTTAACCTCTGTTAGTCTTATCCCAGAGCTTATAAGTACTGTATTCCAGTTTTGCATTGTATTTTTAAGGAAGCTGATGGTGTTTTCCTCTGCTCCATATGTTTTTGGCATTCTATTAGCCACGTGTGCGGTATCATGTCAAAGGCTTTCTTGTAGTCAATCCATGCCATGCTTAGGTTGGTTCTCCATCTCTTACTATTCGTCATTACAATTTTTTCTATTAGGAGCTAGTCTTTCGTGCCCCTACACTTCCCTCTGCAGCCTTTCTGTTGGTGGGGATGGTGTTTGTATCCTTTAGATAATTGTATAGCCTTTCACTGACGACACCTGTTGGTAACTTCCACATTATCGATAGGCAGGTGATAGGCTTGTAGTTACTTGCTATATTTCCCTTGATCTTGTCTTCCTGTACTAAGGATGTTCTCCTTGTGGTCATTCATTTGGGTGCATGGTGGTTTGTGATACAATGCTGGAGTTGTTCTGCTATTTGTGGGTGTAGGGCCTTGAAGTTTTTGAGCCTGTACCCGTGGACTTCATCAGGACCTGGGGCTTTCCAGTTGGGCATTTTCTTTAGTTGGTGTCTGACTCTGTCTGTTGTGAACTCAGTGAATCTTTGTTTTATTCTCCCCATTTCTTCTGCCTTGATTTCCTGGAGCCATGTTGCATGTTTGTTGTGTGATACCAGATTGCTCCATATGTTTTCCCAGAGTCTCTTACTTGGTTTGGCTTCAGGAATTTCCTGGTGGTTGTTTTGTTGGGTGAGTCGGTAGAGCTGTGGACTGGCACTCACTAGGCTGGAGTTCGATTCCCCAGCTGGCTGACAAAGAGTTAGAGGAATTTATTTCTGGTGATAGAAATTCATTTCTTGCTATAATGTGGTTCAGATTCCACAATAAGCTGTAGGTCCCGTTGCTAAGTAACCAATTGGTTCTTAGCCACGTAAAATAAGTCTAATCCTTTGGGCCAGCCCTAGGAAAGCTGTTAATCAGCTCAGTGGTCTGGTAAAACTAAGGTATACTCCTGGTGGTTGTCTTCCCCTCTTAGTTGGTTGTATAGTCTTTTCTGGTTGGTTCCAAAGAGTTTGTTCTGTTGGTATCCTTTATTCCTGTTCATGTACTGTTAGATCTGTTGGATCTTGTGTGCTTTGGCTTTAAGCCTCTGTTTTATATCTTCTATTGTATTATTTAGTCCCTTCTCCTGTACTTTGTATTTCTCATTCAGTTCCTCTTGTGTTTTCTTGCTTCTTAGCATCTATTCTGCCATCTCTTTCAGTTTACTCAAGTCAGATCTCATCGCCATGATTTGTTTTTCCAGGCACCTTTTCCAAGGCGGTCACTGTTTTGGTTTCTGTTGGGTTGGTTGTGATGGTGGTGTTGGTGTTTGTACAGTATCCCCATGAGCTCTACTACTAGTCTTGCTCCTGCATATGCCAGGTTATTTGCTTCTGTGATACTGGTGGTGTGGATGGTCTCATTGTTTCATTAACTTCACTTGTTTTTTCCCTTAGTTTCTTTTTGATGTAGGCTTTCATGGAGGATCTTTGTTCTTTCTGTATCTGGCTTTATCCATTGTTAGATCTTTTCCACCCATTCTGAAACCTCTGTTACACCTTTGGTGTTTCCTCGTGTGTCGTTGTTTGGTAGCTCCCCATTCCTGTCGTTTTCTGTCATTGTCTCTTAGTTCGTCTTCTTGTCCTTCATTGCTGGGTTTTCTTTATATTCCTTACTTGGTCTGCCACTCTGTTCTGTTTGAGGGTGTTATTTCTCTCATTCCAGATGTTGACCAGTCTTCTTCTGTAACCTCTTTATGTAGGGTTGCTTCTGATGTAGCACCCCATATTTCCTTCTCTTGTCCATTTCTTCTGGTTTGCCTCTGTAGCTCCAGTCTCTGGTTGCTGGTTACTGTCATTGTGATCGTCAGTTGCTGGATGACGACCTCCAAGTACCTGTAACTGACTGTCCTCCCCGTCGATTGGGTTGTATACCTGGCTGCCAGACGAAGCTCCTCTGTTTGCCTGAGATTCCATTTATGTCGTTGTCATTTGTGCTTTCATTTCTTTCCATCATAGCTGAGTTTGCTATTTAACCCATAGCTGGACCCTACCCCACTGAGAATAGGTACTCATTTACAGCTGAGTAGACTGAGGAAATTATCGTAAAGATCCTTCCCAAGGAATCAATGCCGAGGAGAGCGGTCATCCATTCAACGACTGACCAGCCCAAATGTTGCTTAACCAGTCCATCGATGAGCTAAACTACTCTGCCACAGCACCCATTTATTATTATTAATAAAAATTTTTATTATTATTATTATTATTATTATTATTATTATTATTGCAATACACTCCCTGAACACCTGAATTCGCCCTTAATCCCACTGGCCTGAACAACTCTCAATTACCAATCCCACAAGTGGGAATTTTAACAGCCAGCGTTACCAACGCTGCAGGTAAAATCTTGTCACTTGAGCTACCATAACAAACAGTTGGCAACGCTGACACAGGTGTGTGCTGACACGCCCACTTTCGTCAATTGCTTTTTGTTTGCGCTGCTGGAAGGTTGTTTCCTTCTGCAGTGCGAGGTTTTAATCCTATTGCCCGACTTCTCTTTGTATTTTGGACTTCTGGTGAAGACCTGGATTGTATATTTAATGGTTTTCTCTGAATTTTCTGGATATCTACGATGTGGAACGTCTTTTGGATTTGGACTCGCCGGTTCCCGGTCTCGTCGGTCATCATGGACTCTTTCACCTTCTACTACTGCGTCATCGGCTTCGACATCTACCTCAACTGCCCCTACGACTGTGGATGCTGGCGGTCATCGCTTCTTCTTCCTGCAAGAGAAGGATGAGTACCTTGAGACATGATAGACATTATGTCAGGTATGTAGGAAGGTTAAGTATGATGTCTAGACTCATTGCGATGATGTTCCCATTGGTAGGCACAAGAGATGGAGGATTACAATCGTCATCGCAAGTCTTTGGCTAGTAAGGGCAGCAAACATTGGTCAGATTCCTCATTGCCTCAAGTATCTCAGGCTTCTGCTACAGATCAGTTGATGGATTTAGTGAGTTCAGAGGTAGTCAGACAGATAGAGGATAGGATTGCAAGTAGTATGGAAAATTTAGTAGTTAGTCTTTTCAACATTTCTCAGATAGGGATAGTAGTGTTGTTAGGATGTCTGATCCTTCTTCCTTTTCAGCTCCCCTGCCTGTTCCAGAACCAGCCCTAACGGGTGCTGAGGTTTAATGGTAGAACTGCAAGCCTTCGAGTGGGTAGTTTCTGCCGCCCCCCTCGGTGCGGAGAAGGTAGAGAAGGACACCTCACCCCAACCTCCTTGTAGTATTGATAAATTAATGTTGATAATGTTAGTCAAGATCAAGATCTAGGTGTGATAAAGGATGATAGGTTTGGGTTAGGTAGTGAGGAGAGGGTATTAAGGGTGCAGAGTCGTTCTCCTGGACGGGTTCTGGTTTCAGGTTCGAGTGGTTTTTGTGCTCCGGCAAAAGTTTTGCCTTCGGATCGCTTCTTTTCGATCTGGCTCAAAGTCTCAAGTCAGTGTTTTAGTCCTGGTGGTGCAGAATCCTTCTGCTCTAGCTTCTAACTCACTTCCGAGTGTTTCTGAATCTTCTGCTATGGTTTCCCCATTCTCTGTGTTTTCTACTCCTCCATTTAGTAAGGTGGATTTTTGTGTGTCCTTTCGGCTTCTAAAAAGTGGTTTGCGGATCTGCAGTTGGATGTGGCGGAATGTAAGGTGGATTTGCTGGGTCTTTCAAATGGGTACAGACCTTTGGTGAGAGGTTGGTTTTTTGAATGGTTTCTCTAACATTAGAGAGTATGTGACAGGAGCGCCCAGAATTCATGTCGGATATGTTTCAGGATTATCGAGGGGGACGGATTCAGTGTACTTTCTGTCCCTTCGTCTGTAAGGTTTCCTCTGGGTTATCTGTTGCTTCATCTCCTGCTCCCACATTCTCTGTTGCTCCTTTTTCAGTCTCCTCTTGGCCTCTTCTTCTTTTACTCCGGTCTTTCCTGCGGCTTCTGCATTTCCATTTTCCCTCCTTTGACTTTTGGCTTTCCTCTTCTCAGGTAACTTTTTTTTTATGCATCTGCTATTCCTCTGTCTCCCACCTTTCCTTCCTCAGTACAATCTTCTCCGTTAGGAGGAGCTTTTGGACAGGTGAAAATGCAGTTTTGGCAGAATTTGGCCTCAGGCGTTTCATGCTCCATCCCTTCGGTATCGCGCAACCCCTTGCTTCCGCTTCAAGCAGCTGTTCCGTTAGTATCAGGTATTTCACAGGGTTTGCCTGTCGCTTCCAGTTCGGGTTTGCACTCCGCGGTTTTGGCAGGGCTTGCAGTACCTTCTTCGAGTGGTCCGTGGCTTTCATCGCCAGCATTTTCCGCTTGGCGGAAACTCCGAGGGTAGCTTCTACCTCTTCATTCTCCCTCCTTCTTCTTCTTCTTCTGCAAGCGATTTCATTTGCGCATCCTCCCCAGGGTTTAGCAATGTGGTTCGGCTACTCTCTCACTCATCTTCCCTTGGTAACAATGGGGAATCGACTCAGGTTTCTCGGTTTAGCTTTCTCCTCTTCATGGCGGATTCAACTACGGTTCAGCTCCGGTACCCGATTAAGTGTGGGTGTTCAGCATTCTGGTTAGGGTGGTCAGCTTGCGGACTCTTCATGGTTGTCCAGGCTTGGTTCAGTTCCTCCTCCTTTGTTGGCCTTAGACTGTTCGGACATTGTGGAACAGTATTCTTATCCGAGGTGCAGGAGATTCCGGTGGACTTAGAATGTCCTTTCGCCAGCAGTAACAATTACAGATGCATGCTTGAGTATGTTACTTCTTCACTGCCCTCAAGCAAGAGCTCCGGACCTCCCGCATTTGTCAAATCAGTCTTTTTGAGGCCTTTTATGCCACTAAGCCAGCTCCTGCTTCTTTTTCGTGTTGGCTGGTTTGGTTCGATCAGGTTAGACAGGCTTTGGAGGAGGCGGACGGTGGTTTAGTGTCGGTAGTGGCTTCTAATAGACAGGACTCTTCTCTTCTCTCTCTGCGTAAGACAGTTTACACAGTTCAAGGTAACCCTTGGGTAGGTGTCAGGTTGCCATTCAATAAATCTGTTGAGGCAATCCTGTCTAGGTCTCTGGCATCATCTCGGCTCGTAGGGACTTCTCTTAGGGAAGCAGGTGCTTTGGAGGATGTGTTGCGCAAATCAGACTGAGGCTCTTGCACCCTCTCTCCCTCTCTGGATGCTGTCAGGTTTACTGTAATGGGGTTCTCAAAGAGTGACAGCTATGTCCCCTCGGATCTGTGGTAGTGTGACAGCCTAATAAGTTTGTCTTGAAGGGTCTGGCACACCGGGCAAATGCTTTGGCATTGTCTAAGACGTTTGGAGCAGAAAAGTCAGAAATTTCTATCTTGGTCATCTTCCCCACAGTATCCGGACGTTCACAGTATTGCTTAGACACGGAGTTCATAATTCTTTGTTCAGGGATTGACTTAGAACACCTTTGTTGCTTCTAACTCTTGTCTCGGTGTCAGCAATTATGCATCATTGAGGGTACAGAATGTTGAGGTATCTAGACGATTGTTTGATCCTTGCCTCCTCTCTAGAGGAGCTAGTAAGAACCAGGAATTCTTATCGAATCTATAACCTATTCCAACCCTGGAGAGGATCCAGTTGGTCCTTCAGCAGGTAGAGGTGTTCCTGTCCAACAGGGAATGGCCATACCAGCTTGAAGAAGCCTCTTATGGAGAAGGTCTCTCTCTCTTTTTAATTCCAGGGTCTCGTCTCTGGATGCATTTTTTCTTTAGGTATGTCTCAGGAATCACTGGGAATTCCGAAACGAGAATGTAGTTATAGTCTGGAGCGATTCTTGCCTGTTGGATCGTCTGTGGTGGTCAGAAGTGCATCTGACACCGGCAAGTCTTTGGCTCCCCTCTTCCCGACGTTCATCTGGGGAACAACCTTGGAGGAAACCCAGGCTTCAGGCCTCTGGGGCGGTCGGGAATGAGAGGAGTCAGTAAATCTTAGGGAAATCAGGGCTGTAAATGAAGCCCTCAGTTGTTTTCATTCCTAGTGCGTAACAGAGTACTGGCTGTTTTTAGCGACAGCATAACTGCCGTGTCGTATCTGAAGAACTCGGGGAGGGTGGGGACAAGATCAACAGAACTCAAGACTATGGCACAGAGAGTCCTGAGAGGGTGTGAAGAATGAAAAGTGTCTCTTCCCCAATTCGTATTGGGGAGTCTCAACGTACTGGCTGGTTTGTTAGGCTCAGGAAGTAATATGTCAGGTTCTCTGGAGGTGGCCAGCAACTGTGGACTTATTAGCGGCGTGATTAAACCATTGTCTTCCGGTTTATTTCTCACCGCCGGTTTATTTCTCACCGATGGTGGACCCCAGGTCGATAGGCACCGATGCAATGTTACAAATTGGAATCGCATGCAGGTGTATGCTTTCCTCCATCCGGTCTCATTCATCAGGTACAGTAATAAGGAAATTGCGGGAGTGTCAAGACATCTATGACTCTAATAGCTCCTTGCTGGCCCCAATGCGCTTGGTTTCCGAACTCCTAGAGCTCCTTACAGAAGTTCTGATGTCCCTACCCATTCAAAAGATCTTCTCAGATGACCGCGATCTCACCATTATCATCCAAACCCTCGCGTGCTGAACCTAGTTGCAGGGTGACAGTGGAGAGGGCAATTAGACAGTCCAGACTCCCTAAAGCTGGGGCTAGTCAGCTTTCTTTCAGCTTGAGAAATTCAACCTGTAAGCCTTACCAGGTTCAGCTGGACAAGGTACAGAGGTTGGTGTCGCAAGGAAGGTCATTCCATATCTAGACCTTCCATAGCCAAAATAGCTGATTTTCTTTTATTCCTTTGGAAAGTCAAAAAGGTCTTTTCGTTGAAATAATTGTTGACTACTGCTCGACGCTTAGCAGTACATTTAGTTTCCACCTTCCTGAAATCTCTAGTAGTAAGATAATCGATAATTTATTATGTTCTTTTAAGATTGAACGTCCTGTCTTGCCGACTCGGGCCCCTCCATGGGATTTGTTGGAAGTACTTCAAATTTTTTTCTCGCGTTCCCCTGCCTTTGAACCCATTGGAACTATAACGTTAAGACAACTGACTAAGAAGTTGCATTTTCTTATGGCTTTAGCTACAGCCAGAGGGTTGGGCAAGCTTCAGGCAGTTGCTAGGTTGGGTTCCTATGTGAGAAATGATGCGTATTTGTCTTTCTTCCGGAATTTGTGCTGAAGACATAATCGGAGGTTAACCCTCTGCCTCGTTTGTTTAAGATTCTTAATCTGCAAGTATTCATTACCGGCGATCCAGCGGAGATGTCTTCATGTCCGGTGTGAGCATTAAAGTCTATTTATCAAAGGTTGAGAAACTCCGTCTGCTTCCGCGTAAACTTCTTGTCTCTCCGCAGAATCCTTCCCGTCCGCTGTCAAAGAATGCAATTAGTTACTTTCTGAGGGAGGTGATTTCCCAGGCTTCTCAGGGTTCTTCTTCGTCATCTTCAGCTCTGTATTTCCCCGAGCGCACAGTATTCGGAGTATGTCCACTTCATCTTCCTTTCTAAGGAATTATTCAGTGTCTTCTATTCTGGAGGCAGCTACTTGGAAATCTGTCTCAGTGTTTACTTCCTTTATGTTTACTTCCTTTACTGAAGAGACGTTCAATTCACCTCATCAGAGGGTTATTTTCTTAGTCCACGTGTAGCGGTGAAGTGTACTATCTAGGGTGTGTTCATTTAGCTGAGATGGTATTCACTTAGTGCAGAGGTTCGGAGGTTTATTCTCTTAGTCCATGTGTAGCGGCGAAGTCTGTTATCTAGGGTGTGTTCATTTAGCTGAGGTGGTATTCACTTAGTGCGGAGGTTCTTAGGTTAAGCAGATAGAGGAGTTCCTTTTAGTCTTTAGAATCATAGGCAACAGTGATAGTGCGGAGGTTCTTAGGTTAAGCAGGTATAGGAGTTCCTTTTAGTCTTTAGAGTCATAGGCAGCAGTGATAGTATAATCACATGAACTTAGGTTTAGTATGATTCAAGTATCTTAATCTTTGATAGTTTCCCTACTAGAGTCCCTGGGGTGCTTTAGTAGGCTAGGCTCTTTTGTCGGTGTTGAGATACTTCCCGCTTGTTGGTTGTTGGGCCTTATCCGCAACCTAGATGGCAGAGGGTCAGCGGCTTTGCACACTGCTTCATTCCCCTCCATACATGAGAGGCTCTGAATAGTCACATGGGAGGTTCATTGTACTCCTCCGTACATGAGAGGTTCTGAAGAACCACATGGGGAGGTCGATGGACCAAGACAGTACGGACCTGACTGGCGATCAAAGTACTCTCCAGTATGTCTCTTCACCAAAAGCAGCGATTGATATGGTGAGTGTACAGTATAACTAAATAGATATCCTATGCAGAGCAGATCGGTGAGCTGCCATCTCTGTGGTTGTTAATAGGGGGTGTGCCGCAAACTTAGATGATTCTCCCAGAGAGACAGCAACTCTGCACTATGCCTCATTCTCCTCCATACAAGAGAGGTTCTGAAGAGTCACATGGGAGGTCGATGGACCAAGAAAGTACTGACCTGACTGTCGATCAAAGTACTCTCCAACATGTCTCTTCACTGAAAGCATTGATTGATATGGTGAATGTATGGCTCAATGGATATCTTATGCAGAGCAGATTGGTGAGCTACAGTCTCTGTGGTTGTCAAAGGGGCCTGCAATAGAACTGATCCCTCCTCCTCTAAATGTTGTTAACCGGGCAAATTCAGGTGTTCAGGAAGTGTATTGCAATATGAAGTTTTCATAATAAAACTAATATTATAATACTTACCTGAACACTTGAATGATTCCCACCCTCCTTTCCCCACATCAATTTTGACCTTGAATAAAGCAATTGACGAAAGGGGGCCTGTTGGCATACACCTGTGTCAGCATTGCCAACCGTTTGTTATGGTAGCTCAAGTGACAAGATTTTACCTGCAGCGTTGGTAATGGTGGCTGTTAAAATTCCCACTTGTGGGATTGGTAATTGAGAGTTGTTCAGGCTAGTGGGATTAAGGGTGCATTCATGTGTTCAGGTAAGTATTACAATATTAGTTTTATTATGAAAACTTCATATTAATTATCAGCCAAGTTGCAACTGTAGAGGAAAAAGTTGAATGCCACAAACCTAAGGTAATCCAGTACAGAAATGAAAATTGAGAGATAAAAGAGTATTCTATAAAAGAGAAATAACAAACAAAAACAGATAAGGTAAATATCAGTAAAATGCAGTAATAAGATACTTAGCAAATAAACCATGACATTCATATCAGCCTGCTCAACAAAAAAGTATTTTCATTGAGTTTGAACTTTTGAAGTTGCAGCAATTCAGCTCTAAGATTAGGAAGATCTTTCCACAACTTGATCACAACAGAAATAAAACTTTAAGAAATCTGTGGCACTGAACCTCGCAGAAGACTTAGAAATAACTGCATACCCAGTACAGTAATACATGGGGGATTGTATAATCTGAGAGGATCTGAATACAAAGGATGATTAGAATTATGAAAACAGGGAAAACAGTATTCAGGACAATGAAGAATAAAATGAATAAAACATTTTCTTGTCTCCAAAAATCTTGATAGGCTTTCTCACTTCAGTATATAATATTTTTGTACAATTGAAGAAGAGCTAGATAGGGAAAGTTTCTCAAAAGTGACTTTATAGTCAAGAATGATAAATAGATTTTCCATTGATTATATATAGTCAAAGTAACACTGTCAATGAAAAGATCTGGGTAGGCCTGGAAATCTAATATCCCAGACTTACTGAAAATTATACTTTGAGTTGTATTCGGGTTTAACTTTATCCCTAGTGTTAGTACCAAGCACTAATTTTAGTTGAAGCTCTGGTAAGAGATCAGTAACCACATCCGTATACTCGGAAGATAGGATCATTGCAAAGAGGATACATTTATGGAGTCATTATAGTGCTCATCAACAATTACTCCTTGCAGTTGATTAGTTAAAATATAACATTAATACTAGGAAATGATCTAACAACCCCAGTCTGTCCAAGTTTGAAAATAAGGGTCTCATGAATAACTTGGTCAAGACTAGTAGAAAGTCAAGATCAGTCATTCGAACTTCATGACCAGACTAATGATTCAGTATAAAACTGGATATTCAGTAGCACTCAGGCTCTTGCAAATGCCAAACTGTACACTAGGGAATAGATAGTTACTTTCAATGTAGACTTTTAGGTATTTTGGGAACAGATGTTCAAAAACTTTAGATAATTTGGGAATTATAGAAAATGGTCTGTAATCAGTGGGGCTAGAGCTACCCCAACCTCATTTACTTAATGGAGGAACATTACCAATTATCCAGCATAAACTAAAAATGCCTTCTAGTGGACACTAAAAATAAGACAGATAATTGTAGATTTTGCAGTAAAATTTCATGTTTCAGGTTTACGAGAGAGGTGATGGCTCTTTATGCCTCAGCAGTTATAGAGGTTGTAGTAGCTGCTGTGGTAACATTGTTGGTAACAGAACCTGTGGGCTCATTCAGCATCCGTTCATGCAAAGTTCGCAAGTTAGCAGACTGGTATCCCCTATTACATAATCCCAACCCCAACTATGAAGGACCACTACACTGCACACAAGAAGCTGTGTACCCATTGTAAGTGTGATTTTTAAGCATGTTACACTAGCTCTTTCTTTTCAAGTAATTTGCCATTCAGAAAAGTGTACTGGACAGGAGAATAATTAATGTATGTTACTAGCTTTTCAGAGTAATGGTGATTTAAAGGAATTGTTGTAATATGTGCTTATTTTTTAGGTTCACGTTTTAAGGTTAATAATGAACTTTTATAAATTGGGTTTATATTTATAATGACTTAAGTTTTAAAAGTCAGTCTGTAAGGTATCTCTGTATTGTGATCAAATGCAGGTGTCTGTAGATTCTGTTTCGTAATGAATGAGAATTTATTATAGCTGTATAATTTTTGCCCACAGTTGGAGTATTTTCATGTTGCCATGGAAATATTTTGGCACTAACTGGGCCATGAGGATTTTTTCGCATTCTCCAATCCCAAGCTTGGAAAAGATAGTAAGGTTGATGCCTCTGATTTGATAAAAAAAAAAAAAAAATGGCATTACAGAACTTCCAACACAGCTTAAAAATCTAGTTTGAATAGTGACTGTCACAATGAGGCCAATACCGTCAACAGTACCTTGTGATCAGTGTAGCTGAGCAGAATTGGATTTGACCAGCTTTTAAGAGTAACCACCAATAAATGCCAGGATTGTTTGGTGCATAAGCTCCGTGTGACCATTGTTAAAGAGGGCATCAGGCCAGCAGTAGTACTCTTCTAATATACAGTATTTACGTGGATTACAAAGCATTGCCGTACTAGAAGTTATTTTAGGAAAATTATTAACCTATATAAACACTACTAGTGTCATCTCACCCACATGACTCCTGTCTACTTTAGTCTTTTCTGCTTAATTACTTGTGTTTTTAGTAAAATATTGCTTTATATATTTATATTGAAATTCTTTATGCTAATTCTTGTTCTTGTAGATACTGAAGATTTTGTTACGTTGAGGTTAATCTTCCTTCTCTAATTTTTGTGCAAGGTGCATCAGTGTGTGAAGCTTAAATTGAATGAGTATGAAAGAATGGATTTTATAGCTTTGATGGGTGTTAATTTTTTCCTAGAAGTGAAAGAATATCATCCTAGAAAATTTGTAGCTAGTCAGCCCATTATCAAATATGTTGTACTCTATTAAGACCACCATTCTTTATTTTGAAACAAAAAGGATTTTGACAAAGGAAAAATCTATTTCTGGATCGGGGTCCCGTGTCACCCGGTGAAATAGTCCATTCAGCACTTATTTCTAGGTAATTCCGTTGCTAGATACCAGAGAAAGCTAAATGAAATGCTGGAGTTACTACCCCAGAGCGAGCTCCACTAGATGGAGTCGTGTATGGAAAAGGGTGAACTACAAAACATGGAACCTTATCCTACAGAGATTCCCAATGTCAAAAGTCCCAACGAGAGGTGCCGATACAAGCCCATGCACTACTCGCGGACTGTATACAAGGCAACACTAGCCGCATTCCATGTTAGCACCCACCTCACTAGAATGAAGTTTATCAAGGGAGGAGAGAATGAAAACAGGGTGGGTCACGGGTGACACGGGCCCCTCTCCAGAAATAGATTTTTCCTTTGTCAAAATCCTTTTTCTGGATCGGGTCCCGTGTCACCCGATGAAATAGTAACAGAGAAATAAACATCATTCTTATGCTATTAAAGACTTAAATAGAAACGTTGAAAACTAGGAGAATTCTACCCTGAACATTAGTAAGGTCCTCTAAGTTCATGTAATGAAAATAATGTAAGTGGTCACCGTCTAAGATCATGAGCTTAGAATAGCACCTGAATAGGCTTGTATTAAGAAAATACTTCCTGCCTAATAGCAGACCCAATGACAGGCCCCCTTTTTAAAGGAGAGGACCATGCTTTAAATTTTTTTTTTTTCTGGTGTAATAAATTATTTTTTTATTACAAAAGAAAATACACTGTATTTAAAAGATATAATTTGTCTAACAGGTACTCGATGGTGTTTGTGTTCTATACTCTCTGTCTACTTGTGATGTTGCTGGTACGACCTTTATTATCCTCCAAGCTATTACCAGGAAGAGGAAAATCAGCTATTTATTCTGCACTCTACTTTTTCCTGCACTGATTGTGACACATGCTGTGGGAGCTGGTCTCATTTGTAAGTTAGAGATACAGTCGGCCCCGGTATTCGCAGGGGATGCATACCACTGTCCCCAGCGAATAGCTCAAATCATGAATACTTAAAACCCCTCTAAAAATGCTTATAACTGCCTATTTTGATAGTTCAAAACACTAAAAAGCCCCTAAAAATGCTTATACTTGAATATTTTAACAGTTTTATCACAAAAATGATATGAAAGTACAATAATTTGTGAATATTTCTGTATGAAAAATACATAAATAGGCGAATTTCCATGAATAAATGTGTACATATGTTCCACAGAGAAATCCGTGAATGGGTGAAGCCGCAAATCAGGAACTGCAAATAGGCGGGTCCACTGTTTTTATTATAACATTTTATAAGTTGCTTCTTTCATGTTATAGAACGGGTAACATGATGTGTACTTGATGGATTGGCCGTAGGATGGCTGGCTTAATTTTTTACTGGGTAAAGATTAGTATTGAAATAGTTGTATTTGAGAGACTACTAACAACAAAGAATTGGGTCATGAAAACTTTTAGGTCACTGAATTAAGTAATTAAGAGAGAATAGTATAGTACACTGAATAACGATGATAAATAGGTAATTTATAATAAGGAGGTTCATGGTTATCTTTTCTATTTATTGTTATTAAAAAGTAATTTAAAAGACTACAAAGTCACACTCAAGTGTGGTTACTTTTGAGATTTGTTCTTTTAAATTAGGAGTAGAAATTTGAGCATGAAGATATAACGGTTGGACTGCATTTTGGAGAACAAAAGAATGCATTAAAAGTGAAAGGCAGAAAATATTTGAGCATGGACCAAATTGACACTGAAATAAGTGTATTACTGCTTGAAGTGTGAAGCACAAGGCTTTCTTTAAATATTACCCATATGGAACATTTCATCATGGGTTACTGATATATCAGTCACTGATATTAAGAAAGGAATTTTTGCCCTATGATCAAGCGATTCACTTTTGGTTATTTGCATGAAAACTATGGTTTTAGACTCTGTAGTCCACTGAAACTTACTAATTGTTTAAATGTAGACGCTGTTAATAGCCGGTTCGTTTTGCAATGAAGTTTTTGCTTTGGTTGGGAAATTGTCTCAAAGTTCATATACCAGTAACAATCAAATCAACTTTGTTAATCAAATCAACATTGTCATAATTTGTATCAAGTGAATTTGAAAGAGACGGTAAAATTGCGTATATGAAGCAGTGAATTATACTATATATATGTCCCATTTTTAAGGAATATTTATTGTAGTTGGAGAACTTTTATCTTTGAAAATATTAATGTTTAGTACTGTACTTCATCTGATATATTGTTAATGGAATGTTATAAGGTTTATTGCTTTTTTTAATGATTTTGTTGAATTTTGGTGCTTTAATGCTTGTGCTGTAAATTTATTTATGTGGGCTTTTGACTATCTGTCACTGAAATTATTTTATATTGATCTTTTCAGATTATTCATTCCCATATATGGTAATCATACTGTCAGTCATTTCAAATGCTGCACATTTTGCCTTCCAGTTGGATCAGGTGAGATATATAGTAAATTCTGTCCTATTCCTATTTTATTACAAGAGGTACTTGTTCATAGTGTCTTATAAACTCTTCTAAATTCAGGGTCTTAGAATTATCATTATTAATTTGTTAGAAAAGTCTTTTTTTGTATCATGGATTACTTATTGCTGACCATGATAAGTTTTGCATTTTAGCAGTGTTATTTTTTAGTACTATTCAATTTTCAGTCCATGTCTGCTTTGCTCGAGGGATGTGTTCGGGATGTCCGAAATCTTGTCATACTGCTTGGTCACTGGGGATTGCATGCGTATGGAATCATAGCCATAACACAACTCAAAGAAGGGGTTTTACATGGATCACTGTGCGCGTTGGTTCCTCTACCTGCTCTGTTCTACATTCTCACTTCAAAATTTACAGATCCATCCCGCATAAACAACTAAGATATTTTACCCTTGATGCAGTGGTAAGTTTTACAGTCTTGTAGCAAAGCATTTTGTACTGGAAGGTTTCTTCAGGCAAACCAATTTCATATATGTAACTTATCAAGTAATTACAAAGCTATACTTTCTATGCGATTGGCAGTTAAAAATTTTAAAAGTCGCTGTAGCGATTCAGTTGTTATAAGTGTAGGTAATGACCCCGCCCTCTGTCAGGGAATGATAGGTACACAAAATAGAGAAAATCACTTCTTTTCTGCCTACATTCGACGCAACATCGAATGTTTTGGTGGTTGGGTTTGAAGTTTTCTACATTGCTTTTCCAAGGAATTGGTGAAGTATTGTTGAATTTTGTAGCTTTTCAGCTTAGCTTAACTGTTATTCCTACAATATGTCTGATTCTAGTTCATCAAATGTTAGATATTGTAGTGAAGGATGTAAGACTCGTATTACTAAAGTGACTTACGATAGTCATACAATTTGTGCTAAGTGTAGAGGACAAGAGTGCTCAAAAGATCTCACGTGTACTGAATGTGTTGGATGGGAGGAGAAAAAGTGGAAAGTTTTGAAATCTCATTTGGATAAATTAGATAGGGACAGGAAAAGGAAGGCAGCTGTTAGAGCTGAGAGTAGGGCTGCGAGCTTAGAACCTGTCTAACATTCGAGTCTTAGACCCTAATGTTCCTCCTCCTCCTGACCTTTGTATTATCCCCCATCCTTAGTCCTCCAAATATTTTTCCATCAGCTCCTGTTCCTGGCTCCCATGCTTCCGATCCCGATGCTGTGGCCAGTCTTGAGAGCAAATTGATTGTAAATTTGATCTTGTTGTCAACACTGTATCAAAATTAGGTGAGTTGCTTAAGGTCCTGATGGACAAAGTTCACACTTTTAAACAAGTATCTGTGTCAGTGCCAGGGGAGCAGGTGGCTGTTTGTTCCACTGATTCTCCTAGACGAGGGTCACTGTCACACTCCCTTGGACCTGGGAGTAGACATACCGGAGGTCCAAGGGAGGTCAGCGGGGTTTGCCCACGGGCAGTCGCCCCCTTGTCCGATTCTGTGGTGTGTGGTTCCAACAGCTGTTGGAAGGGCATCGCTATGAGTGCCCACCAGTTGTCGTCGGATTCTGATCTCTCCAGTCCAGAGAAGAGACATATGTGGCGTTTTCCGGGTGAGCCCCGTCCTTTTAAGAGACGGCATTATAGAGAGCCCTCTCCCATTTCTCCCAAGCACTCTAGAGACCCTGCTCTTAGTCCGCAACTAGGTTGAAGTAAGTGGCGCAGCCCCGCTTGTTATTCTCCTGATTGCTCCCATGCTGAGCGTCAGTTGTTGGTTCCTAAGCGCTCTTCCAGCAAACGCTCTTCTGTGCGTCCACGTGAGCGTTCAGTATATTCACTAGAGCGCTATCCAGTCTCCGAAAGCCAGTCTCGGTTCCAGAGTGCCTGTCTTGTTCCTCGGAGCGCCTATCTCATAAGTGCTCACCGTCATCCAGGCATATGGCACCAACAGAGCGGTTGGCTCCAACCCAGCATTCAGCGCCAACCAAGCGCCCATATTCTTCTGCTTTGCCTGCTTTAGTGTCCGAGAATTTGTCTTTTGCACACATTAAGAAACAGTTGGATGGTGTGCTTGGCTTGCTGCACAAGGCACCAACTTCGCTTAAGCCTTCTCAAGAGGCTTCATTGTCTCCAGTGTCTTCTGAAGAGGAAGAGGTTGTCCACGAGCCCACTCTTACTGCATATACTTTGATGTTGAAGTATTTTTTAGTGTCTTTCCCCTCGCATTTCTAACCAGCTGCTCCAGTTTCGCCTGCCTCTACCTTTCTGTTGAGGACTCAGTCAGGCTCTAGCTCTTGCCTACTGAAAATGGTTCTCTCTTCCTTAGCTAGGAATGCTCTCAGGGAAGTAGAGGATTGGTTGTCTGTTATGAGGGAGCAAGGGAAGGCCACTTTTGCTTTTCCTCTGGCAAGATTGACAGCTAGGAGATATCTCCTATTCTACAGGAGGAGCTGCATCCTTGGGAGGCGCTGCCTCTTCTCAAGGTGACTTCTCAGGATTAATTGGCTCGGCGAGATGTTCAGCTAAGGTATTCTTTGTCTCGGCGGAATTCGACCACTTAGTAAAACACCTATTTAAGGTTCTTGAGGTGTTCAGTTTTCTGGACTGGATGATAGGAGCGCTAGCTAGAAAGATTGAAGAACACGATGTGCTAGTGACAGACTTGTCTTCTGACTGGCTAAGTGTTTTATCCCGCATTGATAAGGCAGTAAGGGATGGCTCCTCTGAACTGGCAGCTCTTTTTGCTATTGGGGTCCTCAAGAAGAGGGAACTGTGGTGCTCCTTCACCACAAAAGGAGTTACGACCATACAGAAGTCTGCTCTTCTGTACTCCCCTTTGGATAGACATTTCTTGTTCCCGCAGTCGGCAGTTAAGGAGATTTCCACCGACTTACAGAAGAAATCCATGCAAGATCTTCTAGCCCAGTCAGCAAAGTGTCCCAAGGAGCCTTCTGCTTCGGTTCCATCCAAGTCGGTATCTCCTCTACAGCAGCAGCCCTTTTGAGGAGGCTAGACCCCGTTCCAAGGTACGATTTTCAGCAAGGTCCGTCAGAGGACTTCCAGCAAACCCTCTTCCAGAAAGTGACTTCCCCATCCTTCGTGCGCCGGTAGGGGCCAGACTCTCTCTTTTGGAAGAGGTGAAGTGCCAAAGGTGTGGAACCTTTGATGATCAAGGTTTTAAAAGAGGGTTACTCAATTCCCTTCGAAGAGTATTCCTCTCATAACTTCGCCAATCACATTAATGGCATACTCGGAGGGCTCCAAGAGGATGTAGCTTTCAGAGAGGAAGTGTTAGCTCTTCTAAGGAAGTTAAGTATACCTTAGTTTAACCAGACCACTGAGCTGATTAACAGCTCTCCTAGGGCTGGCCCGAAGGATTAGATTTATTTTATGTGGCCAAGAACCAATTGGTTACCTAGCAACAGGACCTACAGCTTATTGTGGAATCCGAACCACATTATAGTGAGAAACGAATTTCTGTCACCAGAAATAAATTCCCTTAATTCTTCACTGGCTGGTCAGAGAATCGAACACAGGGCCAGCAGAGTGCTAGCTGAGAACGGTTCCCACCCGTCCAATGAGGAACTGCTCTTCTAAGGAAGAAAGCCATAGAAGTAATGGAGGATCATTCTTCAAGAGGTTTTTACAACCGACTAGTTGTTGTCCCCAAGTCATCGGGGGCGGGAACCTGTCCTCGACGTCAGTGCGTTGAATTTCTACATTCAAAAAACAGAGTTCAAGATGGAGACAAATCAGTGTTATCTTCCATCCAGCAGGGGGACTGGATGATAACACTGGATATGCAAGACGCGTATTTCCATATTCCAATCCATCCGGGGTCCAGGAAATACCTGAGATTTGTCTTCGGGGCCAGAGTCTTCCAGTTTCAAGTGCATTGCTTCGATCTTTCCACCTCAGGTATTCAACTCGGGTATTCACGCGAGTCCTATCCCTTTGGTGAAATGGCTTCACCTGAGAGGTATAAACATTTGTCTATACCTGAACAACTGGCTCCTCCTCTCCCCGTCACAGGAACAATGCACGAAGGATCTACAAGTAACCCTTCTCCTTGCCAAAGAACTTGGACTTTTGATAAGTCAGGAGAAATCTCAGCTATTCCCTACTCAGGAACTTCTCTATTTAGGGATGAAGATCACCTCTGAGTTTTGGGGTTTTTCCCTCCCCCAAGAGGATAGAGTCCTGCCTGAGATCAGTGCAAGATCTCCCTTCTCTTCCAGTTTGCTCTGCAAATTGGTGGTTGAGTCTGCTGGGAACCCTTTCATCTATTGAACAGTTTGAGAGACTAGGGAGACTTCACATGATGCCCCTCCAGTTTTTCCCAAGGGTAAACTGGAACAGGGAGCAACCAAACACAGTAATGTTTCAGATTACAGCAGAGATAAAGGAGGACCTCCGGTTGTGGACGTCCAGAGACAGGCTGTCAGAGAGAAAGTCTCTTCATATTCTCAGCCCTGACCTATCCTTTATGCAGATGCCTCGGACCAAGATTGGAGAGCACTTTTGGGCTCCCTAGAAGCTTCTGGCACATGGTCCCCGGAGCAAAGGAAGTTGCACCTCAACGTCAAGGAGTTGTTGGCCATCCATTTAGGCTTGAAGTGCTTTGTGGAAGTAGTCACAAACAGAACCATGGTGATTCATTTGGAAAACACCACGGCTCTCTCATACATCAAGAAGCAGGGTGGAACGCACTTGTTCTCCCTGTGCGAGGTGGCAAGAGAACTGCTTATTTGGGCGGACCAGAAACAGGTCAGGATTATCACAAGATTTATCCAAGGGAGGATGAATGTCCAGGCAGATGAACTGAGTTGATGAGGACAAGTCCTCTCGACAGAATGGACTCTGAATTCAACAGTCTGCGACAGTCTTTGGAAGTTGTGGGCAGACTGACAGTGGATCTGTTCACCACTTTGAGGAACTACCACCTTTCTTTATTTTGCTCACCAGTTCTGGACCCACAGGCATGGGTGATGGATGCCATGCTGGTAAACTGGTCAAATCTGGACCTGTACACTTTTCCCCCTTTCAACATGGTGAGATCAATGATCAACAAGTTCCAGGCTCACAGCAACATGTCAATGACACTGATAGCTCCCTTCTGGCCACTCAAAGAATGGTCCCTGGACCTTCTAAAACTTCTTGTGGACTTTCTGAGGTTACTTCCTCAAAGGTCCACAAATGGTGCAGTGACAATAATGTCTCATCTGCTAAGACCACTGTAGCTCAAATAGCTGATTTCCTTCTTTTCTTAAGGAACAGTAAGAAGCTCTCCTCTCATTAGAGGCTACAGATCAATGTTAGGGTCAGTTTTTAACCATAGGGGAGTAGACTTCGGTTCTAATCAAGACCTTAGTGATCTGATTAGGTCTTTCAAGACTACTAAGCAGCTGCGGAATGTCTCTGTTTCATGGAACTTAGATGTGGTGCTGAAATGGTTAATGGGCCCTGCTTATGAACCTGTCCATTCCATTTCTCTTAAGAATTTAACAAAAAAAAAACTCTTCCCAGTAGCCTTGGCCACAGCTAAACAAGTGAGCAAGCTGCAGGCAATTGAAAAACATATTGGTTTTTCGCAAGGGGATGCTGTCTGCTCTTTTTTGCTTGACTTCCTAGTTAAGAATGAGTCTCCATCTAATCCCTGGCCACGCTCGTTCTCCATTAAGAATTTTATGGACATTCTAGGACCAGAAGAGGAGGAGAGAGTTCTGTGTCCAGCAAGAGCTTTGAGATATTATTTGGACAGGACGAAGAAGATCAGAGGACCTGCCAGTAACCTCTGGTTTTCCGTGAGAAACCTGGCTAAACCTGTGTCAATGAATGCATTGTCATTCTTTCTTAGAAGCCTTATTTTAGAGGCACTCTCAAATACACGAAGATGATCTGCCTTCTGTTAAGGTGAGGGCACACAAGATTAGGGCAGTGGCCAAGTGCTATGCATTTAGACATAATATGTCACTCTCAGCTATCCTTCAGCTGACATACTGGAAGTGCAACTCCATTTTTGCCTCGCACTATTTGAAAGAAATAGAGACAATGTTTGAGAATTGCAGTACCTTAGGTCCATTATCGGTAGCTGGCTCGGTATTAGGGGAAGAAGCATAGGAAGCATCCCTTCCTATCTGTAACTTCTTCACCTTGAATTTTGTGTGTTAAGTTTTTTTAGGAAGCCTGGGTTACATGTACCTGGAGTGCCCACCAGTCTATGGAAGTGGTATGATGGTTTTAATTTTTATGGTTGTCGGTGTAGGTAACGATTTTATTTGGTCTTTTTTGATTTGGTACTGGGCCCAGGGCAAGGGCAAATTTTTTTGGTTTTGCTTTTGAGTATTTGGAAAACTCCTTTACACAAAAGCTCCCTCTTTAAAGTAGGGACTTATCTCGGCTGTTCCACTAATCACTAATCAGAGCCCTCCCTCCTCCCCTTTGATGACATTAAGCAAAAAAGAAGTGATTTTTTCTGTTTTGTTGTACCTATCATTCCCCGACAGAGGGTCAGGTCGTTACCTACACGTATAACAATTACATCGCTACCACCAACTTCAAATTTTTAACTGCCAATCGCATAGAAAGTATAGCTATGTAATTACTTAGTAAGTATATATATAGAACTTAATGTTATCATGAAAATACCATGTTTCCATTAATATGAGGAGAGTTGGTTTGCTAAAGTAACCATAAGTGACTTGCGTAGACTTGCATATAAATGATTGTTGTAGCTTTAGTGATTCATTGTACATAGTTTAAGTTTACAAATATACATAGTAATGTATATTAAACAAATTCAGGTATTAGATATACTTATCTCCCAGTTTCTGTGATATTTAAAGTTAAGAGGAGTTATAATCTAAATGAGATAGTTACATAAAGTGAAGTACAGTTAATGATGTAAATGAATGAATGAAATATATTTTCTGTTAAATTTGTGTAGAAAGGTACTACAATACTGTATTTGAATCGTATTTCATTATGTTTAGCAAAAACAGAGTGAATGAAGACAGATGTTGTTTTGTTAATTGCACAGTACAACAGGGTGTAATATGTGGAAGAACACTTTAAAGTTTTTGAAAATATTACTTGTTAATTTATTGGAACACCCACTGTTCAGATAAGGTACATTTTGCAGGGTCTTTGGTTTTTGGATTGCTATTAACTGTGGGCCACTTGTAAATTGATCTTTATTCTTGTGGAGAGATAAATGTTATTTAGTTAATTTGGAAGAATGTCATTAATCTGAATGTTCTTAAGATGAGTAGATTTTGCTTCTTTTATATTTCTTGCATCCTGTATCACAAAGTTCATGGCACATCACCTTTTGCCTGTGATGTTTTTGTTAGATATGTTAATGCCTCCATGTTAAAATAAAAAAAATTGATTATTAAGGCAGAATCTTAGAGCCCTACAGTGAAATGATAATGAAAGTGAGGTAACAGAAAAATTTTTAAGATTTGTCGACTATGTTCCATGAGATAAATTATCATCACAAAGTCTTTTTAACGTGTGAGTTGCCTTGCTGGGTTAAATATGCAATTTGTTCTCTCCTCACTTCAATTTTGTGTACTTTATGTCTGAATCCTGTATGATCCAAATCTTCATCTGTGCTTTTTTCAGGATTTGTTGCTCATTCCCATTAGTCTTACTTTCATATTAAAAAATCTTATAATTGAAAAATGTGTGCTAGTAACCCCTTTCAGCTGTCCCAAGACAGTCTGGTGAGAAAAGTAACAACAATCATCAAGGTGCCATGGCTGTATCTAAGAGCCAGTCACCAATGATAAGCCTTTCATGTAGTGGTAAGCCTTTTATATAGTCTGTGAATATTTTGAAGAAGTCTAGTAAATATGATTGTCACCTGAAATTATGTTGATATTTGCATAATTGTTCTTTTAAAGACTTAATAAGTAAAACTTACAATGTAGAAACAAACGTAAAAATAATGGATAAGTTCCATTCACTGTTCATGAGTACTAAATCAATACAAGCTTTACATCCATATAAAATAAACCTTGTGAAGTACATACTGTTCAGGATATATGGTGCATGGAGAGCATTCATGTACAGCATCCAGTTGTTTGCTGAATTTTTACAAGCCCTAAAGCACTCTCCCTCCAGTGGTATTATTGTGTCCTTGGACATTGAGAACTTATTCACAAATGTTCTACCAGCTGGATAAGGTATATATATAGAGACAATACCACTCCCACCCTAAGTTCTTGAAGAACCCCTCAAGTAACTCTTGAAGGCCTGCACAAAGGTCTCAGTCACTCACAAAGGCCAACTCTTCTGCCCACAAAATAGTTAGAATGGGATCCCCCATAGGAGGAAGTGTTTGTTGGATGGTTGGGTACTGTTCTCAGCTAGCACTCTGCTGGCCCCGCGTTCGATTCTCCGACCGGCCAATGAAGATTTAGAGGAATTTATATCTGGTGATAGAAATTCATTTTTTGCTATAATGTGGTTCGAATTCCACAGTAAGCTGTAGGTCCCGTTGCTAGGTAACCAATTGGTTCTTAGCCACGTAAAATAAATCTAATCCTTCGGGCCAGCCCTAGGAGAGCTGTTAATCAGCTCAGTGGTCTGGTTGAATTAAGGTATACTTAACCTGACCCATAGGAGGAGTCCCATTTGCAAATTTTTGCATGGGCAATGTATGGGAGAGGGTCATTAGTAGAATCTTTTATCCCCTCTCCCCTCTACCATTGATATGTCAACAATACCATTGAGAGAGCTGAATCAGAAGAGTACCTCAAGACTTCTGATCTGAAATTTACCTGTAAAAACCAGTGACATGACCCTCCCCCTCCTAGATATTTTGGTGAGACAGATCCCTATGGGACACTGAAAGCTTACTACAAGCAACCAAATCAGGCATCTGTTTCAACAGACAAAGTGAGTGCCCTGGTGAATATAAGAATTATGTCTGTACAGCATTGTTAGGAGGGTCCTTATGTATTGTTTAAGATGAAAAAGCACCATCAAAGAAATTGACCGGGGGGTCTGAGATTTTTAAAAACAAAGTTTTCTCAACAAGGAAATAGAACAATAATAACTTCATGCCACTATAAAAACAAGTAAAAAATGTGCCGAAGTTTCTCTGACACAAGTTCTGACACAAGTGAGTCATATGGTTCAGTAGGGGTGAGGAAGGGCGAGATTATATCTTTCCGGCAGCAGATATTTAACCTTTTTTCAGAGCAAGATCTATGTTTGGGCCAAAACCCAGAAACATCAGTCCCCAATACCCCCCAGTTTAACCCCGCCGAGGAAGTGGAGTAATCTTTACTTGGGGGTGACATCCCTATTAGTAGACATTAAGTGGGCTTTGCCACTGAAACAGTCTTGCTGAACCCGGAAGAATCAGGGACACAAATTTCAGCTATACATGGGAGAAACTTTCAAGAAGGAAATGTATCCCCCATGCAGCTATCAGATGCTGAAGAGGATCTTTCCCCCAAAACGGATACTAGGATCTACCTAACCTCGACTGAAATTACTACATTTTCGGAGGGGTATAGTAACTTACCCAGGACTTCTGCCCCTTGGTTAACATGCAGTCACAGTTTAGTTGTTGAGGCTCAGTCAGACTGCACAAGCTCCGCAAAATGGGATACACAGTTTGCGGTTTTTGATCAATTCCATAAGGAAATTATGAGTAACATTAAAGATGCCCTTGCCACAGAATGGCGATATATAAGGGACATGATACATAATTCTGAAAAGGAAATTAGGTCAGTCCTGTACACCCCAAAGTGTAAGAATACTTCATCCTGTAACCAAAAATGAGAGTGGACACAAATTCTGTCCAAATAGAGTCTGATATTAGAATTCTGACTGGATACAACAAAATGGCCAGCTTGGACTACAAAACTTCAGATCAAAAGACAATAGGGGCTCCAATATTCACCCCGATGATACTGATAATCCTTGGCGAGATGCCTCAATGTGCATTTTCTCTCCTGATGGTAAGTATATAATTAATGAGAGAAAAACATGATCGAAGTTGTACATGAGGAATTTAGAGACAGGGCATCATTTCCTAATGCAGAATTGCACCTGGTACCACCTGCAGCAGACATTGAGAAACCACTAAAAGAAACGGTTCTACTCCCTGTGTTTGTAGCATTAAAAGCTATAGATGACACCCTTTGCCAGGTCAACAGAAAATAGACCTCTACTGCTATTTTGGATAAGGCCCAAATTGCCTGCTGAGAAGCCCCAGCCTTCTGCCTCTTCATTTTGAAAATAATTAATCATGTTAAGGCAGATTTTCAGAATTTTGTAGTGACTAGAAAATGAGAGACAATGGCAGAAATTAAAGCTATTTTCCACGGTCAGCCCAGTCTCGAATAATTCCACCATGGAATGGGCAACACTTCAACTCCCTTTTGAAAGGAAAAAGCTCCCTCTAGATATGGCTGCTCGACAATTTGGGACCCCTATGAGAAGAATCTCAGAGGGGACAGCCTCAGCAGAATTTCATGCTAGGATCTGCCTCCATAGTATTATAACCTCTACCACCTTGCTGGAAGTTGCCACCAGAAGATTCCAGAACAGTTTTTGCTGTTGTGGCCAAAAGTCTTAAGAGAACTGTATGGGAAGCACTCTGACTTTCTAGAATGGCGCATAAAAGCACAAATGGAAACATTAGAGGGCTCCAACAAGTCACTCCCCAATGTGATTTCATTATTACAGTCTAACCCCTTCTGTAAGGACCTGTTTGGGAGTCTGTTGTGGCCAACAGAATTGTACAGTGTACACTTTCTTTGAAAAAAGGGTAATTCAGGAGACAAAAAATCTAAAACTTCCCTTTACCCAACCCAAAAAAGGCTTGCTGTGACCAAAAATCATATAAGCCTTCAGTCACCCCCAAAAGTTTTCCTCAAAAACAGGTAGGTAGTCAGAAGGGACAACTCCCTACAAAGGGACGACAACAACAACAGCAAGGACATCCTATAGGGGAAAAGGAGAAGCAACACCTGGAATGCCTATCAAGGGCAAAGGCAGAGGAAGAGGTGGATCCCAATAGGAATTGTATGGTTGGGGGTACACCGCAGGCAATGGAAGTCTTCCCCTTGGAGATACAGCATTACAGTATTTTCAATGGATTGGGGTGGAAATGGTTTAATCCCCCCATCCTTTAAAGGGGTTCCTCCAAAAACCCAGTCCATCTCTGGAAGATTACATGTAGAAGGCCCCGTTAAAGGGAGCCATAGAGAAACATGAGTTTATTTGCCACCAAGCACATCTCTGAAAGAAGAGCTATCCTCGACCTATCAGCATTGAACAAGCACATTGTTTGCCAAAAGTGTCAGATGACTACCATTGCCCAAGTACATTCAGTCATTCCATAAGGGACCTGGACAGCTTCTGTGGAGCTGAAAGACACACACTGGCATGTCCCTATTGCCGTTCCCATCCACCCCTTTCTAGGGTTCCACACAGGGAAGGATACTTACGGGTTCAGTCATGCCCTTTGGGTTAAACATTACCCCAAGAATTTTGAAAAAATTAGCAACGGTAATTGTTCGAGAACTCAGACAAGAAGGAATACAACTAATAGCCTACCTAGACGATTGGTTAATCTGGGGACCCACAAGAAAAGAGCGTTTGAGAAATCTAAACAGACTCCAGTCAAAAGGTTTTCTAATAAATTGGAAAAAATCCCGCCTCACACCCATCAGACGTTTTCAGTGATTGGGACTGTGTTGGGATACTCTTCATGACCAGTTGTCTCTCCCCATCAATACTCAAAACAGAATAAGGAAAAACCTCAAAAGTTCCTTGCACAGCCCAGTGTTTCCAGACGGCAATCAGAACATACAATGGGCCTGCTGCATTTCGATTTAGTAATAGATCCAATACTCAGATTGCAGCTAAAATATGTGAACAAATTCTGGCTATCACATGCAAGAAAAATATGTGAGACCAACCTCATCCAAAGAATAAAAAAGTTGGGGAGATACTTCGGCCTTGGACCCAGGAGTCTCTGGCGCAACAGGTCACCCTGACTCCTCCCTCTGTACGAGTGACAGTACATACAGATACCTTACTGGCAGGTTGGGGAGGACATTGGGAGGATCATCAGGTGGCAGGGAGGTGGTCAGTTACTGTGAGGAATTCTCATAACAATTTCCTGGAGCTGATGGCTGTCTTTTGTCTCAAAAAACTCAAACCTCCAAACGAGACACATTTTGTTAGTTCTAGACAACATGACTGCAATGTCCTGCATCAGTAGGTCGGGATCACATTCACCTCCTCTCATTATGGTAATGCTAGCCATCCTTTGGATGGTGCAAGCAAAGAAGTGGCACTTGTGTGCAATTCACCTCACAGGGTCTCTCGGTGTAATAGCAGACTCCCTATCAAGAGAAATGCCATCCTCAACAGAGTGGATGCTGGACAACCACGCTTTTCAAACAATGGCCAACATGCTTCCACAACCGGAAGTGGACCTGTTTGCCACACACACGAGGGTAGAACTAAGTAAGAGCTCCGCATCGGGTACTACTTTGGAAATTGATTTTTCATATAGTATTTTGGTTGCTTATTAAGAAATGATCATTATTTTTTTCAGTTGACTGTAATTAACCTCAGAAGTTGTACGCTGGCCATCCCGGAACTATCGTGCATGCACAGTGTTATAGGGGAGCTTTTGGTAAAAAGTGGGGTTTCCTTTACCAAGGGGTCTGGGGGCAGAGCCCCCTGACTAAGTAACACAGTCTGCTAGGTTAGATTAGGTTATGTTAGGGTACGTTAAGTTAGTATAATTCCTTTTATAACAGGTTTCCTTAGCCAATCCCTTCTTAAACATGTGGCTCCCTGATGATTTGCGCATGCGCAGAGCCATTCCATAACAACAACATGGTGGTCTTGTCTTTCTCCCAATCGTTTCCAAAACCCCACGTTCCCAAAGGGTCCCCAACCACATTGGGTAGATATGAGGTAAATAATAATTGACTGACAATAAACAACACCACCTTCTTCATCAACAACACTAAAAGTATAGGAAAAATCTATTTCCAAGGTAATAGTCCATGCAGAGCTCTTACTTAGAAATACCCATACGAGAATCACAAACTTCCAGTGTATGTGTCTCCAAACTTGGATGATTAAGCAACAGCAAGAGATGCCTTCGTACAAGACTGGAACAAATGGAAGACCATATACTGTACTTTTTTCCTCATTGTCCCAGATTTCCAAGGTTTTGAGCAAGCTTCTAACCTTCAAAGGAACAACTTACTTAATATCCCAAATTGGCCAAATAGGTAACGGGCGAAGAGGTCAATTCTACTACCACCCACTGGACCTTCACGTGTGGATTTTTAAAATATTGTCTACCAGGAAAGTTACTCATCCAACATTGTTAGGTACCTAGTACAAAAACTACGGACATCATCTATCCGACAATACCAGTCTATATGGAAGGTATGGTTAGATTATATCCATGCTGAGAGCCCAGTTGAGATCTCTATGGAAACCTATTAAATTTTCTCATATACCTTATTGAAGACAAACACTTTGCTGTTACAACAATCGTTTCATACAAGACAGCATTAACAGAACCCGTGCTTTATGGATTCGGTATTGACTAGTATAGAAATTGTCACTTCCCTTCCCGGTCTTTTGCACTACAAAGACTGACTCCCGAAAGGCTTCTAATTACTTGGTCCTTGAATAAGGTGCTTAGACTTCTGTCAACCCCTCAGTTCAGTGAACCCAATACAACCATAACTCACATGCTGCAAAAGGCGATCTTCTTGATTGCTTCAGCATCAGGAGTTCGTATTAGTGAACTGGGCTCTCTTAGACAGGGACAATACTTCAGTTATTATTGTCCCCTGGCCCATCATTCCTGGCCAAGAATGAGGATCTCTTAAGAAGGAAACCATCTATTTTGACAAAACTCAATTTAGGAGACAAGGCATAATGCCTGGTTCAAGCACTTGAGGTTTACCTAGAGGTCACGGCAAACATCTCAGAGGGTTCGATTTTCATACACCCTAGCACACTTAGTTATGAATGATTTGTTTAACCAGACCTCTGAACTCTTTTAGGGTTCTTCTTGGGCTGGAAAAAGAAGGGGGGAAAGAGTACATAAAAAATTAAGTAGTTAAATAAATAAATAAATAATAAAAAAAGGGGGGGAATAAAAAAAAATCAAGAGGGAAAGAAAAAAAAGAGGGAAAAAAGGGGGAAGATTATATTTTACTTATCAATTTAATTTTGTTTAAGAAGAGAATGATATTATTAATTGAAAAGTTATTACCTTCTGCTAGAATATCCTTTATTGATTTATTTTGTAAATAAGTATTTCTTTCATGATGCCATCTGGGACAATCAAGATATGTTTGATAGCACAAACAAACCACTCTCTCCACAAGGGCTGAGAATCATTATAGTGTTCCTCATTAAAAAGGCAAATCTGCACTCCTTTCCTAGGTCACATGACATTAGGAAAGTGAGTACTGTATGTCGTTGGCCTTCTTCAGAAATGTCTTTCGAAGAAGTCTCCGAATGTATAGGGTGGTCATCAGAGACAGTATTCTTAAAATATTATTGCCACAAGCTCAAACAAATTTGACTACTTTGTATATCGGTAGGTGGTATTAACTGGTTAGTCCTAACCCGATAGGCACTACAGCGGAAAACCAGGGGTCTTCCTGATGGGTGGGTATGCTAACTGTTGCTGGGCGAGGGTGTGACAGTATTGCAACCAAACCCAGCATGCTTAGGTAAGTCACTGTAGAACTATATCATAAAATATAAGTTCATGTTTAGTTTCTTGTTCTTTGTTACCAAAAGCCAAGGGGTATTTGGAATAAAGAATAGGTCTTGAAACTTGTGGCTTGACCTGGGACCAGAAATGTTTTTTCTTTGGGTTGTTGGGATTTAAATTTGAGAGCTTAAGCTATTTTGTCACCTGTCAATTTCTTTTTAAAGCTCCTTGAGGATGAAACAAGCGACTACGCCATCAAAAAACAGGTTTTGATGTAGGAAAAACCTGTTTTTGGTAGTCGCTGTTGTGTCCTCAAAACCCACCCACTTCCCTAACGAAAAGGCATGGGATTTGGGTGAGGGATCATCCTGCACTGACCAACAGAAAGTAATGGTTTCCTTCGTCTCTTGCCCGTCTTTTTGTCGACAATATGGCAGACTGCGCATATGCTATAATCACTTCCTCTTCTAGCAAGTTTGACGAAGGAAATAACCTGGGTACAGCTTCGCTGTAAGATAAGGGAAAGAGCCCTCTTATCTTTGAGTACTTTACATACTCCGTCATGTGTTATAGTGTTTATCATTAAGACACAATACCTGGCCAAGAGACTGACTAAAAGAGAATTCTTTGATATTACAGTGGTTTGGTCACATGGAGCTCTTGACAGACCCATGGAAGGTAACTCCTTGAGGACTTAACAGTGACTATCAAAAATAGGTTTTTCCTATGTCAAAACCTGTTTTTGTTTTTTATTTTTTCATTCTAATTTATGCAGCATTATTTCTGTAAGTAAATTTATTTACAATTAAAACTTTTAGTGAGTTTATTTCCTGTCTCTAATATAATCATTATTGCATTGGCTTTCTTGTTACAGAATTTTCATGTAGTCTTTTCTTCACTTGGTATGGAACAGTACAGTGTATGAAATAGAGCACTGCATCAGTTTTAAGTTATTCAAGGCAGTGTGAGTATCCACAAAGTGTTTTGTATCCTTTGTAAAGAGAGGTAGTGCTTTTTCTAGCTTGTTGAGACCTGTTTACATTATTGGGAACAGAATTTTACCACAAATAAGTCCATGAAGAGGTCCTAATGGAGAGTGATTTTTGGTTGGAAGGTCACAGTTGCCATAACCTAGTCATCATTGGATAGGCAGGGCAAACTATGAAATGCAGCTGTAGAGAGAATCGTTGCCTTATTTTCTGTATTTGAATTAAGGGATTTTGACAAAGGAAAAATCTATTTCTGAGGGAGGCCCTGTGTCACCCGTGAAATATCCATCCAGCACATATTTCTAGGTAAATACTTTGCTAAATATACCAGAGAAAAAGCTATCAGGAATGCTGGGGTTACTACCCCAGATCGATCATCTATAATAAAATAGACGTCGGTATAGGTAAGGGTGAGTGATTGTTGTCACTGCCACAGGACCACACTCTGAAGATATCCCAATGACAAAACCCCGAACGTGGGGCCGATCCAGCGCCCACACTCACCTGCCTGCCAACCGACGACCCCAGCGCCATCTGAACTCGTTCCAGGCTAGCACCCCCCACAAGCTTTATGCCTATTCGGGAGGGAAACCTAGATCCTTTGGGTCATTACTGACACAGGGCCTCCTCAGAAATAGATTTTTCCTTTGTCAAAATCCCTTTTCTGAGCTTTTTATTTGTGTCAGCCGGTGAAATCATAACAGAGAATCATACCAAGTCTTGGTGAAAGTCTAAAAGTGATAAAGATTTAGGTGATCATGTATAAAAACACCATTATTAAAAATAATTTTAATTATCCCCAAAATATAATTAAATACTATAGGTATAGCAGAACAACTGAGTTATGAATAGGGATATAATTTATACTATAATAAAGGACATGAGAATCAACTATATACAACATTAATACTATAGTGGTGAGGTACTGACACTAAATAAAAGACAAAACTTATAAGGGTACCTCCGGCCTTAAAACTAAATCACAGTGAGTATAACATATCAAACACTTTAAACTAACACCGCAAGATTGTACATTATAATATTAGGAGCCAGGCTGCAGGCATGTCTGGTCCAGGAGAAAAATGGCAGGGCAAATAAATGAGGCAGGCGGGCGGGGGAAAGGATAGGGATTAAGGATTAATTTAAGGTGGAGGGATAATGCTCCCTACAGCCACCGTGAGGGGAATTTCAGAGCGTCCAGTGATTTCAGATAGTGGCGTTTAAACACTGATGGAGATTTCCAACCCGTGTACTTCTTCAGCTCAGCTAAATTCATATTGTGAAAATAATTAGTAGAGGTAGCCACCGCTGGATATCATGAACCTTAGGGACTGAACCGGGTTAGCTTGCTTAATAAAGTACAGGATTTGTTGTCTTATAGCCTTTAAAGAAAGTGTTCCACCTTTTTCCCTGATAAAAGAGGACCAGACAAACACTGAGAAGTTCTTTGTAAGTAGGCCCTCAGGGTAGCGACTGGGCATAAGGACAGGTCTTGTGGAAGAGGGACAACCTTCCAGGGGACCACCTATCCTGAGGGTCTTCGTTTTTTTGCTAAGAATCTGTGATCTGGGAAAGCAGAACTTCTCCTGATGGAAGGAAATCTATGTGATTGACACCTCTAGAGAGAGCAGACAGTTCTGAAATTCTGGCCCCTGAAGCTAAACTAATTAAGAACAAGGTCTTCCTTAACAGATTTAAATAAGAACATTGATCATTATTAATTTCTGAGGCTAATTTTAGAACATCATTAAGGAACCAGGAAACCGTGTGAGGACGGGTCACTGGTCGCAAATGGGCGATGCTCTAGGAATGGATGAAAAGTATGAATCTGTTAAATCAATCTTAAAACCATGCAAAAACACCTTTTTCAAAGCTGATTTTGCTGTGGTTATGGTGGCCGGGGCCAGACCCTTTTCAAACAGTGACCTGAAGAATGATATTGCCAATTTGGCAGTCATGGTTTGGGCTTCAGATTCCTTTAAAAAGGATGCCAACTTTTTAACTGCTGAGTCATACTGTCTGAGGGTAGAATCTCTTTTATCTGATTCAAGAAACAGAGTATTAATGGGATCAATATCCGCCCCTCTTTGAGCGTTATTGAATTTCATAAAGTCCATAAAGCCAGGGCATTCAGAATTTTTGAGGAAGCTGACACAGTCCTTGTTTGCACTATTTGAGTCAGCTGTGGTTTGGGTAATTGATGACATCGTAACTTGAGCTCCAGAAGAAGAGGGAACCAATTGCTCTTTGGCCAGTTAGCTACCAAGGCCGCTTGGCCTTCGAATGACCTGAGCTTGTACAACACCGGCATCAGTAGGTTTATTGGCGGAAACAGATAAATTTTCTGCCAATTGTTCCAGTCTAAGGACATTGCATCTGTGGCGTGAGCTTGAGGGTCCAGGTTGGGAGCAACATAACAAGGGAGTTTGTGATTGCTCTCCGTGGCAAACAAGTCCACCTGAAGGCCCGGAACCTGCCGGTGGATCCATTCGAAAGAAGCCTTGCCCAGGAACCATTCTGACTCCAGCGGAGCTGTTCTGGACAGGGAGTCTGCAATAATATTCCGGACCCCTGCTAGATGGGTAGCTGACAGGTGCCAGCCGTGTTTCTCCGCTAGTGAGAAGATGGCTATCATCACTTGGTTTATCCGGCTTGATTTGGAACCCCCTCTGTTTATGCAATGTACTACTACCGCGCTGTCCAAGACCAGCCTGATATGAACCTGGTTGGCGGGGCGAAGTTTTTTCAGGGTTAGAAATACTGCCATCGCTTCCAAGATGTTTATATGGAACTGATGGAACATTGTGGACCATGTACCCTGTACCTTTTCTTTTGGTGAGTATCCTCCCCAGCCGCTTAACGAAGCGTCTGTGTGGATTATTAAAGCTGGAGGGGGAAATTGAAGGGGAACTGACTTTGAGAGACCCTTGACTGTGGACCACGGCCGGAGTCTTTTCCTTAGCACTTGAGGAACCAATGACACTTTGTCCCTGAGTTTGATATTGGCTTTTAAAAGCCACACTCTGTTTATGTCTTTCAGCTTTGTTTTTAGAAGCAGGTCTGTTACAGATGCGAATTGAAGGGAACCCAAGATTCTTTCTTGCGTTCTGCGAGAGGCTTTCCTGTTTTTGAGGAATTGCCTGGTGGCTTTGGCTATCTCCCTTCGTTTGGCTGGTGGAATAGACAGTTTGTGTGAAACTAGGCCCCACTGGATGCCTAGCCACTGAAATCGAGCCTCCGGAGTTAGGCAGGACTTCGCCTGTTTATCTGAAAGCCTAAGATTCCAGAAACTCGATCACTATGGCTGTAGTTCTCGGCACTCCTCGGCGTTGGATGCCCAGATTATCCAATCGTCTAGGTATGCGGCCTGACAACTATCCCCCCAAAGGGACCGCAACTGTTGTACTACCGTTTCCGCCAGCTTCAAAAGATTCTGGGTGCTATGTTGAGCCCGAATGGCATGACCCGAAACGAGTAGGCCTGTTTCCCAGTCTGAAACCTAGGAAGGGAGAGAAGTTCAGCAATCGGGGCGTGATAATATGCAGTCTGAAAGATCTATAGAGGTGGTGACGGCTCCACGAGGAAGTAGAGTCCAAGTACTTATCATTGTAAGCATGCGGAAAAAAAGTCACATTGTATATAAAGATTGAGATGCACAGATCCAGGATTACTCTTTGTTGACTGGAGTTTTTCTTGGGAACACTGAACAGCCTGCCTTAAAATTTCAGGTGTCTCACTTTCTTTATGGCCCTCTTTAGGAGTAATTCCGTCAAAGTCCCGAGAGCTTTGGAAGACGGTTGATGAAATCTGGTCAAAGGTGGAGGTCCTTTGATCCAACTCCAGCCCAAACCTTTGGAGACTATACTGTGGGCCCATGGACTGAAGGTCCACGGTCCCTGAACAGATAAAGTCTGCCGCCTACCTGATTGTTGTCACTGGGAGGGAGCAGGCTTGCCTCCTCTACCTGACCTCCTCTTCCCTGGGAGGGGGTCGCGAGGCAGCCTTGCCTCTGAAGGAGGCTCGCTCCTAATCCCCTTGCACTCCTATTAAGACCCCAAACGACCCTGGCCCTCATAAGAAGGGTTAAATACCGGAGACGTCAACGAAGGAAGGAGCGGCAAGAGAGTGTTGAGCTGGCTGCACCAGCACGAACTGTTGGGGTTGGGCCTTTGAGGTAGAAGGCTGGCAAACTGTTGAGACAGGTACAGCCTGGACAACAGCCTGCTGGTGTTGTCTCCTGTGCTTCCTGTATCGTTTGCCAGGTCTGCCTTGAGGGCTGCCCGGACTCAGGGTCTTCCGCAAAAGGCGGGGATACCCCAGCGGGAGCGCAGACTCTGATTTGCCCTGGTTGCCTCTGCCAGGACATTGTTGACTTCTTCTTCCGGGAAGAGGTTAGCCCCCCAGAAGGAACTTTTCATGAGCTTATTAGGCTCATGTCTGATGGTAGCATCGTTGAAGATGAATTTGCGGCAATTCAATCGTGCTACCATAAAGTCAAACAAGTCCGCTTGAAATCCCGCCAATAGGGACTTCGTCAGGACTTGGAAGAGTTGCTCCTCCACGAACGTCACAGCGATTGCTTCTGCCAGGCACAGAGAGTTAAGTGATCGGCTCAGCCGACACCTAGCCTCAAACTCTGCTTTGAGGAGAGCCTCTGGCAATTTGGGAAGCTGTTCACTGAAGATATTAGATCGCACTCCGGGTCCAGCTTACCAGGCATGTGGCTCGGGCATCTTTCCAGAACTCATCGTCTCCGGGAAGATCAGCGAGGTGGGATCAGTCTCCGGAGCTGAGGCAACGGCTTACCCTCCGAGCAAGCCTGGGCCGTCCATAAGGGCTACCTTTAGTCATGCAGGGGTTGGGATCTTATCACCCAACGAGAACATTGTGAAGTTGCCCTGAAGGGGTCAACTTTGTGTTCTCCGCCTGCCATTCACTACAGGAGCGCATCAAGGCGGACTCAGGCCTGGTCCTCGGGAAGATTACTGTCTCCTTTGGGACCTTATCCGATCTCACCCAAGCTTATCCGTCAGTCTGGCTAGAATAACCTGGGTAGGGGGGGCAGCAGATCAGGAGGAAAGAATTCTAACTCCTCGAGTCTGGCGCGTGCCTAGACCCTCGATGGTAAGGGGTTCTTCATGCCGGGAGCATGAAGGGCAAAACGCCATGGATTCCCCTTGTCGAATGGAGGAGGGAGGAGGCGTCCAGAACGGGATAATGTACTGGTGACGGACTGCATCTGAGCGCATGAACCCGGAGAGCATGGTCTCCTGGCTCTGCAGCCTCTCCGCAAAAGACTCAGCTTAGCATCTACCTCAAAAGAAAATTTTTGCAGGAGCATCCCTGCAAAAGCCTCTGGGTCAAATTGGCAGGCGAGGGAGGCTAGCCTTAGCTGCCCTCGAACTCGCACTTTAGCAGAGACAGTGGCCTTGCCTGTGAAGAAACTATAACTATCATCCCGTGGCTTCATCGGAGGGAAGGGGATGCTTTGCGGGAAGACGCGGACTTATAGCCCTTTCGCCTTCAAGTCTTCTTCAATTTGGGGACAGTGGATTGGGCACCGTCCTCAAAAGAGAAGACTTATGAAAACCCTGAAAAGAACCTCTCAAGGAGAATCAAAAAGGAGCCTGCCCATCACTGCCTCACTTACCTCCCCACCTACCTCCTGGTCCTGTTCCAGTGTTCATAGGTTCCAGGTCGAGATCTATGGCCAAATACTTCCTCCGACACCTCAGCGTAGAGAAAACAAACCTGGAGAGGCTGAGTTTCTACCCGGATCTGCTCGATAACGGGAGCAGCGACAACTGCAGGGACAGCCGCTGAGATCCGGGCGCCACCCTTTGAGCAAGTTCTGGATGTTCTCATCAAGAACATATGGTTTCCCACACGGAACATTTCTTCCGGAACCCAGCCACCCAGGCTCGAAGAGAACCCAAGGCGTCATTCCGGGAAGTTTCGTCGGCCTGGAAGAGGGGAGGACTTAACAACCGAGCTCTTGGTGAGAGATATATAATTCATATATTAAATGCCCATAACGTAAATAAAACAAGTGAGGATACCAGGAAAACTAAAGGCAGTAACTATAAGCTTACCGACTCAATTATATGGACACGCTCATAAAGAGTGAAGCAGACCTCACAACCATCCGGGTGCCAACGATTAAGTCATCCAGCCGGACTGCACAGCCTGCATGGGATCGGTAGACGACATGCCCATAGGGCTGGTGCAGTACCGCAGAGCAACCGGGTATGACAACGAACCGTCTGTAAGTATAACAGTATATGAACCTACTAATTTAATGGGACTTCAAACTATAGTAGGTATTGGAGTATATTAAAGGGATTTTGACAAAGGAAAAATCTATTTCTGGAGAGGACCGTGTCACCCGGTGAAAAGTCCATTCAGCACTTATTTCTAGGTAATTCCGTTGCTAGATACCAGAGAAAGCTAAATGAAATGCTGGAGTTACTACCCCCAGAGCGAGCTCCATTAAATGGAGTCGTGTATGGAAAAGGGTGAACTATAAAAACACGGAACCTTTTCCTATAGAGATCCCAAAGCCAAAAGTCCCACTGAGAGGTGCCGTTACAAACCCATGCACCACTCGCGGACAGTACACAAATCACCGCTAGCCGCATTCCATGAAAGCACCAGTCCACTAGAATGATGTTTACTATGGGGGGGAGACAACACATGACAGAGGTGGGTCACCGGGTGACACGGTCCCCTCTCCAAAAATAGATTTTTCCTTTGTCAAAATCCCTTTTCTGGATCGGGTCCCGTGTCAGCCGGTGAAAAATTAACAGAGAAATAAATATCATTCTTATACTGTAAGAGATAACAAAATATAAGGGAAACAGAAGACCAAAGGCCCACCAAATAATTTAATTGCTAGCAATAATAACAAATAATATACAAATGGAACTGATGGGAGCTTAAAATTAACATGACAATGTAAAAAAAAAACAAACTTAAACAAAATAATTATACAAAATTGAAAACATTATAACATAATTGTGTCATTTAGACAAATATACAGATAACACGGTCAGGGGGTAATGACAAGGCACGCCTGACTGAAATGACTGTAAGGGGATAACTGAGGCAGTGGAGGAAGAATTGACTAGGAATCAGAAAGAGTACTAGAGGGAGGGACAACGTTCCCTGCCGCGACTGCTGAGAATTTAAGAGCTTCTAAGGATTTCAAATAGTGACATTTGAAAACCAAGGGTGACTTCCAACCAGTGTATTTGGTAAGATCCGTGAAATTCATGTAATGGAAGTAGTTAATGGAGGTGGCCACAGCCCTAATATCATGAACTCTTGGGACTGAGTCAGGTTAGCCTGCTTGATGAAGTAAAGGATTTGTTGTCTAATAGCAGACATAGAGATATTACCCCCCCCTTCCCTGATAAAGAGAGGCCCAGAAGAGATGTGAGAGGACCTGTCTAAATAAGCCCTCAATGTATGAACTGGACATAGGGACAGGTCTTGAGGAAGGGGGAGAATTTTCCAAGGCGACCACCTATTCTGCGGATCTTCATTTTTGGCTAGAAATTTAGGGTGAGGAATCAGCAAAACCTCCCCTGATGGAAGGAAGTCGACATGGTTGGATTCCCTAGAGAGTGCAGACAGCTCTGAAATTCTAGCACCCGAAGCTAGGCTAACTAAGAACAACGTTTTTCTCAATAAGGAAAGATAGGGACAAGACTGATTATCGATATCTGAGGCTAACTTCAACACGTCATTCAAAAACCAGGAAGCCGTATGTGGACGGATTACTGGTCTCAGCCGTGCACAGGCCTTAGGGATGGAAGAAAAGTAAGGATCTGTGAGGTCAATTTTGAAACCATACAAAAAAACTTTCCGAAAGCCGACTTGACTGTAGTAACAGTACTGGGAGGCTAAACCCTTCTCAAACAGTGACCTAAAAAAGGAGATTGCCAAATTTATGGTCATTACTGTAGCCTCAGATTCTTTCAAAAGAGTGCTAGCTTCTTAATTGCTGAGTCGTACTGCGAAGAGTAGAGACCCGCTTATCTGATTCCAAGAACATGGTATTGACAGGATCAACATTAGCATCCCTTTGAGCTGCAAATTTCATAAAGTCCACAAAGCCAGGGCATTTTGAATTTTTGAGGAAGCTGACACAGTCTGAGTGTGTACTACTTGTGTTAGTTTTGGACTGGGGATTTGGATGTGGCGAAGTTTCAGTTCCAGCAGAAGTGGAAACCAGTTGCTCTTTGGCCAGTAGGGAGCCACTAGAGCTACTTGACCCTTGAATGTCCTGAGTTTGTGGAGGACCTTTAACAACAAGTTTACTGGAGGAACAGATAGATCTTCTTCCACCTGTTCCAATCCAATGACATTGCGTCCGTGGAAAGAGCTTGAGGGTCCAGGTTGGGAGCTACGAATGAGGAAGCTTGTTGTTGAGCTTGGTTGCGAAACAAATCTACCTCCAGGCCCGGAACTTGGTTGCAGATCCAATTGAACGAGTCCCTGTCTAGGGACCACTCCGACTCGAGGAGTTGTCCTCGATAGAGAATCCGCCACGACGTTCCGGGACCCCTGCAAGATGAGTGGCAGACAGGTGCCACTTGTTCTTGCACGCCAAGGAGAAAAGTGCAATCATTACCTGGTTGATCCGGCTGGATTTTGAACCTCCCTGTTGATGCAGTGGACTATCGTGGCGCTGTCCAGAACCAGTCTTATATGAATCTTCTTGGGAGGAAGAAGCTTCTTTAAGGTAAGGAAGACCGCTATGGCCTCCAGAATGTTTATATGGAACTGGCGGAACATGGGGGACCAAGTCCCCTGCACTTCTTGGTGTTGAGAATATCCTCCCCACCCGCTTAGGGAGGCGTCTGTGTGGATAACCAACGCCGGAGGAGGAAACTGAAGGGAAACTGATTTGGACAGGCTCTTGACAGTCGACCAAGGCCGGAGTCTCTTCTTTAAGATGGGAGGAATCAGAGACACCTTGTCTCTGAGTCTGATATTTGCTCGACTCCGCCACACTCTGTTGATATCTTTCAGTTTTGTCTTCAGCAACAGATCTGTCACTGAAGCGAACTGAAGGGAGCCCAAGACTCTTTCTTGGACCCGTCGAGAGGCTCGTTTGGACTTGAGAAACTGTCTGGTTGCTCTGGCTATCTCTTTCCTCTTGGGAGGAGGAAGAGAGAGCTTGTGAGAATTCAGATCCCACTGGATTCCTAGCCATTGAAAACAACTGCTCGGAACCAGGCGGGACTTCTCCCTGTTTACACGAAAGCCCAAAGATTCCAGAAAGCTGACCACCACGGATGTAACCCTCCAGCATTTGTCGAAGCTGGATGCCCAGATGATCCAGTCGTCTAGATACGCGGCTAGCGTTATCCCCTGAGACCGGAGTTGTTGTACGACCGTGTCTGTCAACTTGGTGAAAATCCTTGGGGCTATGTTGAGGCCGAAAGGCATCACCTTGAAGGAATATGCCTGCCTTCCGAGCCTGAACCCCAGAAAGGGGGAGAACCTTCTCGCAACCGGGACGTGATAATAGGCGTCGGAAAGATCTAAAGAGGTGGTTACGGCTCCACGGGGCAGTAGGGTCCGAACTTGGGAGACTGTAAGCATCCGAAACTTGTCGCAACGAATGTAGGAATTCAGACGGGACAAGTCCAGGATTACTCTCCGCTTGTCGGAACCCTTCTTGGGAACACTGAAGAGCCTGCCTTGGAACTTCAGTGTCCTCACTTTCCGTATGGCCTGTTTCTGCAAAAGATCTTCCAAAAAGTCCTCGAAATCCTTGGTCGGTGCCTGATAAAACTTGACTGGTGGAGGGGGATTGTCGACCCAACTCCAACCTAGGCCCTTGGAAATTGTACTCTGAGCCCAGGGACAGAAGGTCCACCGGGCTCGAAAATGGTATAGCCTCCCGCCCACTGGATGTATGTCATCGGTCCTGCATTTGCTTCCTCCCTCTGGAGCCTCTACTTCCTCTGTTCCTGGGAGAGGAGCGGGGGGCTCCTCTTCCCCTAACATAGCCTCGGGGCCTGTTGCTTCTGGTTGACTGCCCAGAGCGAAATTTCCCCTGGCTTTCATATGAAGCATTGAAAGCCGGGGGGGAGACGTAGGAGGGGGCAGCAAGAGATTGATGTGACGGTGCACCAGGACATACTGAGGCGGAGGTTGGGAGGAAGAGGTTGAAGGCTGATCCTGTAAGGGAACCTGGACAAAGGACTGAGCCAGGAGGCGTTTGAAATGCTTAAATTTCTTGCTGGACTTTGGGGAAGGCCCGGCAAGATCTGACTGCTTCCGTTTATAGGGCAGACCCCAACGAGAACGGAGACTCTGATTGACCCTAGCCGCCTCAGATAAGACTGCGTCCACTTCTTCTTGGGGGAAAAGATTAGCTCCCAGATAGAACTCTTCAGAAGCTTATTTGGTTCATGCCGAACTGTGGCTGCCGAAAAGATATGCTTCCGGCAGGCTAGTCGGGCAGTCATAAAGTCAAACAGGTCTTGTTGAAAACTCCGCCAAGAGAGATTTCGTCAAGACCTGGAACAAGGACTCTTCCTGTAAACCAAAGAAGTTGCTTCTGCCAAAGTCAGGAGTTCAAAGACCTGGCGAGCCTATCCTTACTATCAGCTTCTGCTTTCAGGAGCGACTCCGGGATCTTAGGGAGCTGCTCACTGAACAGGTCAGAAGCGCAGTCTGGGTCAAGACGAGACACCGTAAACGTATTAGGGGCTCCCTTCCAGAACTCGGTGCCCCCGGGAAAGACGAGAGATGTTGGGTCCGTCTCCCGGAGATGAGGGAGGGGTTTACCTTCTAAGCAAGCCTGACTAGTCAGAGAGGCCACTTTCGAAGTACAAGGAGGAAGGAGAATATCACCTAAAGTGAACATAGTGAACACTCCCTTGGCTGGTGTGAGCCTAGTGTTCTCCGCTTGCCACTCCGTAATTGTCCTCATCAAAGACGACTGAGCTTGGTCCCTAGGATAGATAAAGGTCTCCTTAGGGACTTTATCAGATCTGTTCCAAACCTCCTCCCTCAGCCTGGCAAAACCTGTGTAGGGGGCTGTCAGGTCCGGAGGATAGAATTCCAATTCCTCCAGTCTCCTTGTGCCCAAACCCTCTATGGTGAGAGTTCCTTCGTGCTCAGGAGCATAAAGGGCCAGACGCCAAGGATTCCCCAGATCGAAGGGAGGGAGAGTGGAAGGGTCAGGAACAGAATGGGACTTAGAACGAGGTCCGCTATCAGCAAGTCCTTGGATCAATTCCTGCTGTGCCTCCACCTTTTCCGACAGAGATTGAAATGAATTGGCAAGACCAGAAAGCTTGCTGTCGACTCTCGCGTCGATTCTCTCAAGGAGAAGTTCGACGAAAGAGTCCGTATCAAAGGCAGTAGGAGGGGGAACCACTTGCCGCGACTGAGACTCTTCTTGTATCCCGGAAGGGGAGGCTGTACTCGTTGACGGAACGGGGCTCGCCGCCCCTGCCGCCGCCGGAGGGACCTCAGATCGACCTGCTAGAGTTGGTAAGGTTTTCTTCCTCACAGACTTAACCTTAGGGACAGTAGATCCAGACCCGTCCGTAAGGTATGAGGATTTAGAGAAACCTTTAAAGGAGGAAACGGTGGAAGAAGGAGAGCTAAACAGGGAAGAACCTGCCTCACTTACCCCCTTACCTGCTTGATGCTCCGGGACAATGTTCGGAGATTCAAGGCCGAGGTCAAGATCCGCCGCGTCTTTGGAAACACCTCCGCTCAAGGCCGAATCGTCTGGAGAGGGCTGGGTCAACTCCCGAATCCCGGCAATCAACGGAGCAGCAACATCGTCGGTGACCGATGCTGTGATCCAGGCGCCGGGAAAAAGGACATTGCAAATGTCCTTCGAGAGGATGTACGGGTTGCCAGCTCCGACATTGCGTCCGAAGCCGCTGACCCAGACTTTAAGGGCCTGGAGCGAAGCATCGCGGGACTTGCGGTCAGCCTGCCGGAAGAATAACATTATTGCGGTTTACTGAAGGGGGGGTGAAAATCGGTAATTCATATAAAATACAGTTTGGCTAAAAGGGAAAGATGCATGACAACCTACCGAATCATCGATAGCCTGCTCGTAAAGAGCGTAGCAAACATCACATCCATCAGGGTGCCAAACTACGAGATCCCCTACGTGGACCGCACACCCGGAGTGGGATCTACAAACTTCGTGGCCGCTGGCCTGGTACAGGGCTGCGGAGCACCCCTGTTCTTGGCAGCGCACCACCTGTAAAAGTATGAGATTATGAGTACACCGTGTAAGGTGCCGGAGTAGTGTGCCGGAGCAACACATCAGTAAATTAAACCGTGAAACCTGCCGGAATGATCCGGAAGGCAACCGGACTAAAATAAAATCTCATACATAAAATAATAATAAAACATAATAATCATACCGGAACTAGCCGGAGAAACATGCCTTAAAAGTATGTGACGGATACAAAACAAAATGGGAAGGTTAAAACTGTCCGGAGTAGGGGCATTCCCGGCAACTGAGAATGAAATTCTGAAACTAGCGATAACGGTAGACCGGTAAACACTAGAACTGCCGGAGCGGGAAGCAAGGAATGCGCCTCGAATAACAGAAAAGCGGACAGTGGTTAGCTAAAGGAAGGAAACGTCAAAGGCCCGGACCCGAAGACAGTTAGGCGGAGAACACTAACTGGCCACGAGAGTATGATTAAACCGGAGTGTCGTCTTATTAGACGACACGCCGGAGAAAAGAGGCCTGACGTAAGGAAGGGAGGGATGAACAGACCAGGAGGAAGAACCGTAAAGAAGCGACCAGAGAGTGGGAACACACAATCCGGGCGCTCCGGGCCCTCACGTTCACTCGCTGACTGAGATAGCTACCCAGCAAGCGCGAGAGAAGCAGGAGAGGGGGAGGAACAACCTCTATGGTCAGAAGGGAGGGGGGGGGCAAAGAAGGCCAAAGATGGTGGACGGGAGAGAGGGAAGCACCCCCGGCCACCAGCAGCCCCTGGAGGGGTATAGCCTGGTAAAGTCAGAGACCGTACCAAGGGCAGGCCAAACAATGCAGAGGAAGGGGACATAGGCTATAGGCTATAGGCTAAAGGATAGGAATGCTCCCAAGCCTTGATAAGTTAACAAGATTGAAAACGAATCAAGGGGAGAGAGAGCACTAAGGGGGAGGGGTAAGGGTGTGTCGACATAACCAATAGCTGGAAACTAACCTTAAGAAATGACAAAACTAGGGTAGGCTACGTGACGTCCCTCGCTATCCCAGCTTAACCAAGAGGCTCAATAGCCTAAGCGAAAAGCCGAAACAGGGAGAGGGAAGCTACGCGACGTCCCTCGTTATTCCAACTTAAACAAGAGGCTTATTAGCCTACGCGAAAAGCCGAAACAGGGGAAGGGAAAACTTAAGATGAAAAGACCCCAGTCAAAACTTAAGGAGAGCGCCATACTGGAAGAAACGCACACAAAACACAATGATGGTCATGCGAACGAATACGAATGATCGACCACCCCCCCCCCTTTTTTTCATAGGAAAAAGGGGGGGTAATAGCCTAACGCCCCAGAAAAGGTAGGATGGAAAACTAAAGCTAACAACCAACCCATGATAACTGGATAAATAACTAATAAAACGAATATAAGAGGAGGACCAGACCCAACCCGATGTGTACGTGAAGGGAAATGGCCGCCCTCTAACAAAAGAAATATCCATAATAATCAACATATATCAAATGCATCCGAACACAAGGGCAAAGATTAAACAAATAGTCTTAACAGTACCAACGAAAATAAAAATCCCAGAAGCTAAGAGAAGTGAAGGGCAAAATTAAGGCATGTTATGGAATTGATAAGAGGCGAATAGGCCCGAGGGGGAAGCTCGAAGCCTAAACGACAGCCCTCACTACCGAAGCAAAGGGACATTAAAGTTAATCAATCAAAATCACTAATTAGGCGTCACGAATAGGAAATACATCCTAAACATGAAGAGGAACAGTGAAAAAGATTGAAAAACAAGGCGACCCAAGACCGCGAACCTCGCATGGAGGTCACGTGAGGCCGCGAGAGGTGATCGAGACGGGCGTTATAAATCCCCTTAATTACTAGACTAAAGGGAAATATGGAGCCTCAATCGCCTCAAATAAAACTTAACACTGGTACTCAACTTTGATGAAGAAAGACCTTGCAAGGATGCCATAATGGGGAAAATAAGCACAAAATAAAAGGCACAACGAAAACACGTGTGATCACAGGTGCTTGCTGAAATGGAATGCGGCTAGCGGTGATTTGGGTACTGTCCGCGAGTGGTGCATGGGTTTGTAACGGCACCTCTCAGTGGGACTTTTGACTTTGGGATCTCTATAGGATAAGGTTCCGTGTTTTTATAGTTCACCCTTTTCCATACACGACTCCATTTAATGGAGGTCGCTCTGGGAGTAGTAACTCCAGCATTTCATTTAGCTTTCTCTGGTATCTAGCAACGGAATTACCTAGAAATAAGTGCTGAATGGACTTTTTCACCGGCTGACACGGGACCCGATCCAGAAAAATAATTTATACCGGACCTGCCGGAGCATTCCGGCGGTGCGATAAATTAGAGCAAAACATAACCACACTAGATCAAGGAGCGCCGGAGATAGTACGGCGGAGTAGGACCTTAATCTAGGATCATGCAACTCTTAATAGTAATTTTACTTAAGAATAAATACTGCCGGAGCCCGGCAGCAGGCCTTAGTTTATACCGGGTCCACTGAAGCATTCCGGTGGGGTAAAAAACTAGAGCAAAACATGATATATGCTTAAATTATAACGGCACTAAGTAACTGGTTAACGATATAGGATAACAATACACTGTAGGTCGCCGTGTTCCGGCGCAGACCCCTCTGGGATCCCGTACCTCTGACACTTAGTTACAGCGGGGAAGGCGGGGTAAATCATTACCATGAGTCATTACGCAGCTAGAGAGCTAGATGTGACTAAAGCCAACCCTCGGAAGACCAAAAGCACCGGAGGCAACGGGAGGGCCGGGGACGGTGGAGCGGAATTAGCGAGCAAGTATTTGAACCCTGAAAGTGATCGGAGTTCAGCTCGATCCACCGGAGAGCGAACCAGCGAAAACACTAGCCTAGCGGATGACACTAGGACGGGCCCAGGAGGGTGGGTGACTCTCAACTGGGAACCCGACCGTCCCCTCCGTGACAATCGGAGAGACCGATGTTTCGCACGTGAGGAGATGACATACCACTGGCAAGACAGGGGAAGGGGAGGTTTGTACAGTACTTGGAAAGTGGGACCGAGTTTTGTTTTTTAACAGGATGGGGATACCCCACACACTGACTGTAACTCCTGCGGGCGCGAAACAAACGTATCGACTACTTATTCGTGGGGAGACTCATGACACTCACTTAAGTACTAGGAAGGATAGGGTAACAGCATTAATCTAAAGTTATCACCAAACTCTCACCCTCCTCATGAAGGCGCAGCCTGACAATCGGGGGAGGAGAGAAGGAAGAAGGAGAGGGGTTGAAAGGGAGAGAAATTCCTGTAACGTTCAGTCCAACCAGCAACCGACCCATAGGGTAGGAGGGTAATGCTTGAAGAAGATACCCCATATTGTTTGTCTTCTCTCTCTCCCTCATCAGAGGGAGGAGGGGACAGGGGTTTCAGATACTCCAGCAAACCCAAAACAAGCGGTAAGGCGGATGGAACAACAAACAGGAACTCCCTCGACCAGCCTACCCCTCCCTGCCCCGCTCAAGTGACATAGTCGGGAGAGATGGGAGCTAAGACAATGCGAAACCTAACCTGAATGGCCTAACCCACCGATTGGAACGAGAGGGTTAGGCTAGGATCCCCATTTCTAATAAAATATCATTAAAATTAACCAGTATACATATAAGTACCCGTAATATGAATAAATATACAAAATTAAAAGAAATTGTGCTAAGCGTATAGCCTAACTAAGCAAGGCGAACAGGAAGTAGGCAGCCATTAGACTGCACCTGACGCCGAGCTTGGATCATAATAAAGCTAAATTATTCATGACATCCAATACACCATAGGTCAGAAGCTGACAAAAGATAGCACCACCCTGGAGAGGGAATCTACTCGAACGAGAGTCTGGTATACGCTATGAATTAACTGTAAGAACCAAAATAAGAGGAGGAGGCCTCCGTAAGGAACAACGCTAATCAAGGTACCAGGACCTGCTCGACATAGAAAAACGTCTCCAAAGGGAACTTCTTGAAGGGGAATTATAAAACCTGAATGAAAATGTAAGCGACCGAAAGAAACCCTTGCAGAAACCAGCTGCAAGAGTGTACTTCAAGGTCATCATGGCTGAGGCGGCGAACGCCGGGAGAGTATTTATATGACCCCTGTAAATATTAATTTACGGGCCTATAAGAGCCTCACAAGTAGTAAAAACCCCACAAGAAGATGGTACTTAACTTAGACACGGTGAAATTACTTGATGACATGATGAATGCAATCCAAAATTTGTCAAAAAAGAGGCAGCACAAAAAAAGCTTTGAAACACAAGCACATGCTAGAATGGAATGAGTTCAGATGGCGCTGGGGTCGTCGGTTGGCGGGCGGGTGAGTGTGGGCGCTGGATCGGCTCGACACGTTCCCGGGTTTTGTCATTGGGATATCTTCAGAGTGCGGTCCTGTGGCAGTGACAACAATCACTCACCCTTACCTATACCGACGTCTATTTTATTATCGATGATCGATCTGGGGGTTGTAACCCCAGCATTCCTGATAGCTTTTTTCTCTGGTATATTTAGCAAAGTATTTACCTAGAAATATGTGCTGGATGGATATTTCACCGGCTGACACAGGGACGAGCTCAGAAAAACTCATTTTAATACTTGCTGTGTGGAAAATTCTCACATTATATAGATAGAGTTATGTTACATTAGTAGTGTAAACTAGAATAAACAAATTGTGAGGCGATGGAGATAAGATCAAAACGAAACATGCTTTATAAAATAATACCAAAAGCAGAGGCAAACTTATGTAACCTTTTGACCTTTAAGTAAGACCGTGGCCTCACTCTGCATTACTGACTTCATTAGGGTGGGTATGCCTGCCAGACAGGTTTCTGTCTTGTATACTTCATTTAAGTATGACCTTATCTGATATATCAGCTAAAAACAGCCAGACACTATTGGGCTCATAAACATTTATCCCTTGAGAGCTTAACCCTTAAACGCCGAGCGTCTATTTACAAAAGTATCTCCCGTATGCTGGCAGGGTTTGAGAGTTAGCGCCGAAGCGGAAAGAAAGTTTTTTTCAAAAAATCACAGCACGCTTAGTTTTTAAGATTAAGAGTTAATTTTTGGCTCCTTTTTTTGTCATTGCATGAAGTTCAGTATGCAACCATCAGAAATAAAAAAAAATATCATCATATATAAATATTGGAATATATGACAGCGCAAAAAAAAAATTTCATATATAATTTTATACAAATTGCGCTGTGAGCAAAACGGTTAAAGCTAATGAGTTATTTTTTTGTTGTTGTATTGTACACTAAATTGCAATGATTTTGTTATATAACAAATTGTAAAACAATCAAAGCAACACAGAGAAAATATTATCACAAAATGATGCATGAATTTGTAACGTGCGGACGTAAAAAAAGTTTTTTTTCAAAAATTCACCATAAATCGAAATATTGTGCTAGAGACTTCCCGTTTGTTGCAAAATGAAGGTAAATGATTGAATATTGCTAGAATGTAAGAGTTTTACCATACAATTGCAGTTTTCGACCATTTCGGTCGAGTTAAAGTTGACCGAAGGTCGAATATTTTCTATTTATCGTGATTTATATGAAAATATTTCAATACTGATAAAAGCTACAACCATGAGTTATTTTTTTTGTATTCTACATGAAATTGCACACATTGTCATATATAAAACTTTATGTAACGGCCAATAGAGAATGGTGCAAAAATTACGACAAAATGACTAAAGAATTTCTGAAATGTTCGGCCGAGTTAGTGCGCGCGGACATAAGGAAAAAGTTTTTTCAAAATTCACCATAAATCGAAATATTGTGCTAGAGACTTCCAGTTTGTTGCAAAATGAAGGTAAATGATTGAATATTACTAGAATATAATGGATTTAGCTTACAATTGCATGTTTCGACCATTTCGGTGGAGTCAAAGTTGACCGAAGGTTGTAATTTTGGCACTTATTGTGATTTATATGAAAATATTTCAAAATTGATAAAAGCTACAACCATGAGTTATTTCTGTTGTATTCTACATAAAATTGCGCACATTTTCATATATAAAACTTTATGTATCGGCTAATAGAAAACGGTGCAAAATTTATGACAAAGTGACTAAAGAATTTCTGAGATTTTCAGCAGTTAGCGCGCGTGGACGTAAGGAAAAAGTTTTTTTCAAAAATTCACCATAAATTGAAATATTGTGCTAGAAACTTCTCGTTTGTTGCAAAATGAAGTTAAATGATTGAATATTACTAGAATGTGAGAGTTTTAGCTTACAATTGAATTTTTTTACCATTTCGGTCAAGTCAAAGTTGACCGAAGGTTGAAATTTTGGGACTTATTGTGATTTATATGAAAATATTTCAAATCTGATAAAAGCTACAACCATGAGTTATTTTTTGTTGTATTCTACATAAAATTGCGCACATTTTCACATGTAAAACTTTATTAATGGCTAATAGAAAACGGTGCAACAATTACGACAAAGTGACTAAAGAATTTCTGAGATTTTCAGCAGAGTTAGCGCGTGCGGACATAAGGAAAAAGGTCTTTTAAAAAATTCACCATAAATCGAAATATTGTGTTAGAGACTTCCCGTTTGTTGCAAAATGAAGGTAAATGATTGAATATTACTAGAATGTAAGAGTTTTAGCTTACAATTGCATTTTCCGACCATTTTGGTCTAGTCAAATTTGACCAAAGGTTGAAATTTTGGCACTTATCGTGATTTATATGAAAATATTTCAAAACTGATGAAAGCTACAACCATGAGTTATTTTTTGTTGTATTCTACATGAAATTGTGCACATTTTCATATGTAAAACTTTATGTAACGGCTAATAGAAAACGGTGCAAAAAGTACGACAAAGTGACTGAAGAATTTCTGAGATTTTCAGTAGAGTTAGCGGGCGCGGATGTAAGGAAAAAGTTTTATTTCAAAAATTCACCATAAATCGAAATAGTTTGTTGTAAAGTGAAGGTAAATGATTAAATATTACTAGAATGTAAGAGTTTTAGCTTACAATTGGATTTTTCTACCATTTCGGTCGAGTCAAAGTTGACCGAAGGTTGAAATTTTGGCACTTATCGTCATTTATATGAAAATATTTCAAAACTGCTAAAAGCTGCAACCATGAGTTATTTTTTGTTGCATTCTACATGAAATTGCTCACATTTTCATATACTGTATAAAACTTTATGTAACGGCTAATAGAAAAAGGTGCAAAAATTACGACAGTGACTAAAGAATTTCTGAGATTTTCAGTAGAGTTAGCGCGCGCGGACGTAAGGAAAAAGTTTTTTTCAAAAATTCACCATAAATCGAAATATTGTGCTAGAGACTTCCCGTTTGTTGCAAAATGAAGGTAAATGATTGAGTATTACTAGAATGTAAGAGTTTTAGCTTAAAATTGCATTTTTCACCCATTTCGGTCGAGTCAAAGTTGACCGAAGGTTGAAATTTTAGTAGTAAGGACAAGCACTCACTCAATGAAAAATTGCCTTGTCATCCATGCTGTACTATTAGCCCTCCACATCACATTCAGTATGCTTTTCTGTATGTTATATTTTTTTGAAAACCCTCAGATTTTCTTAGTGATACACAAGCGAGGGCTTAATTTTTAAAACACCACAACAAAAGAATTAGCCTGTCTTTCATAGGCTTGTGCCTGGCAATGCCTTCTCCTCCTGAGTAATGTACTATACCCCTCCTTGGGATTTTTTTTCCAGTGGACTCCTGTCGCATCATGATTCAAAACTTATTGAGGCATTTACCCCTTACTCTACAAATATTTGAATTCTACTACAAATTTTTCTGCCACTTTTTATCTGAGGCTCCCCATGCCTCACAACACTATGAATATCAGTTCTTTTTTAAATGTATTCCCTGCTCACCTTCAACAATTCTACATCTCTGTTTCTTGCTCACTGTTTCTTGTTTAACCAGATTAACAAGAAGTTTTGATCATCCTCAGTTGTTTGCATTCCTTACTTCATGATTACTGTTACACCTTTTGCAATATTTGCACTCTTGATTTCTCTCTTCTTTCCAATTACGGTGCAGATTGTCATCATTGGTTTCATGAACATCTCTGCAAGATCACCCACATGCATGCTGCCTTCATTTTTATTGGTAATCTCTTTTTCACATGAGTTGTCATTCTCACAACTTTTTTCTTAGGTTCATCCTTACCACAAACTATATTGGGAGCCAAGTTGGGTTATATATTAGTTGAGGAACAAAAAACTAAAAATAAAAAAAATTATAATGACAGAGAATTCAAGCACAGATATTCACTGACCTAAGCTGCCGTTGCTTTCCATTTGCACTTTGTGGAACCCATATGCTCTACCATGTGGATTCAAACAAGCACTTCATACTCTGGGCAAGTGTTGTGAACTGGGATGATTTTTGTGATGAAATTTTGGTTGTGAACTGGATTATTCATAATGATAGACATTGTACACAAAGGTTCCAATGTAACTGGCTGTCTTAGGTCGATTGCAACCTGGCTGTCTTAGGTCGATTGCAACCAGATAAAGAAGCATACAGGTACCAGGTAAAGGAAAAGTAGGGTATGTATTTCCTGATTTCCTACTATGACTTCAATTTCATCTGTCCAAAGAATGCTAATCACTTGGAAGAAATAGAGCACTTCAGGTAGAAATAATTGTTTTTATTTATGAAACATTAAATTAACTTAAAATATTTTATATGCATTCTTAAAAGTTCATACTTTTTCAGCAGCTACTATATTTAAGAAGGAAGCAACTGAATGAGAATCTGCTTCAAGTTGTGTTAGTACTTTTGTGGATAGGTGGGACCCACACGCAGTACAACCAAAGCATATGAACGGGGTGTAAGGTTTCTCAGAGTGATGGAGAGGAGAGAGATACTTTCAATACCCATCTGCCCTAAACTGACAAAAATGTGTAAAGATTTAAAGGCATTCGGGGAACAAGGTTAATGTAATGTGTCTCCTATTGGCAGCCTGAACTACCATTGGTGAATGATCCAGTTACCTGTATCTGCTTGCCAGCTAGGTAGATACAAGTCTTGAACTGTAAGCCTGTGGAGAAAAAGGATAAAGTCAAGAGATGGAGTACAGTGAATGGATTACAAAGTGTGTGTGTGTACATCTGCTTGATAGGCGTAATGTTTGTCATCACTGGTAAGCAAGCCTAGTGTCTATGTCTGTCGTTAGCAAAATTTGTTTGATGGTATGGGCATAAAGCAACACTGCTGCAAGACAAATTTACCCACGTGGATGACAACATCTACGCTTTGTCTGCTGGACAGTGGTATTGTATTGACATGACTTTGCAGATCTGGAAACACTGCAAAAATTACTTGCCTATGATGTCAAAAGTGAGGGACACTGTTGGACCATGTAGATGCATCCTAAGGTAGAAAGAAGTTGCATGGCATCCCTAATGGCAATAACCAAGACTTGCTCCACTGATAGAGAATGTTATGTGACCATTACCAAAGCACAAACCTTGGTAAGGGCAAAGTCCTCTTCTGAGAAGACTTTTTGATGACCTCAGTTCAGATAATATTCTTTCATACAGGGAGCAGTTGTAAAAAAATGGTCGGACACAAGGAAAAGTAAATTTATTTTTCGCTTCCTTTGAAATCTAAACGTACAAAACACCAGGAAGTTGAATATTACTTACAAAATTGAAGTTAATAGGCAGGCATACATTCACAGCTTCAAGTGGTATGTCTTGGGCTGCAGGCCATGGTTTTTACTCGTCCATTTGGCTATGACAAAAGTCACTGATGATAATACAGTATTGGATTAGGAGAAAAGCACTCCTACTGCAACATTTAGCAGGCCATTTGTAACCAAGATGGGATTAAAGTTCACAGAGGAAACAGAATAAACACTTGGAGGGCTAGAATATGTCTCTCAAACCTGAGAGTTGATCAGATCTAGACTAAAAGGAAGATGTAGAAGAGGACAGTTTTGTAGACTCTCATGGCTAAGTAAGGGAAGATGTAGTTAAGTGCAGAGATCTCTTTTAATAACACCAAAGGACCCTGGACTCTTTTTTTGGCAAATATCAAAGGCTGCAGGTTTGCTGGACCTGGTGATTCTTTGTGGTAGCCAAAGCAGAATACTTATTTGGGGAGATGGATTATCTTCATTGTAAGTATTAGGGAATTTAATTAAACCGCTGAGTTAGAATTCTCGTTAATCCATCTGCCTATTGTATTTGAAGATCTTAATAGAATTAAAAAATAAATTGACATTTTTTGGAAAACATCTACTTCCACTCCACACTATTAGAAGATTGTCTACTAGTGAAGTGACTTTTTTGGCAAGGGCACGCTAGCCAGCCCACAGTGTCACTTCTGTCAACTATTAAAAATTCATGAAGAGCAACAGCTCTGAAACCAATGAGACTGCTGGAACTTGACTGCAGATTGACTGTTTTGCCAACACTTGAGATCTAACCAGACAGTGAGATTTCAACTAGGATAGTTTTATGTGTTCCTGGTTGCTAACCAGTTTGAATTCAGTTCCACCAGTGAGGACATGTGCATATTTAGGAACACAGGACAAGAGTTATGCTTCATCTACTATGGGATCACATTTGCTCTTTTGTACAAGTCTCTTGAGGAATGCTTGGACAGGTTTAGTCAACCAGGTGGGTAGGGCTCAATCACTGATGGACTTTGATTTATAAGTATTCGTTCATGAGGCGAATAATTAGTCGCCGAGCACAAGGGACATTTTATAGAATCAAGGGCATCAGGAAGAACAGCTTGCCACCGAGCTAGATCAGCTTCTTTTCATTCCTCTAAGGATTATAGGCTGTTAGACAACTGGTGGTGATGCCCTGGCTCAGTTAACCAGACAGTCAGAATGGACTTGTGATGACATTCCAAAGATAGGCAACAACTTTCCGAAACAGTAAGCCACAAGAGAAGAGATATAGCAGTATGGATAGGCCAATGGAAATCTTGAGAATTCATCAATAATTGTAAATAGCAATTATTCTTAGGAAGGCAAAGACAGGAATACTTAACCCTTTCACTTACCAGTGACTGGTATAGATGTCATCCAAATTTAAGTCCTTCGCATTTTGATGACATATGCAAATGCATAAAAAGAAAATAAAATTACACAAACCAGCAGACAAGATGAGGATCATATTTGGCACATGTTCTTGATATTTTTTTCATGCACAAGTAACATGTGTATGTATTTGTTTTGTATAGTTTTATGTTTTTGTTCTATAATTGCATCATTTATTTTTTTTCTGAGAAAGGGGGAGGAAACATTTTTTTATACATATGTAACAAGTATGTTTATTTGTTTTGTATAGTTTTAGTTTTTTATTCTATAATTACATCACTTATCTTTTTTCTCAGAGAGAGAGAGAGAGAGAGAGAGAGAGAGAGAGAGAGAGAGAGAGAGAGAGAGAGAGAGAGAGAGAGAGAGAGAGAGAGAGAAAAACACTTGACTGAATGTTACTGTCATATTTGCCAGCATATAAGGTGCACCCTCATTTTACATGGGTATTTTGTGGAAAAAAACAATTCATTTCATCATACATTTATTGAAAGATATTTTAAAGTGATTTTGTAGGGAAAAATGTTTGATTCTGTGCATGAAATACAATATTGTGAAAGTATACTGGAACAATGTATGAAATCATATGTAAATTTAAACTCACCTTTAAAGGAAACTAAATGAAATTTAGCATAAATAAGCCACATTCATGTGCTACTGCAACAGGCCACCAGGGCAGTGCTATGATTTTGTTTACATCCACTCATTGCAAATAGCTGACAGTCTAACTGCCAACATATCGTTAATACGAAAAATTGCTTACGATACGTCGGCAGTTAGCCTGTCAGCCATTTGCAATAACTGCATGTAAACAAAATCATAGCCCAGCCTGGTGGCCTGTCGTGCTAACATATCAACGTTGTTTATGGTAAATTTCATTTAAAGGAAACTAAATGAAATTAGTTTCCTTTAAATGTTTTCCAACATTTTATTATTAGCTACAGTTTTTGTGCCTACCTAGTATGTTTGCCGTAGGGTAGGGCTAGCCTAGCCTACAGTGCTCGGTCTCCCATCTGTAATAAGGCTGCATTGGGCACTGGGCAGTTTTTTGGTACATTTAAAAATGAAAGAGTGCGTCTTAATACGCTGGCAAATATGGTATTTTATGGAAAACTTTGTCATTCATTTTTTCATATTTTCCTTGGTATAATTACAAATTTTTGCTCTGCATTAAGTAGGTAATTTATGTGGGTATGGTATGGATAACAAGTGGATACTTTATCACAAATATGTTTTTGGCAAAATTTTTTGGGGGAAGTGAAAAACTTTCCCATATCCCATATCTCATAAATTGTACTCATTATTTCACCTACATAAACTTATTTTGGGGACATTTATATGCCATTGTATAGGAGCAATCACTCAGCTGCCAAATGAAATAAAATTGAGCAGTCTACCTTGACTAAAGATATAGAGAGTTTTTGTGCCCATCGCACAGGTGCCTTAGATACTTTTCTCGCATAAGACGTGGCACTACTTTGTCATTCGTTTTTTCATAGTTTCCTTCCTATAATGACAAATTTTTGCACTGCAATAACTTGGCAATTTATCTGGGTGTGGTATGGATGAAAAACAGACTTTATTGTAAATAGTTTTTGGGGGGAAGTGCAAAATTCTCTTGCATCATAATTTCTATTTATTCCATCTACATAAAAGTTATTTTGTGGAGATTTTTATGCCATTGTATAGAAAAAGCAATCAGCTGCAAATTGAAACAAAATTGAGAAGTCTACCTTGACAATTGTCAAGAGCTATGCCTACCGCTCGAGTTACTGCCACCTCCCACAGATGTAATTGTTTATAAGGGTCATAAGCAAAAGGGTTAAAATTATGTTCAACTCATAATTATCTGTGTAAATGAGGTTTCAACACTCCAAGGTGATGCAGATCAGTGTTCTGAGGTAGTAACACAACTTTTTGAGCAGCAACCACAGGTTCTAGGGAAAAGATATCCAAGGACTTATGATTGACATCCTTCTAAATAAAGTAAAGGTAGTCAGTCTACACCAGACTGCTGCCCGTATTACCTGGGAAATCACTTTGTTCTTAAGGAAAGTGAGTGACAGGCCCACGCCACCAACTTTGTGAGCTCTCAAACGAGATGAGAGAGAAGAAACACCCAAAGTTCTGTTTTATGCCCTCTGAATGACCTTACGAAGCCAGAAGGAGATAGTGTTCTTAGACCCTCCTTATGTTTGCCAATACTAATGAAAAGTCTCCTGCATCCTGGTCTCAGGGCATGGGTCATTTCAAGTAGTTCTTCACAGCTCGGGTAGGGCAAATAAGCCCTCATCTGGGTCACAACCAACAAAATCCTGGAGAGGAAGAACTGAGAATGTCTCAAACCTATGATCAGAACTTTGTCGGCCTAGTTTTCTCATAAGTAACAGAGTCAGTTAAGTGACAAAGACCCTACATTAAAGCCTACACTTCATTGTTTTCTAGATATCTTACAACTAACATCAATTGCACAAAACCCTGCACTTTTTATTTACATTTAACATTCAGTTTAAGAGCTGTATTAAAACATGTATTACATCTAAAAAGGTAGCCAAGCAAAAATACTGATTGTAATGTAGCCAGTAAGTACAGAAGTCCATAAAATTGAGGTGTTACTGGGTTATGAGTTTTGGCTGCAAACTCAGGGATAAAAGAGAACAAGATCTCTGACCAACCCTCCAGGTGCTGGACAAGGTAAGAGGTACAGTACTGTACCATGAAACTCTCCCTCTCTCTTTGCCAAGGCAGAACCAGAGAGACGTCTCACTCCAGAGGATGAAGTTCTGTAGAAGGGCAAGACTTCAAAAATCCTCATCAGCATGGACATTCTCCTAAATTGGAGAGATCAAATCACTTCAGTTTACACACTTGTGACAAGGCTGAAAGATAACCTTCACTGCAGAGATCAAAAGGGATTTGTCTTGGGAAAGAGATACAAAGTTCTGCTATCACCTAAAGAGAAGCTCCTGTTGGAGAGGTACCCTTCTACTACACCAGTCAAAGAAAGTAACCTACTATCCTTGACAGACATTTTAAGAAGACCAGTGGAGATATCCTGACATTTCCTGTGCAGTTCTGTGAAAAAACCCTCTCCCTCAGAGGTTATACTGGATAACCAGCAATGTAGACAAAGGGAGTAAAACGACAGATGGTACCTTTGAATATGGGGTGAAGATGAGTGGGTCGCATGAAAGTAATTCTCTCAGAATTACTGGTAGAAGTGATAGCAGATCTGCATACCATTATGCCTGTGACCATAGAGGAGCTAGCATGGTCATCCATAGGTTTAGAATGATGAAGTTCTCTTTAATTTTTCTTTGAAGTAGACTGAGAGTTGTAAATATGTACAAGTCCAGATGTACCAGGGCTGTTGGAATGCATCTTCATTCACTGCCAAAGAATCCAGAATTGGAGAGCAAATGACTATTAGTTTTTGTTAAGTTTCATTGCAAACTGATTTAGTAGAGGAGGACCCCATATCTGGAACAGCTTTTTTGCTACTTGACAGTGAAAAGACCCACCACCTCATCCTGGTGTAGGAGCTGGTCAGCTAGCACATTTTGGTTGCTCGGAATGTACTTGGCCAACAACTTTACTGAAATGGAGAGCTGCCCACTCATAAACTATCACGCCAGATTGAAAAGAGTTGGAGACATTTTTCAACCTTGCTTGCTGATGTAGGCCACTAGTGTGCTATTGTTGCTCAGTACCAGAGTGATCCTGTATCTTGTATGAGGGAACTAGTTCTTGCATCAATCACTCTGAGACAAATTCCCTTTCAGGTGAGCCCCATCCTGTCTTTGAAGCATCCAAGAATAGGGGCATATCTGATGATAGAGGAGAATTGGAGAGCCCTTCCTGGTGATGTTTGTTGGTTAACCACCATTGAAGATCTTTCCCTACTTCCTGGTTCAATGAACAAAATTGGTGAGAGAATGAAGGTGAGCCAACCAAAACTGTTTCAGCTGCCATTGGAGGGAGCATAACTGACAGTGACCATGAGATGATAAATGAGTGAGAATAGACTGCCAGAATTGAGCCAGTTGCTCCATCGAGAGAGGAATATGCTCATTAATGCCGGGAAGGCTTTCATCTTGATCAAGTCCAGGAGAATACCCATGTTTTCTGTTGTTTAGGAAAGAGGTTGGATTTTTGCAAAGGTCCAGAACTCAGTCCTTGTCTTAAAATGACTTGACAATGGTAGGATTAAGCAATCGAGATACTTCCATTGAAAAATACCTCTCATATGGGCCCCAGCTAAATTATAGGATCTTTTCACATACGAAATGGAGATATTTCCAAGACCCCTGATGGATTGGTATCTGAAAATATACTGTACATCCTGAAGCTAACATGGAGTTGGGTGTTTCCATCTTACAATGAGTCTTTTCGTACATACTTATCCAAGAAAGATAGGTCATTACTGATCTCCTTTCCCCAGTCACTTTCTCCACTAGGAATAAGCAGCTGTAGAAGCCTGGAGATGGCCAGTTCGCCACCCCTACAGCATCTTCAATATTGCCTTTACCTGTTTTGTCAAGGGCGGCAGACTGAATGGTATCTTTTAAATGTCTTGCAGAACAGACACCACTTAGGGCTGTGTTCCCAGTTCCTGCCGCTTATTCATAGCAATGGAGGAGGGTGACTACCAACCTCAGTATTTCCTCAATTCTTAATTTTACCTCTTCTCCTAGGTGGGGTTGTAAAAGGAAGCCGAAGGGACTAGGAAGCTTCATAACCTTTCTTAGATGTAGAAGCTTGTGTAGGTTGTCTTGCTTTCGGATAGATGGGATCTCGCTGAACCTTATCAGTTGAGCATAGTCCCTAAAATTCACTCTTAACTCAGTTGCCTTATTTACACAATAACTAAGAATCAGGGGCAAGGAAATGATCACTGATCTATTTCTAAGGGCAAGCACTGTTATTAGATATTTCCAGTTTCCCAAGGAATTAAAAAGAGTTCAGAGGTCTGGTTAAACAAATCATTTATAACTAACTAACCAAGGAATTAGTTGACCCTGCTTCATCCAAAGTGAAGGACTTGAGGAGCAGAACCTCTAACACATTGATCTTCTATTACATCTGAAGAAACTGGTGCAGAATGAGACTGCATGTTGCTTTACTCACTTCTCCACTTGAGCACGAGAGGTAGAAGGGATTGGAGATCTCTCTCTTGCAAGAGAACACTCCAGGTTAGAACAAGATGAAAGTGGATCACCTCTTCCCACCCATGAAGGGGAGTGTTAGGGAGAATCCACATCCTCTCAGTAAGTAACCTCTTGTGCTGGATAGTGGTGGTGGCCACAGACTCCCTTGAGGAGCAAGGTGGAGAGGTGTGAGGAGCTCCTCTCTACCATACCAAGACAGAATGCTCACAAGAAGAGGATATTTACACGAAGATCAACATCTCGAAAATCTTGTATTACGGTTATGCTCATTGGATCAAGAAGACCATGTAAGACTTCCTATAAGGTTTACATCTTCCCTTCTATAGGAGTTAGTTCCCTTATTAAGAAACTTCCATTTGTAACCTAGATATTGGCAATTTTATCACATACCTGTTTAAAGCATATTATCATTGTAAGTACTGTAATTGATATTGACATAGAAACTCATATGTATTATGTGATTACATTTACTGTCTATTCAGTAACAATATCAAGTTAATTATTTTATATCTTTAATGCATACTTAAATTAGCAGATATTTGAATACCTCTCACTTGTGTACTTTTAGACTGCATTTATTGTTGTTCTCAATAAAGAGCCAAGCAAATAGAACAAGTTCTTATATGAACACAGTACGTATGCTCCAGAGATGCCAATTGTAAAGTGCCCAATCCCTGGCTGTATGTATGAAACCGATGACCTGGATGCTGCCATTGTCGTTGCGCTCATCATGGCCCATTTGATGATTCATACACCGGGAACATCCGCTAAAGTTGAGAAAGTAAAACAGCCAACCATCTCACTGGCAGGTACAAGTGAGGACTGGGCATACTTCCAGTCAAGATGGAATGAATATGTCACCACAACAAAATTGGCAGGCAGAGACAAAGGATGTCAGAGTTGTCTCGCTGGTGTGAAAGTTACCCCTTGGCTAGGCTTGCGCGAATCTGACCTTATTCCTGTGACAGTGCAGATGCATTTTGCTACACGTGTTGGAATCAAGATTATCGAGGCCACTATCTTGCGATACTAATGTAAGTGTGCACATGGAGACAAGGCAGATGGTGTACATCACCACCATAAATAAGCTGTTCCTCAGCAGGGAGGCATGTTTGGCACTTGGTATTATCACAAATACCTTTCCTACAGTTGGTGAACATGCAGTTAATGCTGTCATGGAAAAGATCCACCTCCAAGTCCCACAGCACCCTTGAAACTATCCAAAACTTCAATTGCCCCCTGCCCCACCAACAGATGCCATTTCCTGGGACAGCTGAAAATTTACCTCCCCTGAAAAACTTTGTTGGAAAAATAAGCTGCAAGTACTTTCAATACATGCAAACATCAGCCCTTGCCCCTGATGGACACACCCCCAATGAGGCTCATGGTTGATTTGGATGCAGAACCAGTTGCCCACCACACACCCATACCTGTCCCCATTCATTGGCATGAGGTGGATAAGTCCAGACTTGACCAGGATGTTAGCCTCAGTGTCTTAGAGCCCATCAGAGAACCTGTAACATGGTGCCACAGGATGGTCATTTGCACCAAAAAGAACAGTGATCCTCAAAGAAATGTTAACTTTCAGGCTCTTAGTGCCCACACAATGCTTGAAACCCATCACACGCAGTCACCATTTCATCAAGCCCTTTCTGTCCCACAGGGAAAGAAGACGGTATTCATTGCCTGGAACGGATATCACAGCGTCCCTATTCAAGAAGACCATCATCGTATCTTACCACATACATTACCCCGTGGGGACGGTACAGTACAAGACAGCACCCCAGGGCTATATGGCATTGCGTGATGGTTATACGAGAAGGTACGATGAACTGGAAGCAGTATTTCCAAACAAAACTAAATGTGTGGATGTTGTAATTTTGTGGTCTGATTCTATAGAGGAAAGCTTTTTTCAGGCAGTCCTGAGTTGTGTAGTAGAAATGGTATAACCTTGAATCCCAAGAAATTTGCCTTTGCTGAAGATACAGTCAAATTTGCTGGTTTTGAGATAACACCCGACAATGTTAGGCTTTGCAAAATGTTCCTTTGAGCTATACTATTTCCCCAAACCAAAAACATTACAGACATTCGTTCATGGATTGGACTTGTCAATCAGGTTGCGTATACATTTGGCATGGCCGACAAAATAATGCATTTTCAACAACTTCTGAAGCCGAACATGCCATTCAAATGGACAGACGAGCTTCAAGACCTATTTGGCGAGTTGAAAAGCATAATTGCCTGTGAAAATGAATAGGGAGTTAAGATACTTGACCCTCAAAAACCAACATACTGTACTTGGCAACAGATTGGTCCAAGGATGGGCTAGGCTTCTGGCTGTTACAGAAACACTGCAGCTGTCCTGTGTCAAGACCATTCTGTGGTAAAGACGGCTGGAAAACCATACTCGTGGGCAGCTTCTTCACATACAGTGCAGAATCGAGATATGCAGTAGAAGATGCCCTAGTTAAAGCCAGATACTTCGTACTGGGCTGTAGTCAGTTGATCATTGCTGTTGACTACAAGTCATTACTGAAAGTGTTTAGTGACAGGTCACACCTCAGAAACCTAAGCTACAAATTTCAGATGGTTCACATATCAGGCGTCAAACATCATGCAACCAACAGTCTTTCCTGACATCTGACAGGCCAGCTGGAAAGGATGCTCCTTATAGACAACATAGCCTCAGTCCAATCCTGTATGCTTGACATCACACACAGTTCCTTGTTAATGGACGGACTCCGACACCACTCAGATATATTGATAGCTGATATGGTTGAAACTGCAGCAGTCTCTTCTTTGAAAGCTCCAAGTCTGTTACATGGGATTGAGTTCGTCTAGCTACATCTAGTGACCCTGACATGCAAACCCTACCAGAAGCCATTGATTCGGGGATGTCAGACAACCATCTGGAAATCCTCAAGTCCATCCGAGAATACGTCCCCTTTAGGGATCACTTACATAGAGTGGATGGAGTGATCCTTTACAAGAATTGTGTTCTGATCCAACCTTCGCTTAGGCAGGAAGTCCTGGACTCATTACATTCTGCACATCAGGGTGTTACAGCAATGACAGCAAGAGCAGACTCATCTGTCTTCTGGCCAGGTATAACCCCAGCCACCAGCAATTTGTGTGTACGTTGCCAGCTATGCAATCGCATTGCCCCATTGAACCCCAGTGCACCTCCAACACCACTGTTTGACCCTACCTACCCTTTTCAGTGCATATGCGCACTTTTTTTCAGTACAAAGGTTGCAACTACTTATTGGTAGTAGATAGATACTCCAACTGGCCTATAGTTGAACGTGAACATGGAGCAGATGGTTTAATTGAGTGTCTTTGTCATACCTTCGTCACATTTGGCATACCTGATGACCTGGCATCTGATGGGGGTCCAGAGTTTACTGCCTCTTCCACTTTTAAGTTCCTCAGTGACGGGGGTGCATCATCGGTTATCATAGTAATTGTCGCATGGAAGTTGGGGTAAAAACAGTAAAACACCTTATAATGGACAATACGAAACCAGATAGAAGTCTTGAGACTGACTCCTTCCAATGGGCCATTTTACAGTACAGAAACACACCAGATAGAGACACCAAACTGTCCCCAGCAATGTGTGTATTCAGCCATCCTATTTGGGACTCCATACCAATCCCACCTGGTCATTTTCAACCACATGCTACTTGGCATGACACTCTGATACTGCAGAAGGCACCACAGTGGCAGCGTCACATGAAAGTGGCAGAGAGGTTAGAGCAACATACAAAATGACTACCTGCATTGATCGTAGGGATCATGTGCTTATTCAAACCAGACGGGTCCACACACACTGAAATGGGACAAAACTAGAATTGTGATTGAGGTCTGTCAATTTGACCAGTATGTAGTTTGTGTGGATGGATCAGGACGGGTCACACTCGGAAAAAGAAAATTCCTACAACGCTTCATCACAGTGTATCCTACACCTTCATGGGTGTTTGTTTAAAAGGACATCAGATTGCATAAGCCCCACATGCCTCGAACTATGGAGCAGGAAGACCATTGCACCCAAGGACAATCAACTAACCGGATGCCCTCAGCAACACCCCGGAGCACAGAACATAGATCAACTATACCATCAACCCCTAAAACAATTCCACCTCGTTGCGATGTTACCAGTCCTCATACGGATTTGCCTCTTCTAACTGCAAATATGCCGATAGAGGTACCACCTACACCCACAGTACCCAACATCTCTCCACACACGGATTAACTAAATAATCCTTAGAGTCCAGGGCAGTCCGAACCACCCCGAAGATCAACTCGGCAGACCAAAAAGCCCATGTGGCATGCTGGCTATGATGTGAAAAACTAATGTCCTCAAGGAGAGAATGCCTTGCTGTGTTTTCATTTCATCTTGTGTTTAATTTTTTTTATATTCCATGTTGTGTTGAACTCTGGTCACTATCACTACACAGCATTATATTGTTTCATGCCTTCACAAAACAGCCTTGTTCCATTGTATTACGAAAGACTCGGGGGGAGATATATAGTTATGGGCAATGCTACTTGAATGGTTACTTCCCTTTATTGCTTATACTGATAACTATGTTGTGGAGTTAGTTCCCTTATTAAGAAGCTTCCATTTATAACCCACATATTGGCAATTTTATCACATCCCTGTTTAAAGCATGTTATCATTGTAATTAATTGATATTGACATAGAAACTTGTATCATGTGACTACATTTATTACTCAATATCAATATCCTGTTAACCCTTTAACGCCAACTGGATGTATTTTACGTCGACAAAAGTTGTCTGTTGGGTGCCGAGTGGACGTAAAATACGTTGACTACAAAAGGTTTTTATAAATATTCGCGGAAAAATACTTAAGAGGCCTCGTTTGCGAAAAATTTTAAATCACGCGCCTTGAGGGATGCTGGGAGTTCACAGATCACGCTGTTGTTTTGTTTACAAGCATGACCCAGCTGCGCATGCGCGAATTTCTTTCTTATCTCAAAGGAAAGCATCAGCTAACTGCTGAAAATCTCAGAAATTCTTTAGTCACTTTGTCGTAAATTTTGCACTGTTTTCTATTTGCAGTTACATAAAGTTTTATATATGAAAATGTGTGCAATTTCATGTAGAATACAACAGAAAATGACTCATGGTTGTAGCTTTTATCAATTTTGACATATTTTCATATAAATCACGATAAGTGCCAAAATTTCAACCTTCGGTCAACTTTGACTCAACCGAAATGTCGAAAAATGCAATTGTAAGCTAAACCTCTTACATTCTAGTAATATTCAATCATTTACCTTCATTTTGCAACAATCAAGAAGTCTCTAGCACAATATTTTGATTTATGGTGAATTTTTGAAAAAAACTTTTTCCTTACGTCCATGCTAACTCTGCTGAAAATCTCAGAAATTCTTTAGTCACTTTGTCGTAATTTTTGCACCGTTTTATATTAGCCGTTACATAAAGTTTTATATATGAAAATGTGCGCAATTTCTTATAGAATACAACAAAAAATAACTCTGGTTGTAGCGTTTATCAATTTTGACATATTTTCATATAAATCACGATAAGTGCCAAAATTTCAACCTTCGGTCAAATTTGACTCGACCGAAATGGTCGAAAAATGCAATTGTAAGCTAAAACTCTTACATTCTAGTAATATTCAATCATTTACCTTCATTTTACAACAAACGAGAAGTCTCTAGCACAATATTTCGATTTATGGTGAATTTTTTAAAAATAACTTTTTCCTTACGTCTGCGCTAACTCTGCTGAAAATCTCAGAAATTCTTTAGTCACTTTGTCGTAATTTTTGCACTGTTTTCTATTAGATCGTTACATAAAGTTTTATATATGAAAATATAAAATGTGCGCAATTTCATGTAGAATACAAAAAAAAAAAAATAACTCATGGTTGTAGCTTTTATCAATTTTCACATATTTTCATATAAATCACGATAAGTGCCAAAATTTCAACCTTCGGTCAACTTTGACTCGACCGAAATGGTTGAAAAATGCAATTGTAAGGTAAAACTCTTACATTCTAGTAATATTCAATCATTTACCTTCATTTTGCAACAAACGAGAAGTCTCTAGCACAATATTTCGATTTATGGTGAATTTTTGAAAAAAACTTTTTTCTTACACCCGCACTAACTCTGCTGAAAATCTTGTAAGAGCCTGACACCGTCTCCTCCAAACACGTGTGTGTTCGTCGTCCATTGGAGTGTACAAGACAGCAAGAGCATCTCATTTTCTTTCTCTAAAGGAACGCAATTTCAACCATACAATATTTCTGTCTGTTTCTCCCTAACCATTGTTGTCTTGATATATGTACAATCACCACTACTTGCATTGCCATGCAAGCATTCTAATCATGTACTCATAATGTTCCAACGAATCATCTGTATCAAACTGTGCTTATGTTTCTGTTTGTGAAGATGCCAAACGTCTCGCCACTCCGATGGATGACGAACACACGTGTTTGGAAGAGACGGCGTCAGGCTCTTACAATCTCAGAAGTTCTTTAGTCACTTTGTCGTAAATTTTGTAGTTTTCTATTAGCCGTTACATAAAGTTTTATATATGAAAATGTGCGCAATTTCATGTAGAATACAATGGAAAATAGCTCATGGTTGTAGCTTTTATCAATTTTCACATATTTTCATATAAATCACGATAAGTGCCAAAATTTCACCCTTCAGTCAACTTTGACTCGACCGAAATGGTCGAAAAATGCAATTGTAAGCTAAAACTCTTACATTTTAGTAATATCCAATCATTTACCTTCATTTTGCAACAAACGAGAAGTCTCTAGCACAATATTTCGATTTATGGTGAATTTTTGAAAAAAAACTTTTTCCTTACGTCCGTGCGCTAGCTCTGCTGAAAATCTCGGAAATTCTTTAGCCACTTTGTCGTAATTTTTGCACTGTTTTATATTAGCCGTTACATAACGTTTTATATGTGAAAATGTGCGTAATTTCATGTAGAATGCAACAGAAAATAACTCATGTTTGTAGCTTTTATCAATTTTGAAATATTTTCATATAAATCACGATAAGTGCCAAAATTTCAACCTTCGGTCAACTTTGACCCGACCGAAATGGTTGAAAAATGCAATTGTAAGCTAAAACTCTTACACTCTAGTAATATCCAATCATTTACCTACATTTTGCAACAAACGAGAAGTATCTAGCACAATATTTCGATTTATGGTGAATTTTTTAATAAAACTTTTGCCTTACGTCCGCGCGCTAGCTCTGCTGAAAATCTCAGAAATTCTTTAGTCACGTTGTCGTAATTTTTGCACCGTTTTATATTAGCCGTTACATAATGTTTTATATATGTAAATGTGTGCAATTTCATGTAAAATACAACAAAAATAACTCATGGTTGTAGCTTTTATCATTTTTGAAATATTTTCATATAAATCACGGTAAGTGCCAAAATTTCAACCTTCGGTCAACTTTGACTCGACCGAAATGGTCGAAAAATGCAATTGTAAGCTAAAACTCTTACATTCTAGTAATATTCAATCATTTTGCAACAAACGAGAAGTCTCTAGCACAATATTTCGATTTATGGTGATGTTTTGAAAAAAACTTTTTCCTTACATCCGCGCGCGCTAACTCTGCTGAAAATCTCAAATTCTTTAGTCACTTTGTTGTAATTTTTGCACTGTTTTATATTAACCATTACATAACGTTTTATATATGAAAATGTGTGCAATTTCATGTAGAATACAACAAAAAATAACTCATGGTTGTAGCGTTTATCAGTTTTGAAATATTTTCATATAAATCACAATAAGTGCCAAAATTTCAACCTTCAGTCAACTTTGACTCGACCAAAATGGTCGAAAAATGCAATTGTAAGCTAAAACTCTTACATTCTAGTAATATTCAATCATTTACCTTAATTTTGCAACAAACGGGAAGTCTCTAGCACAATATTTCAATTTATGGTGAATTTTTGAAAAAAACATTTATGTTCGCGCGTTACGAATTCATGCATCATTTTGTGATAATATTTTCTCTGTGTTGCTTTGATCGTTTTACAAATTGTTATATATCAAAATCATTGCAATTTAGTATACAATACAATGAAAAAAAATAACTCATTAGCTTTAACCGTTTTGCTCACAGCACGATTTGTATACAGTACAATTATATATGAAAAATTTTTTTTTGCGCTGTCATATATTCAAATATTTATACATGATAATGATATTTTTTTTCATTTCTGATGGTTGCATACTAAACTTCAGGCAATGAGAAAAAAAAGGAGCCAAAAATTAACTCTTAATCTTAAAAACTAAGCATGCTGTGATTTTTTAAAAAAACTTTCTTTCCGCTTCGGCGCTAACTCCCAAACCCCGCCGGCATACGGCAAACACTTTTGTAAATAGAGGCTCAGCGTTTAAGGGTTAATTACTGTATTTCATATGTTTAATGCATACTAAGTTAGCAGATATTTGAATACCTCTCATTTGTGTACTTTCAGACTGCGTTCATTATCGTTCTCAATAAAGAACCAAGCAAGTAGACCGAGTTCTTATACCTACCTCTCTTTTGTGTAAGTGATGAATGAGAGTTTGGTGAAGAGGAAAATGACTATGGTGATGAAAAGGACAATCTCCTTTTCCTCTTATCACAAGGTACATTAGTTGTTCGGTGACCAGAACTCATAGAATAAAGTACTAAAGAAATAGGCTCATCCAGAGGATGATCAGCAGCAAGGACAACTTCAAATGATTATTCATGCTGTTTGGTAATAGTAGGCATTGTACAAGCTGTGGGTTCTATGGATGTGTTATCATCTAGAACTAACACCACAGACAAAATTTCTTTGATGATCTCCACAAAACTATCAAAGAAAGAACATTTGTGTAGGTCAAATTTTCTTAAGTTTCTCATAGGGTAACAGTTCATGTCTATTATTAGAGGGGGAAGATGCCACAGAAGAGGCCACACTATCAGCCAAAGAATGGCATGTCTTCCTGGTTGGGTAGTTAAACCCTTGGCTTGCGAAAAGCACTTGGACGGTGATAAGGGATAGAAAATGGTTGAAGAAAGGATCCAGCTGAATCTACCAACTTTACTGCACATTCCTCACATGGGGGGGAGAATAGACACAGACCTTGCCTCGACAATGAGAACAAAACTTGTGGGTTTACAAATCGTTTGCCCACAGCCCTCATGTCTATATTGGTCTTGTTTATGCTCCATGAGAGAAAAAAACAGTAACAGAGACAATAGTAAACAACAAAATACAAAAAAAAAAAAAAAAAAAATCAAACAGAAAAACAGAAATGTAGACTCACCTACGTACATCTATCCAAGGGAGAGGTGAGAATTGTAACTACACAACGTTGCCAAAAAGTAGAGTAGGTAATGCTTTACATCCTAGTTGGCTTGCTGTTACCATTGCTCACTCACTAGTACCAACATACAACTAACCTTTTAACTACATTCACTCAACGATTTAGGTATTCACAAAAGGTATTCTTCACTTAAAAGTTAAGTTTGTATTCCTGTGGGAACAATTAGGCTTTAACAGTGCACTTGGGATGTCTTCAAGATGAGAGGATGGAGGAAACAAGAGCATAATTTATTTCTGTAAGTCCATGCCTATTGTTTTATATGAGTAAAAACATTGCTGCCCAGAAACCTTCAATCTCATTGTGCAGCAGGAAACTGAACTAGGAAAAAATAATAAATAAATAAACTTGAAAATTCAATAATAAAGATTTATTCATACCTGTGTCTTACCAAAATCCTCAAAACTAATATATCCTGACCACATACCTGTTTCCTATTGTGAAATCAGAGAAAGACCTCATGGAAGTGAATCCATGTAACACAAATGAGAAGGTAAAGTCACTGACACTCAATGAGAATTATTGTTTGTTTTATTCTTTTTTAAGTACTAAAAGAGAAAAACAAAAAATATCTTTTAACTAATCACATTGGGTACCATATCTCAAAACATAAACTTAACATTTCAAAGGTTCTTAAATAGAGGACACAAAAGGATAATAATAATATTGCTGGGATGAATTTTCTTTCTGCTTTAGCCATCATCATCATCATCATCATCATTATCATCAATTTACCCTAACATTGTTAGAGTTCTATTCATGCATTAAAAAATTCTGGGCTAATAACTTAAAACAAAATAAAAAAAGAAAAATATATATGCATTATCAATATGTTAACATTCAATGTAACTTCATACATTACATAAATTCCTATTTATGAATAATTTATCCTCCTCCACAACTGAGGAGAAATGCACAATAAAACAAGACCAAGACAAAGCTTCTAAATGAAGCTTTGAATGGCGTCTACACTTTTCTTCAACACACACACAAGTGCTGACTTCAGCCATTGCCACAGAAACTGATATAAAGCTCATGAAAACAAAAGAATATCACAGCTAAGAATATGACAGAAAGCTTTCTCAACGTATCCAAAGAGGGGAGGGGGTTTAGAAAAGGGTAAAGATGGGATTGAAACCCAAGTAAGCAGCCTCAATTCAAGGCAGACATTGTATATAGCCAGCTGAGGAAGATGACAAGTTATGCTCTGGTCCGTCAAGGCAAACATTAAATAAGTTAATAACAGGAAGATTAAACAACAAAATACACTAGTCAATGTAACAGTAGTAAAAGTGCTCACTGAATTTCAGTGAGATATTGTTTCCTGACCTAGCCGTTTAAAGGAATGGAAAAGCAAAACACTGGAAGTATCTTAATAATAATCATTTGATGGTTCAGAGTCACAGTGCTGCTGTAGATCTACAAGTGTACTGTATACTAACCAACAGCGCCACAATCGCATGATGATTCAAATACAGACAGCAACGTCTATGTGCACTCTTATCAAGTATGCTAATGACACAGAGGTACCTAATATGGGTGTGTAATTAAAGCAAGAAGGCCTACTGCTTCTAAGACTCCTTAGTGTCTACATAAAAAGGGAACGACATCAAAACAAAATTATACCACGTCAAGTGTTAGTGAACTGTTTGATCCCAACCAAAAACATTCAAGAAGATACAAAGTTCTGCAATTCTAATAAACAATAAACCTCTTGCCTAGAACTGTACTACTAATGTGCATGTTCAATAATATTCCTCATAATTTAACTAGACCTCAAAACTCTGCAAAAAGTTTTCTGAGGGTTTACTTGTGCATGTTTGAATACCCTATAAACAATAAGAATGAACCTATGCAGAACATTAAACAATAAAATAAATTGTACTACTATTACAGTATTTGGCCACTACAAAGATGAAACACTAAGGAGTCAACCTGGAGGGTGAGAGAGAAAATAAGAGAAATGTTAAAACACCTCCAAAAAGAATTACATTGCTAACAATGCACTTTTTACTAGTATCTCATCACTTACAAATGTAAGCAAACACAAAAATAGTTCTGGCATTCTGAGAACCAAGAATGCTGAATCAAGAGTAAAATGAGTCAAATTTGGCTCCTGGAAGCAGTAAACTATGACAAGCAAACATGTGGCTAATGCAGATTGATCAAGTCTGTCAAGCATATTCAGCCATTGAATTAATAAACTTTACATGTTTCATCTCTGATGTGGTTGCATACACAACTTAAGAAATCCAAATTCATTATTCACCAATCACTACAAGTGTATATTAATACAATATAATCTTCTGAATACTGTACTTCAACCTACAGTTGTCTATATTCTCCTTGGTAATTCCTCTTAATACAGGGATGAAGTTTAACCATTTAGGTTTTATTTTATAAATGTAAAACATTTAAACTGATAGTTTAAACCATCTTTTAACTCTTCACTCTAACTGCATTACTAATTATACTAATGATGCCCCAGTAGGATTGCTATTTTTTAAACAGGCAAAAGTGGATAGGTGAAAATAATCTAAGAAGTATATGAAAATGCAACAATAAACAACAAAGGTTATATTATGTAAAAAATCAACATGCAAATGGTAGCAAGAATACAAGTGGTAAGTTTCCACATTGCATAAGAAATCATGTTCCTCACATGGCTATACATTATGCCATAATTTATACACATTAACTGCACTTATGCTGCCTAATGTCTGCTGATTGAACTTAACTGTACTCATATATTGGGCGTCCGTACATAACAACCTAAAAAATGACCTCACTGGAAATAAACAAAAATTAATTTCTGTTGGCTCCAACAGTTCATCCCTTTTTTTATCTTTCTCTTTTAACTTACCCCTTTGGCCATCCCATAAAGTCTTGACCTTGAAATTTGCTAGATGAGACAGAATACACTGAGCACACTCCCTTATATTTATGTTATTACAGTAATTAGCCCCATTTCTGGACAACTATTGTATTACTATTGCTAAAAACAATTTGGTACTGTATATCCTCTCAAATTAAGACAAATGAGATGGATCTGTTACAAAACAATATGGAGAAGGTTTCATAAATCTGCAAAACAGATGCAAGTGAAAAAGAACGAGCTTTAGGTCAAATTCCTAAAGATCGCTACTCAAATTGACAAGGAGTCTAAAAATGTGACTAATTGCTATAAACTTATTTGTACAACTTTGTCTAAAAAAATTACAATTACTTCCAACTCAGCATAGCATCAGTAAGAATAAACTTTTAAGATAACTTTCTGAAAAGAAATTCCTCTACACAACCAGAGTGGTCAAGACAATGTGGTGATGGATGGCTTCTCTTGGCAGTAGCCTCTTTTTGAAATCTCAGGAGAACACTCATGGGTCAACAACCCTGGCCACTTTCTTTTTTCAAGCTGAAGAAAGCTTATTTGTTAGAACAACAACAACTACAATAGCCAGGAGAGACCTTTCATTCTCCCTCGACAATAAGTGCTAAAGCTTGATACTAATATTGACACTGAGATTCTCCAAACACACGCGCGCACTGACATACATACTTGCACACTAGTCATAGTCTGTCCAGTTTTCGTGACCCACCAATTTGTGGCACTGGGTCTGTCGCGCATGAAATGAGAGGTCACACAGCACTTTTCTAGTGTTGCAACTGGGTAAGTATACCATTATTTACATTTTTCAACGAAGCTCGTGAAGCTGGTCCCATCACAACTGTGTTTCACACAAGTCATCATATGTGGCAAATTCAAAGATGACGTTCCTGTTTTATAACTCAGAAGAGCATCTAACAAAGCTTTCTGCTCCCTAACTTCAAACACGACATACCATCTATATTGCTTCTTAAATTGTACTTTGAGAGATATAGACCAGGTAATGCTTCTTTTTGAGCTTATCTCTATGAGGGTAATAATGATGATAAAACAAGGCAATTAAAACAAATTCTAAGAACCCTAACAGCAGGGCATTACACATACACTCTTGATAAAAGGTCGGCGACGAGATCAACAATATCTTTTCTTTAAAAAGAAGAAAATCACGAATTTCACAATATTTTATATACAGGCATTGCGAGGGCAAAATAATTTCTGGCACGCCCAAACAAATATCTTTGAATTTCAATTTCACTCACTTGACAACGGTCTTACAAAAGGAAGTTAAACAAAGCATCTCCTCTTCTGTAACTCTCTTAACAGTCTGATTTCATTTCTTCAAGCTTGGACTTGGCCTTTCCTACAGTAACAGTCGTCAATCACAAACAATAATGACAATATCCAGTATTAAATAACTGTGAGAAATCACTGGCACTGGCCTACGGATAATTTTTCTACAGCCCTTCAACAAACGTACTCAAATGTATAGACAATCTCCATAAAGATAGTTCTATTACAGGCGCACGCACACATGCACACACACATATCCAAGGAATCTTTTAAATACAAAAGACTTAATAACAATAGAAAAATTTTCAAATATAATACAGTATATAATTTTTTTCCTAAAAATCTTTTTTTTTTTTTAAGGGGCAATACATCAATCAGGCTTCCAAGTCCTCCATCGGTCTGTAATAACAGTGACAAGTGTATGACACTTTCAGAAACCAAGGATGATACCTCACATATTTACCATGAATATTGCCATGAAGGTAGTAAAACATTTTCCATGGTGATAACTTATCCTGTTGGACTCGACATCATCCTAGATTTCCATCAGTCTCGTACTTTCATAGCTTTGTCCTTCATAATGCCATAGTTTTGTGAGGCAAAAATTGAGCAACAATAAAGGCCAGTTTGGATGACGGGCCTGCTTTACACTTCTCTGATTTCATGTGATAACAGAAATTAATATACACTTAACATATCTCCAATATAAAATATTTGACAAATAAATCTTTTTTATACAAAAATTGTAACCACAGAAATCTCATTTGTGTAAAACTTCTTACTGCTTCATGTTGCTTTTATACAAAATAACAAATTGTATTAACCAAAGACAAGGATATAACAAAAATATCTAATGAAAAGTTATCATTAAGTGGTAAGAGGGAGGCCTGTAGAACCCTGACTTGAGGTTGGCACAGCAACATTCAAAGACGGTGATGGTCCATCTGAAGAAAGAATATCCAATGTTTAGTTTTTGGTAACAGAATTATAATTATTGTGATCATAATCATGTATCTTAGCATAATCAGTAAGTCACAATGCCAGGCTCAGTGGGCTTGCCTGAAGAATTTGATCATCAATGATTGGTGAAAATTTGAGCAAGGTAAAATGTTAAGGGCAGCTATTTAGGAAAGCCAAGGAGAAAAGATGAATTATGAAGACTTAATAAAAACACTAGTTTCCTAGTCCTGTCTAGTGACATAAATTATTAGTCTATTCCATGATGTAACTCTTGAAATCCATTTAAAACACTGATGCAATAAATTTTCTTTTTCATACATACCCACTGCATACAATTTACCTTTTTATGTGCAAAGAAAGCAACCCAGACAATTCACTTCCACTACAGTCAACTAGCTGTAGTGAATATACAAATATACATGGATGCATCCCAAGTTCTCAAGCAGCTATACAGTAGCTTTTAGTGTAGTCTGATCCATGAGGTGCAAGAAACTAGCTGGTCTGGGGGGCAAGAACCTGATTTGTGAGTACACCTTAGTGGGTTTGTATGAAAGAAAATTCTTTTCAAGAAATTACTGTACAGTAGTACCTTGGACTTACAACTTCATCCATTCCAAAAGGCTGGTTAAACTGATTTGTTTGAAATATGAAACAAATTTCTCCATAAGAAATAAAGGGAATCAGGATAATTCATTTCAACCCACCCAAAAAGTCCCCCTTTCAAATTTTTTCTATTATTATTATTGTGTTCAAAAGTTAAACTAAGTGTGTAAAGTAATAAAACAATATGTTATATGAAGTAAAATTTTAGAAAAATTTTGTTTATGTGTATGAGCTAAAAATTCTATTTACGAAATGCGGGTGAAACTGGCACACTGCCGGCCAGGATTTAGGGAGGAGAGACAGGATCTCCTTGAGGAAACCGAAATGGTTGCAGTAGGCAAAGGTTGATAACATAATCAATTTTATTCTCATTTTGCAAGGATAATCAGAGGAAGCTGAACGCAATGCCAGTGTATTTCATGATGAGGGGATAAGTTACTTTTACAGTGCTAAAAATCGTAAAAAGCACGTCACTCGGTGGGTATTTTACCATAAGAAAAGAAGTGATTCAGGCATATTAAGTGTAAGTGAAAGCAAATGGGTGAGTTGTAGTGAAGGAGAAAAATCTTCCGAGCCCAGTCCCAGTGTTACGGCTGGGAAGTCAGTGGGAAGCGGACCCCCGTCTCCCACCCAATAACCCACCACCATCCCCTCCCTCTCCTCTCTACCATCTCACTCAGCGCAGTCCAGAACACTAGCTCAAGTAAGACTCTATTTCAATTTTTTATTGTTACTGTATTGCATTTGATTGTTTATATATCGTACAATTATGTTAAATTTATTGTGAACTTCCCTTCTTTTATTTTTTTATGTGAATTTTTACTGCTTTTACATGCATACAGTAATGTTTTTACTGTCTCTTCTTCTCTGCTCAACAGTATAAATGCTCCCTCCCTCTATCTCAAGTCAGCTGTGCATAATGTGGTGACATATGATTTTGTTCATCTTTTATGTTAAATTTTATTGTGAAATGCTTTATTCTTTTATTTATTTTGTTGAATATGGTTATCATTAAACTATATATTGTGCTTGTGCTTTATGTACATACCTGTAAAGGAAAAAACATGTGGGTTATTGCCTTTGCTTTTCTCACAAGACGAGGTAGGATGTCGAGTACAAGTATAAACAAGACAATTGGTCGGGTCGAAGTACGAGTACTTGTTCGACAAACAACGCAAAATTTCTTTAAAAATTTTGGTTGAAAAACGGAGTGTTCGACACAAGAAACGTTCAACATACAAGGTACCTCTGTATACAGGCAGTCCCCAGTTATCAGCGGGCTCGGTTATTGGTGTTCCGGTTTTATGGGGCTTGTCTAATGATGAAAACTGGTAATTTTCAGCGCCGAAAATTGCTGATTTCCACTTATCGGCGCCAATAATTGGGTATTGGCTCCGACACATACCTAACAGAGGCGCCGAAAATTGCTGAAAAGGTGCCGAAAATCACACTGTCAGAACGGAACCCCTACCGATAACCGGAGATTGCCTGTATTCCTTCCATCAAAAACCAACTACAGTACAGAACATGTAATTTACTCCAATCTTCATATCAATGGGAAGGATCAAGCTGCTAAACACCATCCCTGAATAATTGAAACTTGAAGCATGTACAGTACATGAAAGCTCTTTTCCTTGGAGATTTAAGGGGGGAGTCTAAAACTTGTCTTTTGTAAAACATACTGCTCTGGCTTATAGCCTATGAACTTAAAAACAATTTTAATTTACTATTCACTGTAAGTTTGTTTTCCAGGACAGAATATTGGGTTTGGTGTCATCTTGAAGCCAAATAATTGTACTTTTATTTTGGTATCTTTAAAATATAAAGTACCACAATTATAGTCAGAATGGTGCACTGAAATTAACTAAAAAATAAATTTCTTGTAAAAAAAGTAGAGTACAATGAATTTCCTTCTCAATCACTGTATACGTACATAATACTGTAAACCCTTTATGGTACCGGTACTGAATTTTAAAAATTAAGGGAAAAATACAGAAAAATTAATAAAAAATTTCTTTTACTTTGGAATGGCTTCATAATTCTCTCTGAACAGCTCCTACATACATAGGAGATAAAAAGTTGAACCATCTGCCAGCACTTTTCATATGTCATCACAATGCTACCACACATCAAATCTATAGTTTTTTTCTGTTTATTTTTATGGATGTCATTTAACTTCATCAGACTCTCTATGGATGGTATTTCATTGATGTCATCAAAATCACTCTCTCACAGAGGCACAGAAGGAATTGTGTTCATGACACAGTACAGTATCCCTGATATGTAAAATTAACTTCTGTATTTTTCTGAGCTACCTTGTGACCTCCCACTTCAGGCCTATATGGAATGATGTGGGTTCAAAGCCCCAAAAGGACATAGTATACCCATGGGAGCAACAAACATAGCAGAGGGCAGCAATTATCCATTAAGTGTGATGCAGAGGATGGTTAAGGTTATAAAAAATCAGAATCTGGATTGATAGGAACCATCCCTAAAGTATGGACCACCTCCCCACTGCTTTCACATAACCAACAAATAAGAATATAACCCTGTCTCACATTTCTGAGATGAAAGCTTGTGAAAACTGTTTTGCACTGCCATAAAAACTGCATCATCAAGTTTCAGAAGTAGAGGAAAAAGAATAGCTCTTGATTTCATGGAGGGGTACCCTAACTTGTGCCACTTTGTCATTGTAACATTTATACATGTCTACAGTATCACTTGTGTGAGTCAGAACATGATAGTATTCTAATTACTATCTTCCATCAAACTAAAAAATTGCTCTTTGTCTTTAGCATGGTACAAAAGAGACAAAATGATAATTCTGTGACACCTGGGATATGTCTTTGCCAAAAATCTGGCTGCAAAAGACACACCAATCAACTTCCAATTTTTGAATGCATAACTTGATAGTGTATGCAGTTCACTCACTCAATCAAAAGTTACTAAAGATGGAACTGACTGTCTTCAGTATTTGAATAATCAGATAAGCCTGATGTATAAGGCTTTCATCGGCTCCAAAGAACCTCTGACAAGTTCAGCCCACACTTAAGACAAGAATGTCAGATCTATTCATAATCTTTTATGTGTGAGAAAATACATACCTATAATTTTTCACAGCTAAATCAAAACCTAAGACAGTACTGTACTGACCTGTAACCTTTTAAGGCTGTGACCAGCAATTTCCTCTGCAGTCTCAGTGCACCCATCGCAGAACGAGTTTACGCTGCCTGGTAGAAGCTAAAGGCAGATCTACATGGTCTGGAGATAAGTCTTACCTGTCTGAGCCAAATTACCTCTGCCTCTGAGGCTCTGCTAAATACAATATCCTCCAGGCCCTGAATGGTCAGCATTTCCAGATTCATAAGGGAGTGTGGTTGGCGTATCTACCATTTCAGGAGCCTCCTAAGGAGATCTGTTAGAAGCAACAGACATATGGCAAACCACTATAGCTATCTTGTCTATTACTATCTTGGTCATGTTGAATGATGGGAATGCAAGGATTTGCAGGCAAGCCAATGGATGGTTTTAGAGGGGAGCGAAATGTTGGTAACTTTTGATTGAGGCTAGTTGTGAATAGATCCACCAAAGGGATGTTCCACTGCAGCCAACACATTTTACATACATCTAGGTACCATGACCATTCCAAGGGAAGAACTTCACCCTTCCTGCTGCGTTTGTCAGCAATTCCACTATTTCTACCGAAAACAAAGTTCAGGTGAAAACTATTATAGGTTCTTCAGCCTCATCGCCCCTGAGGCTCCTGAGGTGTACCACACACAGACAGTCATGATTCTTACCATCCTGCTTTTTACATGATGAAAAAAAGGACATCAAACCTAGAATACTGTCTTCAGCTTCCTCTCCTACAGGGACGTCTCCCTTAGCAGTTGGGCTCTCTATCCCCGCATCAATGCATCTATGAATAGCAAACCTTTATGGACGGAAAAACCACTGGAACTCCTACTCTGAGGTTCTGAGGATCCTACTACCAAAAGAGACTTTTATTAAACATCAGCGGTAACTGCACAGGGTACAAGTGTGTCTCATTGGAACTTGCCACATCTTTGCAGACAGATTCAGTCTCAAGACAAACTCGTGTCAAGGACAAAAAGGTCTGGGTCCTGTCTTGTATCAGATGGAAATTTTACTCTTTTCCATATCTGTATCCTCCTTCCATATCTGTACCGTAAGTTACCACTGTAGTCAATTCTGAATATTTGAGAGGCAGTGGCTAGCCTTGAATAGGTGCACCCTGTTTGATCAGAAAAAGCAAATATATTTTCTCAGTGGTGAGTGAACAGGATTGTGAAAACAAGCATCCTTAAACCTTTGAATTATATATGATACACTCACACATCAGCCAAGATCCAACCAGAGTCACTTACGATGCTCTGGTATGTCAATCTCAACAATTTCCAACTCAAAATGTTGTCTTTTTTGTGTGTATTTTTTCAAAAATACCATAACGGAGTCAAATACTCTGCTTTAAAATGACACCAGAATAAGTAATGTTAACAGGCCTTTAAAATGACACCAAAATAAGTAATGATAACAGCAATGGTATAAGCTTGAATGGAATTACAAACACACTGAACACATTGAATTATTATTTTTCATCATATCTCTGGTTCTGTAGAGACAGGATTCATAGAGGCCTTGTGACTGAAAGAAGTAAGATTAATGGATGACAGAAGGCCAACTTTTTGGGAGAGCCTGTGGATCAAAGCCACCACGGTGATCAGTCAGATTCAATGCAGCGGGTTTGAGTCTTAGACATGGTGCCAACTCTTTGCTATCTTGGTGATTCCATCTGCAAGTGTAATCCTGTGAGAGCTGTCACTCTCTTTGACTAATTGCTTCTCTAACTTAAACTGTACCTAACTTCACTGTTCAATGTCTGGTATGTCTTAAAAATGTCTGGTATGTCTTGAGTCCTCTATGTTATCGCCAAAAATCATAGGTTATAATGCTGTGAGGAAGAGCCAATCTCCCCTCCTCCTACTACCCTGGGATTCTACTCCTTCTGGTAGGGACTGTCATCCTTAGAGCGTTAACATTAACCCTTTGGGCTGGAACACCTTGAGCCATTATTGCTGCTGGTGCTTATTTCTACCATAGGAAGACTGTGCAGCACACTGGGATTTCCCTTTATTCTTATGACTTAGGGTCTGGTACTGGAAAATACACCTAAAAGTAAAAGAATTACCCAAATTCCCAACTGCTGTCATTATGTGCACTACTGAGCCTATCCCCAGCTCTTTATTATATAGTCCTCCATGAATACTGGCAGGTACAGAGCAAAACAAATGTAGGCCTCCAAAGTCTGAACACAATTCTCAAAAATCACCTTTCTGCATAAACAGAAGACTGACTAGCATATACATAATCATGCACAAAACAGAACTGAAACTTGACTAACTGAAGGGACTATCTTCTTAGCCTGGAGATGTTCCTGAAAATTTGGTGTCCTTGGATAAAAAGGAGAATATCTTTCATCTAGGTTCATTTTTACCAAATATATATTGTGAAGAATGCCCCAAAAAATGTCCCATGGTACCCGGGTTCCAAAGCTGTGATGCTTACAGAAGGGAAGGAAAAAGTGTGGTGCTATCTTCTAAATCAAGGCCTTGGAACCAAAAGGCAGGAAATAAGCCTGGATTGAACATCCAGCCATCTTGTAACATCTCAACCCTAAGTCTAGATTTGCAAACAACCCTGAACCGTACAATGGGCACTTCAAGGTACAGGAAGGTATCATATGCCTTTGTCAGGTTCATCTTCATTTTGTAGAGATCTATCTGTTCAAACAGATCTCTTTAAACTCAAAAGAGGTTGAAGCAAACTCTCTACCCTCTCATGAGACATTTTACATCTGTCCTCTTCCAAAGAGATACTGTTCCAAGGTAACGAAAATGACCAAATAAAATACCATTTTCAGTTCAAGGCCTAACCTCTGCCATCAAGTAACTGCTTTGTTGAAGGCCTCCTACTATATCCAGAGGTCCTAGGATTCTACTGGACATCAGAAACTTTAAAAGAAGCACAGGGTAAGGGGAAGAACTGGAGTGGGTATGCTCCTGACCTTTGTACCAGTGTGGGTGCTGTTGCCCTTGCAATAATCTACATTAGCCTTTATAACTTCAGATGGAATTAGTAGCTAGGATCCTGATTACTGGAGCAGCTCTGGTTGAGACTTCCTTGGCTGCTATTCTGACATCAGAGCAGCACTGGTCATGAAACTTGGACAACAATGACAACAGTGACAACAGTGGTTTTGGTTGTGTCCGTCTCTCAGGAGCATGATCTTAATGGCTTGAAGGCTCCACTCACTGCAGCAGCATTGGTCATTAAGGTAGACACTGTTTGTTACTTGGCTAGAGAGAGAGAGAGAGAGAGAGAGAGAGAGAGAGAGAGAGAGAGAGAGAGAGAGAGAGAGAGAGAGAGAGAGAGAGAAACAAACCTCAGCCAAGAATAAATAGCACTGGGTATGGGTGCTGCAGTGGGACCTCTAGACAGGCACTGGGTGTGGCATCAAAGCCACAGGAGAAGCGAAAATGACAATGATAGCAACCCAGCCAAATCATTAGCAGAAAATGCATTGGAAGAGCTATTAAACTACTGTAGGCTTAAGCCCAGCAACCTGGCTGACACCCCTTTCAAGACGGATTCTTACAAATGCCAGTGAATAGGTTCCTGAAGAGTGAGAGACCAAGACAAAAGAGTCATAAACTGATGAATAACTAACATATGCACCTCTAAATCACCTTTTAGTTATACAAACATCAAAGATCTGCCCATCCTCCATGATTTTAAAATGTGAGTTTAGGTGAACAAACCTGGCCTCAAAATCTACAAACCAACTGAAGATTTGGGTTTTCTTCAATACCTACTATACATGTAGGTCTTACCAGGTAATGAAAATATATCAAATAAGAGATCCTATATGCTAAGTTCTTTAATCCCTACAAAAAATGTAAATCAGCATATTAGTAATTACGGTAAAGAAGAAAAGTTGAAATAAAAATTAAAAATTACCAAATTACAGTCCTCTGATTCTAAATCTTTTGGAAATAAATCTTGAGAAGGCAACTTCTGGATCAGTCATGCCAGCAACCAGTCCAGAGAGTCAGGGTCTCTTATTCAACAAAAGAGAGATTATTTACATAGATATGATAAGGCAAAAGAGTAAAAATGCATGAGGTAAGGTAACAATTCAATTAACCCTTTAACGCCGACTGGGCGTATTTTTACGTCGACAAAGTTGTCTATCGGGTGCTGAGTGGACGTAAAATACGTCAACTACAAAAAAAGTTTTTTTAAATATTCGCAGAAAAATACTTATAGGCCTCATTTGTGAAAAATTTTAAATCACGCCCTTGAGGGATGCTGGGAGTTCACAGATCACACTGTTGTTTTGTTTACAAGCGTGACCCAGCTGCGCATGTTCCCAAAAGAAAGCATCAGCTAACTCTGCTGAAAATCTCAGAAATTCTTTAGTCACTTTGTCGTTTTTATTAGTTTACATAAAGTTTTATATATAAAAATGTGCAATTTCATGTAGAATACAACAAAAATAACTCATGGTTGTAGCTTTATCAATTTTCACATATTTTCATATAAATCACGATGTGCCAAAATTTCAACCTTCGAAACTTTGACTCAACCGAAATGGTCGAAAATGCAATTGTAAGTTAAAACTCTTACATTCTAGTAATATTCAATCATTTACCTTCATTTTGCAACAAATGAGAAGTCCACAATATTTCGATTTATGGTGAATTTTGAAAAAACTTTTTTCCTTACATCTGATCTAACTCTGCTGAAAATCTTGTAAGAGCACGCCATCTCTTCCAAACACGCTGTTTGTGTGTTCTCGGAGTGGACAAGACAACAAGACCATCTCATTTTTCTAAAGGAATGCGATTTCAACCATACAATATTTCCATCTGTTTCTCCCTAACCATTGTTGTCTTGATGTATGTACAATCACCACTAATTGCATTGCCATGTAAGCATTCTAATCATGTACTTAATGTTCCAACAAATCTTCTGTATCAAACTGTATGTTTCTGTTTGTGAAGATGCCAAACGCCTTGCCACTCCGATGCACGATGAACACACGAACACACGTGTTTGGAAGAGACTTAGGCTCTTACAATCTCAGAAATTCTTTAGTCACTTTGTCGTAAAATTTTGCACAGTTTTCTATTAGCCGTTACATAAACGTTTTATACATGAAAATGTGCAATTTCATGTAGAATACAACAAAAAATAACTCATGGTTGTAGCTGTTATCAATTTTCACATATTTTCATATAAATCACGATGTGCCAAAATTTCAACCTTCGGTCAACTTTGACTCAACCGAAATGGTCGAAAAATGCAATTGTAAGTTAAAACTCTTACATTCTAGTAATATTCAATCATTTACCTTCATTTTGCAACAAATGAGAAGTCTCTAGCACAATATTTCGATTTATGGTGAATTTTGAAAAAACTTTTTCCTTACATCTGATCTAACTCTGCTGAAAATCTTGTAAGAGCCTGACGCCATCTCTTCCAAACACGCGTGTTTGTGTGTTAAATCGTCCATCGGAGTGGACAAGACAACAAGACCATCTCATTTTCTTTCTCTAAAGGAATGCGATTTCAACCATACAATATTTCCATCTGTTTCTCCCCTAACCATTGTTGTCTTGATGTATGTACAATCACCACTAATTGCATTGCCATGTAAGCATTCTAATCATGTACTCATAATGTTCCAACAAATCTTCTGTATCAAACTGTATGTTTCTGTTTGTGAAGATGCCAAACGTCTTGCCACTCCGATGCACGATGAACACACGAACACACGTGTTTGGAAGAGACGGCGTTAGGCTCTTACAATCTCAGAAATTCTTTAGTCACTTTGTCGTAAATTTTGCACAGTTTTCTATTAGCCGTTACATAATGTTTTATACATGAAAATGTGCGCAATTTCATGTAGAATACAACAAAAAATTACTCATGGTTGTAGCTTTTATCAATTTTCACATATTTTCATATAAATCACGATAAGTGCAAAATTTCAATCTTGGGTCAACTTTAACTCGACCGAAATGGTAAAAAATGCAATTGTAAGCTAAAACTCTTACATTCTAGAACTATTCAATCATTTACCTTCATTTTGCAACAAACGAGAAGTCTCTAGCACAATATTTCGATTTATGGTGAATTTTGAAAAAACTTTTTCCTTACATCCGCACGCGCTAAATCGGCCGAACATCTCAGAAATTCTTTAGTCACTTTGTCGTAATTTTTGCACCGTTCTCTAATGGCCGTTACATAAAGTTGTATATATGAAAATGTGCACAATGTCATGTAGAATACAACAAAAAATAACTCATGGTTGTAGCATTTATCAGTTTTGAAATATTTTCATATAAATCACGATAAGTGCCAAAATTTCAACCTTGGTCAACTTTGACTTCGACCAAATGGTCGAAAAATGCAATTTTAAGCTAAAACTCTTACATTCTAGTAATATTCAATCATTTACCTTCATTTTGCAACAAACGGGAAGTCTCTACCACAATATTTTGATTTATGGTGAATTTAAAAAAAAAAAAAAAAAACTTTTTTACGTCAGCGCGTTACGAATTCATGCATCATTTTGTGATAATATTTTCTCTGTGTTGCTTTGATCGTTTTACAATTTGTTATATACCAAAATCATCGCAATTTAGTGTACAATACGAAAAAAAATAACTCATTAGCTTTAACCGTTTTGCTCACAGCGGGATTTGTATACAATTATATATGAAATTTTTTTTTGCGCTGTCATATATTCCAATATTTATATATGATAATGATTTTTTTTTCATTTCTGATGGTTGCATACTAAACTTCAGGCAATGAGAAAACAAGGAGCCATAAATGAACTCTTAATCTTAAAAACTAAGCGTGCTGTGATTTTTAAAAAAAAACTTTCTTTCCGCTTCGGCGCTAATTCCCAAACCCAACCAGCATACGGCAGACACTTTTGTAAACAGAGGCTCGGCGTTTAAGGGTTAAATGAAGGAAGAACATAATATAAATAAGGGTTAAATGAAGGAAGAGCAAAATATAAATAACAATCACGAAAAAATACTCGTTGAACCAGGTAAGAGTTTAAAGAAGCTTTTATTGTAATGGGTATATAAAACTGCCACTGTTACATCCATCATACTTAGCTTGTGAGTTTTCTGTGGAAATGATTAATATATATACATATACATACAAACAGTAATACCCCAAACTTGTGCGATTCGAGTTGCGCAAATTCACCGACACACAAACTTTTCATTGGAACTTAACTAATTGTCATACATGAGTTTTTCACAGACACGCAAACATGTGCCAATATGGAGAAAGCCTGCAAAAGTGTTTTATGTTTAATTTTTATGTAATTTATAAGTTTTCAAGCTTTAAAGTGTAAACTGAATAACATTATGTAACACATTAACTGCCATACAGCAATTTGACATTTTCCTCCTGACGCCATGACTTCATAGCCCTCTCCTTCCCAGCTCATTGCTGACAGCGATTAGGGGGTGACGCTGGTTAGTTGTTTGGTAGGGTAGAAGGGTGGTTCATAAGGCGATCTACAGTATATACATTTTTGTTCCTATAATGTCAAATAAGCCACTAGTGGCTCAAAGATAAATTGGATACTGGTGGCTCAAGTGGCAATGCTTGTCACGTCTTTCATACGTTTTATCCTTTGTAGACTTGGCCAAGCAGGAGAAGGAAGAGACTTGAACGGAGGGTGTATGAAGCCGAGCAGAGGCAACTAGACGAGGAAAGAGAAAAAAGAAGAAGACAGCATGAGTTAGCCTTTAAAGAGAAAGAGCTCGAGCTGGAAAGAGTGAAAATGGAGAATGCCGAAGCTATGGCTAGACAGCAAGCCTCCAGCCCTACGCCTGCTGCATCAAACGCTCCAATTTCGAGCATCAATTCCCTAGTCCCCAAGTGGCCTGAGGACGAGCCAGACGCATGGCTGGAGGAGATCGAGGCTCTTTTCGATAACTACAGCACCACAGACATGGAGAGAGCCTTAATACTAGCCAAGCATATGGAGGGAAAAGCCAAGGCAGCGCTTCGCTCACTGGAGAAGAGCCAGAGAGGCAACATGGCGGAAGTTCGTAGAGTCATTACAAAGGCCTACGAAATAACCCCAGAAAAATGGAGACAGCGGTTCCGAGGTCTTGCCAAGGAAGTCGGCTGGTCTTGGACGGAATGGGCGTGTCACAAAACCCAGTCCGGTACGCGCTGGTTCGACTCCTTGGCCTGCACGACGTTTGAGGATCTTTTCAGTCGGACCATGCTAGAAGACCTTTACCAATGTGTGCCTGGGCCCCTTGCTGTATATCTTAACGATAAACAGCCCCCCATATTTATGGAAGCTTGTCGCATGGCTGATTCGTGGGAGACTTTTAATCAGTCGCATAGCACCTCACAGAAGTGAATCATTCCTCCAGCCTACCTCTCGAACTCAAATCGCTCAAAGAATGGACTGCCGAGCAAGACCACGAGCACCTATTGCAAGAAGGTGGGGCACGCTGAAGCTGAGTGCCGATTTAAACTAGGCACTAATAAGCAGCCTACCACTACCAGCCAGAACTCCTCTCCTGATTCATCTGCTCAGCCCTCTCCTCCAACCGTTACTGCAGGCCACCGAGCCCATCCAAAAGGCCCGTGCAAATCCTGTGGGGCTGCCAGCCACTACAATGCTGGATCTCCGGCCTGTCCACATCATGTCCCCACCACAAAATTTGTCAACCTAATTAGCACTTCATTCTCTGCGGCCGGTCCGCACCGGATCCTTTACCCCGAGAGATTGGAAACCCAGTTCATCTCGGTGGCCCCTCTTCAGAGCACTAGCCTGCCCGTGACCCTTCCGGTCACAGTAGACACTGCGGCAGACATTAGCCTGATCACTAGGGCCCAAGTGCCAGCTGGTGCCATGGTTGACGAAAAAACCAGGTGGGAAATGAAGTGGATAGAGGGCCACACCATTACCGTTCCCACGGTCCAGCTCCAGGTTACGACACCTTGGGGCACGATACCCCACCGCCTTGGCGTGGGGGGTGGAATTCCGGCCCGGAGTGGCCTTCTTGTTGGGACGGGATCTTCTCTGGGGAAGCCCGTTACCAACGCCACTTCGCAGCCGCGTTACCTCCTCCATGGAGGCCCCATCTAGAACTCTCGATAAAGTCAAACCCTCACCTTCCGCCCACCAAAGTGGTCTGCGGAAGGGGCATAAACCAAACTATTTTAGGCCTAGCCCTCTCCAATCGCGAAGGGCTGGCCCACCAAGAGGTCCTCCCTCTCCCCGAAGAGATATTCAGGAGTAGCAGTACTGCTGCAGGACGTGCAAGCGGACAGACCACTCCACAAATTGGGAGGGCTGCCCAAGCAAGCAACACCCAGCGGACCCCGAACAAGACTCTCGGAGAGGCTACGATCTCCTGCTGGGGCAGGAATCTCTGCCGCAGCCAAACCCAAGTCGTCCGCGGGGTATTGCACCTCCGGACCCCTTGTCAGGCATGCCTGACCTCAACTGCTGCCAGTGCCACTTGCGAGCACTGAGCAGTGCCACAATCCGTCCGCCACGGACGTTGAGCTACCAATTAAGAAGGCCCCTATGCGGGTCTAAATCATGAGGCGAATCCTCCTCCGGGAGATTTAGGATTCCCCATGCAGTTGATCATCGCAACTGGAGAGCCTCCAGCACCGAGACTTCTTCTTTGCCAAATCTGATTCCAGGATGAACCCTGGAGGATCGAAATGTTACCCGTCTCTGGAAGACCAGGAACTGGCCTCCTCGGACGCAGAAGTCGAGATCACTCTCGCTCCGGTTGTCGCAGCAGCCAGAGTGGGGAGCCCTCCTGTAGCTTTTGAAGTTGCCCCTGACTTCGCGCCCGCTAGCCTTTCTGGCCTGTCCCCAGAGTCGGTGCCCTCATCACCTTCTAAGCCTGCTACTGATAGGCCTTGGAGGAACCCAAGAAGAAGAAGAAGAAGGGGCGGAAGAGAGCCCGGTAGTTGCTGAGCCATAAGCTCATCCAGGCACTAGTGCCCTCTCGGCACAGTGCCCTACCATCTTAGAGTGATCCTGGCCCCTGCCCAGAGGAGGTAGCCAGTGAGATCTCTTTTTCTTGTACATAGCCTGGACCGCCTTAAGTACAGTACATCAATTTAGTAGCCTTGTTCCTTCCACTTACCACCGAGCCGCAGTAATCACGTAAGTAGCATTACTAATTTCAATAATCTTAACTATTGTGAAACGAGCCACGATGCTCATGACACACATCGCCTAAGACCTCAGTGAGACACCCATTTATCATATGAGGCAACCCTCATGAATGAACTAGTAATTATTAATTGTATTAAACATAAACCACGTTGTAATTTCGTTAGAACATTAACTCTTATGTTGGTGCTACGGTCGGGTTAGGATAGGTTAGGCTAGGGAATACCATAGAATGTACCACTTGGCTAAGTCTAAAAACACCATGATTGTAGGAGGTAGCCTATAATAACCGTAAGCACCTTCTAGTAATATTAGAATTAGGTAAAGTAGTGATTGTAGCTCATATCCTATCTAGGGTTAGGTAGTTCTGTAGCTAGGTAGGCTTACAAGGACTAATCTGCTCAGGGAAGAAGAGTAAACTACTAGAGGCAAACAGCTTGCTTAGGACAGACCCTCACGCCCGAAAAGGGAGTGAAGGCCCTCATAAGGGGGAGCTTTTATAAATATTACTGCTGTTAGCCCTCGATGTATTTATGTGTAGGAATATTAGTCAGATTGACCTCGACAGAGAACATCTCTGTCCACGCAGGTAGGCCAGGCAATTCAAAATAACGATCACAGCAGAGACAGGCGAACGTCCTCGCATAGGCAGGAATAGGCTGGGTAGTTCAAAAAAACAAAATATACCTATGGCATTAGGGACCTAAACCTCAGAGAGTTTTTCACTCAATAATCTCTAGTAATGGTGGCCTTAAGCTATCTTTCCCTCTACCCTACGCATTTGGCGATGTCTTTGTCAAGGTCGGAGTGCCAGGGTGTCGTGTAAAGATGCAGCCTCACCTTGCGGGAATGCGGCGAGGTCAGAGAGAGACAGGCCACGAACGAGGAAGTGCGCTGTGTAGCGTGCCAGAACGGTGTCCCTTTGTTCCTTTACTCCACTTTTGCTCCTCGTCTATATTAATTAGTGGATTGGGAAGACTTCTAGTATCACCACTTCTGAGTGCCCGTTGTATCATAAAGCGACTCGGCGTTCAAGGTAAGTCGATTCTTGTTCAAGCTTCGTCGATTGACTAATAACTTTTCTGTATTTCCGTTTTCTTTGTTTCATTCTCCAGCCACCACTTACGGGATATGCTATTACGAAGTCTAGATTAAGCCAAATTATTATATTGTTAGTGTTAGCGAATTGTCCCAGTAAGTCTCGGGGGATTTAGGCAAGCAAGTCACTTTAATAATCTGGTATTCGTTATGCCTAGCGCTCATTGTTTGGGGAGAACCGTTGTGTTTTTGCATTTAATACCATCTTAACAAGTAGAGATTTTTTCTGCGTCCGCAGTTGGCGGCGTTTATCATAAAGTCTTTATTCCTTGAATATTCTTTGTTAAGGTTAATTACCCTTAACTGGCGACCTTTGATTAATTAACGTCTGTCTTTGAGGTTAACTCGTGGCTTCAAGAGAAAGGTTATGTGTATTCTTGGCATGCAGGGCCGTGAAACTTTACGTAAATTAACCAATAACTGATCAGCCAAGACACCCATGTAACAATATATGTATATATATATGTATATATATATATATATATATATAATATATATATATATATATATATATATATATATATATATGTATATATATATATATATATATATATATATATATATATATATATATATATATATATATATATATATATATATATATATATATATATATATATATATATATATATATATATATATATATATATATATATATATATATATATATATATATATATATATATATATATATATATATATATATATATATATATATATATATATATATATATATATATATATATATATATATATATATATATATATATATATATATATGTATATATATATATATATATATATATATATATATATATATATATATATATATATATATATAATATATATATATATATATATATATATATATATATATATATATATATATATATATATATATATATATATATATATATATATATATATATATATATATATATATATATATATATATATATATATATATATATATATATATATATATATATATATATATAATCACACATTATCACAGGTGAAAAATAAGAAATGGGGTGTAGGTCTGACCGGTTTTAGACTTTATTTCAAGCCACTGACGATGGACTTCGTCAATGGCTTAGAAATAAAGTCGAAACCGGTCAAATCCTTCATCAATGGCTTGAAATAAAGTCGAAACCGGTCAGGACCTACACCCTGTTTCTTATTTTTCACCTGTGGTAATATGTGATAAATGAATCACATACAAAAGTGATAATAATCATCATTCATACACACACACACACACACACACACACATATATATATATATATATGAACCCGTATTCGCGGGGATGCGTAACCCCCGCGAATAGCTAAAATCTGCGAATAGCTAAAACCCTCTAAAAACACTTAGAACTGCCCATTTTGAGAGTTTAAACACAAGAAAAACCCTGTAAAAATGATTATACCTGAGTATTTTAAAAGTTTTATCACAAAAAGAGCATTTATTCATGAAAATTATATGAAAATACAGTAATTAGTGAATATTTCTCAGTGAAAAATACTGCAAATGGGTGAATTTTCATGAATCATGAGAACATAAATACGGGGGTTTACTGTGTGTGTGTGTGTGTGTGTGTGTGTGTATATATATATATATATATATATATATATATATATATATATATATATATATATATATATGTATACATGTGTATATGTGTATACATGTGTGGGTGAGTATGCTTAAAAAAACACAGTAGATGCCAGTGACTTCAGTAAATATACATACATACATAAATCATGAAAATATGGAACGTGATGAATATGTAAAGACAAAATCATGAAGGAAAGAGAAACAATGGAGTGCTGTGAAGCCTTTCGACTGCCAAGTAAAGGATGAGAGTTGAATATATATATACATATACTTAGGTGTGTTTTCAATTCAGCAGTGTCCATTCCCAAAACGCCCTTGGTTACAACACACGTGGGCATGATTTGAAAAGTCAGCAAAAGAACCTTTGAGAAGGTGATCTGGTTATAGATCCGGTTTGAAGAGAATATCACAGTGGAGCGTGTAAATATGTGTGACCAAATACCTTGTGACGCCTTGGTTTACAGAAGGCGTGTCTTGTCGTACATTGAACTCGGCGATGTCACGAGTGTGTGTTCATATGTGCTTTGCAAAACCCACATAATGGGAGTGTTTCATAGAATGAGTGGGCAATACGATCCGTTCTGGGTATAATTAACATGTGAACTGTGCAAAGGGAAGCACACAGATGTAGTCTGTGTTCCAGAGACTTTCATGAAGTGAGTACAACTCATAAAACATTTTACATTTTAGATTTTTCTTACAGACTCTGGAGAAAGACTTTATCCCTGTTGCAGTGAAATCTTGTGTTTCTGCATTTTATTTTACATTTTCTGGTTTTTAATATAATGCTTGTCTCTTGAAATTTTTTGCCCACATTCCTCTTCAAAATAGGGAGTGGTGTGACATTTAATCTTATATGAAATGACCTTTATAGTGCATTGAGTGACCTTTTATGATTTGGATGACATATGGGTTATTTCTGTATTCCCTTTTAAATAATTGGGTGTCTAGGTTTTGGACCTTAATCAGTAGACTTTCATAGTTATGTTGAATCATTCCATTTCATTCTTTTTGTAGCTTATTTGAAGTTATTTTCGTTACTTTTTGTCAATAAGTTTTTAGTTTTGTATCCTAGTATCTCAATCCAGCAGACCTTAGAATTTAGTTAAGGGTAATGAATAACTTAAGATGTGAAGATGAATAACTTAAGATGGGATGTTGAGAGATCATCTGACCCAAACAGCCGGTTTTCACTAACAAACATATCTTGGGAAAAGCGAGATACCAACCTGTTCTTAAAACAGAGAATTAAATAAAACATAGGCCTAAAAAATCAGGCCTATAAGATATATTAAATATACATATTATCATAATCTCTTGAATTATTTCATTGATTTTTAACGTAAATTTTCACATAAATTTTCACTTTCTTTAAAAGTCCTATAAAGCTGATGTTGGGCTTTCTTTAGCTCCCCCTCTTGAGGTGTTATCATATTTGGTATTGTAGTATTTCACCCGTTTGTTTTTATCCTTTCATATTCAACGAGCGGAGTGCTGTTCTCGGTCTTTTGCTGGTTCACTAGTTTCCCCTATTGTTCTCCGTCTTCCCGACCTGACGGGATTCTGCCTGTTCTAACGAAAAGGATTGGTTTTCGGCTCCACTGAGAGGAGATCTCACCACCCTGCTATATTTTTGTGCACTCGCTGACCTCTGGAATATTATCAAGGGTCTCTGTTTTCTTTGGCTCGTGTCCCGAGAATATCGTAAGCACGCTCCTACGGACAGTATCCTGTGCTGAGTTGCAGTGTTGAGGTCTGCCTTGCGCCCTCTTGCCTTGAGCTGTGCTGTGGGTCAACCTGTTTGCCCACATGAGAGTGCGTGTGCGTTTGTCTCCTGGAGTCGTCAGGGAGGCCCTCTGAGTTTGAAGAAGGGTGAGATTTACCTATATAATTCTTCGCTATTTGTTATATTAATATCGATACTTGCCATACTGGATTGTTGGGTCATCGCCAGGACCATCGTCATCTCGTCACCCCCGTGTGTTTTTTTTTCCCGAGTGTTTTTGATGTGAAACCCCTGCCTTAAGGACAGATTTACTTAGCTAAATAAGCTATTTAATGTTTATATTTTCTTCAGTGAAACGGTGATGGTTTCCTTGTTATTGTTTATTATGTACTAGAAATATTAGGTTTAAGGATATTTTTTCCTCTCTTATGCCTCTTTCTCTCGTGTGATAGTTGAAATTCGATTTTGTACAAGTGTTGTTTTCTACCTCCTAGTTTTTTCTCTTATTCTACTGGATATGATAGTTAGCTAGGAGAATGGTGGTAGTGATTGAGGTTCTGTTTGCAAGTGAGTTTTCCTGTCCCTAGATCAGTTTTTGGGGACGTTCCTTTGTAATATTTAAGTTTACTTATTGTTAATAAATTAATTGTTAAGGTTTTTGCTCTTGGTTTGCTTTCCCTCTCTAAGTGTCGCTTCTTGCTTGAGATCTGTGTTATTTTTTTTTGTCCGGAATCTTTGTCTATTTTGGCAACTGATTCTGAGAAGTGAATCTGCATAATATAAATGAAGATTTGCATACATACACACACACACACACACACACACACACACACACACACACACATATATATATATATATATATATATATATATATATATATATATATATATATATATATATATATATATATATATATATACAGAGGTAATCCCAGTTATTGGCAGCCTCAGTTATCAGCGATCCGGTTTTATGGGGCTTGTCTAGTGACGACGATAACCAGATTTCCAACACCAATCTCTGGTTATTGGCACGATCCTGATTATCGGCACCAATAACCAGATATCAGCGCTATTATTGGCAAATTTCGGTTATCAGTGATTTTCAGTTATTTGGTTTGCTTTCCCTCTCCTGAGTGTCGCTTCTTGCTTGAGATCTGTGTTATTTTTTTGTCCGGAATCTTTGTCTATTTTGGCAACTGATTCTGAGAAGTGAATCTGCATAATATAAATGAAGATTTGCATACATACATACATACACACACACACACACACACACACATATATATATATATATATATATATATATATATATATATATATATATATATATATATATATATATATATATATATATATATATATATATATATATATATATATATATATATATACAGAGTAATCCCAGTTATTGGCAGCCTCACTTATCAGCGATCCGGTTTTATGGGGCTTGTCTAGTGACGACGATAACTGGATTTCCAACACCAATCTCTAGTTATTGGCACCGATCCTGATTATCGCACCAATAACCAGATATCAGCGCTATTATTGGCAAATTTCGGTTATCAGTGATTTTCGGTTATTATCACACTGTCGGGAACGGAATCCCTGCCGATAACTGGGGACTGTCTGTATATAATTATAATTTATGTATGTGTATATATATATATATATATATATATATATATATATATATATATATATATATATATATATATATATATATATATATATATAATATATATATATATATATATATATATATATATAATATATCATAATAAAAAATTGTCAAAAATCATAAAAATTCCAAAATCATAAAAATTCCCAAGAAAACCTTACTTTTAATGCTTTGGGTGTATTGAAAATGATGTAAACTGCATTTTTATTAAGTTTCTCATAAAAAAACTCCAAATTTTGATTATCCTGCAGTTTTGGAGCCATATTCCCTCTGTCGAATCGGCATACGACACGTCGTAACCCGGAACATGCGTCGTAAACGGAAATAATTTTTGCGAATATATTTGAAAAAGCGTCGTAACCTCGGGCGTCGTCCCTGGTTTAGAGAAACAACTTTCGAGGTTATGATGCTTTTCAAATATATTCGTCAAAAATTATTTCCTGGTTTACTGACGCATGTTCGGGTTACGACGTGTTGTACGCTGATCCGACGGAAGAAATATGGCTCCAAAACTGCAGGATTTTTTTATGATTTTCGACAATTTTTTGGTTTAAGACAATTTTCGGTTTACGATGCAGCATAAAAACGGAACCCCTGTCTGGAACAGGGACTGCAATATAGGGACTGCCTATATATATATATATATATATATATATATATATATATATATATATATATATATATATATATATATATATATATATATATACACATATATATATAAAGTAAGGTTCTTTTATTTATTATTCTTTCTGTTCATAACTGCTATTCGTTTAAGAAGATTACTTCTTTATAGATGCTGATCTTTCTGGCTTTGTTATGTAGTAGCGTATTTTCCCAGGAGGCTTTAAGAAGACACAATTGATTTTTCTTTCTTCATTGGCACCAAAGAAATAACTTTACAATATAAGTACAAGGTGATATGCAGTAGAAAATATAGGGTGAGTCAATGTGACCATGTCTTCCTATATCAACCTACAACTGGCGAATAACGCACCAATGTGATTCTTCGGGAGTTAAATTTCCAGTGATTTCCATATATTTCTATTAAGAGTAAGTCAAATTTGGTGAGCACAGCCCATAGGGTTTTATACACGTGCGGTAAATGTATCAAAATTGGGTACAGGTCAAAATCTTGAAGTGGCCAACGTTTCTACCGGATTCATCTGAGTATGGTCACAGCAGTGGGTTAGAGTAGACTGGTGGTGCTAGAGGGATTTATTCTATACTCGTAGGTCAGCAGGGGTTTTCTCATGCTGATTTGTCATTGGTTGGTAGTGCATAGCAGCCTCCTATTGGCTAGAGAAAGTTTTTCTCAAGTTCTTTCTCGGCGCTGTTGCAGCCTAGCAGACCGTCGAGGCAGGGGCGTGATATCACTGGGTGGTGTGTGATGTTGCGTGACAACACAGCGGCTCAAATTTTCATTGGCTGCTGGGTTGCCCGTCTCATTAGGTATTAAGCTGCGCAATGTCATGGCGACTCAATTTTCATTGGCTGCTGGGTTGCTTGTACCATAAGGTATTCTTGGGCCTTAGGTGTCATTCAGTCTGGTATTATTGATGTGTCCTGGTCTATTTCTTCGTAAGCTGGTGGGGAGGAAAAGCAGTTCCTGCGTTGTGTTCAGTGAGGGATTCTCTTGTTGAATAAGGAGCGCCTCTAGCAGTCGAGACGCCGCTTGTCAAGGCCATCCCTATTATCCTGGTGTTTTTATAATATCATCATGAGAGATGGCTTCCTGGTGTGGTTCCTAATAGCTCCTTCCTGAGCATGGCATGAAATTCTCTTGGACAGCTTCATAGTAGTCATTCAATGTAAGAGCTGGGGCATCCACTGGCAGGGCTTGAAAATTGGTAGACTACATTTGTCTGCTTCAAGGGATCTCTTGCTGGCAGGGTTAGATTGTTCTTCATGATTAGGTTCCTGGTACTTTGATTTTGGTAGGACATGACAAGTTCGAGTTCTTTGTCAGCTTCATTGGGGCCACATTCTCCATGATAATTTTCTTTAGTACATCTTCATCCTCATGGTAATGCAAGTGCATTTTTGCCTTATAGTACAGCTGGATTTTTACTGGGAGTGGGGCTGCGGTCTCTCATTCTCATTGTACCACCGATTCAGTGCTGTGCAAACTTCCTTATTGATTTGTTGGTTTGAGTACCTGTTATTCATGAGCATCTGGGAGATGCGCTCAAGCTCATGGTGAGTATTCTGCCAGGATGAACAGTGGGTGAGGCCCTCCTAACATAGGCCCTGACCATGGTGTTCTTGAACCTTGCAGGGCACTTGCTGTTGTCATTCAAGCACAGGCATAAGTTCGTCTGCTTCGTGTAGACTGAAGTTTTTAGGCCACAGTCAGTTTTGGAGAAAAGGACGTCAAGGAAGGGAAGCTGGCCATCATTGCTGAGTTCGACAGTGCAATTCAGTGAATGGCACTGTTGGAACATACGTCGAACAGCGTCAACCTCATCCTCGTCATCTGCTTGTACAAAAAAGTTGTAAATGTATCTTGCATATTTACTGGGGTCATCTTACATATGAAAAAACTCTCTCCTCCACCGTGCCCACATAGAAGTTCATGAAGAGGACACCGAGGGGGAACCCATCGCGACACCGTCCTTCTGTTGGAACATCTGGCCTCTATGGGTGGAGAAAGGGCCTTCTTTGTATATATCTCAAGGAGGCCCCATAGGGATACTTCCGGGATGTTCAGCTGGGGTGTGGAAGAGTCTCTGTAGATGCAGTCCATGATGATATCAATGGTCTTGTTGACAGGAATGTTAAGTAAATTATATATATATATATATATATATATATATATATATATATATATATATATATATATATATATATATATATATATATATATATATATATATATATATATATATATATATATATATATATATATATATATATATATATATTATATATATATATATATATATATATATATATATATATATATATATATATATATATATATATATATATGTATATGTATTTATACATATACTGTATATGTATATATATAATTATACATATACATACATACATATATATATATATATATATATATATATATATATATATATATATATATATATATATATATATATATATATATATATATATATATAAAATATATATATATATATATATATATATACAAATTTATATACACACACACACACATATACATATATATATATATATATATATATATATATATATATATATATATATATAATAGGCCAAAATGACTATGAAATATTTTGTTAAAACAAATCCATCTAATAATAGGATCCCATAAAAATGCCAAAAAGTAGAAAGTTATTGCTATATTTCAGAGACCAAACTATCTCCCTCTACTGGCAAGTATATAAATGAAGTAAGGAATACAGACAGGCAGTATTTATACCAAGAAATCCGGAGGTCACCTGTTATGTCACTCCAGTTGATAGCTTCTTAACCTTCTTAATCACTGGTTGGAGCAAGATTTTATCTATAATATCCAAGTCCCATGATCCTTTTGATAGATTCATTGTATTTCTTTGTTTTATCGCAATTTTGAAAAAGAACTCACCAGGTTACACCGACTGAAAATTCAATAATACTTCTTAAAAGAATACCTCAAGGAACAAGTTCCAAAAATTTACAGTGTGTGAGATGGACTCTACAATCGGACCCCTTCCTCTCCCTCACAAGATATTCCTGGAGGAACGAAATGAAACTACGAAGTGCGAGATCTACATACTGCGCAGATTGATACAAGGAACCCAGTCTAACCTTTGTCCCCTCACATCGGACCACATGTTAAGGTATCGTGTTTCATTCTGTTCCGACATTGCTGCCTATACTAGCACGACTCATTCCAATAGACTTTCCCAAAAATTAAATAACTTAATAAATAATAGCGCTTGGAACAATCTTGAGCAACACCCCCTTCCCATGAACCAACACTTAGTCTTAAACTTTTGTTTATCCTCTGCCCTGATGCCAGACCGGAAAAATAATTTAGGATTTTGTTGTTGCTTTAACAAATTCTTATCTGATAGAAATTATAGCTGAGAGGAGATATGTTTAAAAGGCATTTTACTACATGCATCAGCTGGCCTTAACAAGAAATCCCTTGTCCCCTGTAGATTTATGAAAGCCATCCACTCACTACAAAAATTAGATGTTGTAACAAGTAGATCTGACAAAGACGGCAAATTCGTGATCATGGACAAAGACTTTTAACTCAGCAAAATCAACGAACTCCTTAGTGACAAATTAATGAAAAACCCCTTCAAAATGCTCCCACAGAATTCTTTTAGAAAAGTAAGATTAATTAGCAAAGACAAAAAGAGCACTGAACAACTGGAGAAATTTAAAGTCAACTCAAACCTCACAAAGATAATCTTCCATTCAGACACATCATCTCATGTGCCGGAACTTTCAATTATAAATTTTCAGTGGTTAGCTGGCCTCCTTTCCCCTTTCTTAGGCACATTTTCTCCCAGTCACATTAAACATTCTGCAGATTTCTGTCAAAATTCAAAGAAGTACAAATACCACTTCACAACATAAAACTTTTAAGCTCAGATGTAGATTCCCTATTTACAAAAGTGCCTGTGCAGGATGTTCTACAGTTTTTGAGGGAAAAATTAGCCCCTTATTCAGATCACTTCC
>NC_089796.1:22636026-22703526 GCF_040412425.1 Macrobrachium rosenbergii
CACATTCGTTATTTTGATGTTTGTATAATACAAAAATGTTATGTAAAAATAGAATACAGTATAATGTAGGCTAGGCTACTGTATATGATATACTGGTGGAAGTGCAGGCCAGGCCTTGTTTGTTATTCAATATCTCTTAATACTGGCTTATCATGTCAGTCTGCATTGAACCTGCAGAATTAGCTGACACTAATAATTACTATACCATATATGTATAAAGTATACTGTGTAGTGTAGGCTAGGCTACCATATATGTATAGATGGTACTGATTACCCTAGTGTAGGCTAAGGCCATATTCGAGTTACGATTTTTTCAACAAACGATGGGTTTTTGGAACCTAACCCCATCGTAAATGTAGGGGAATACCTGTATACACACACACACACACACACACACACACACATATATATATATATATATATATATATATATATATATATATATATATATATATATAAAAAATCTGGAACGGTCTCCGACCGTGCGAAAATAACAAAATCGGATTCCGACACAGATGAAATGCCGAGTAAACTTTGGCGCCGGTTCCCGAACAACAAACCGACAATCTGACCCGAAAAATCCGACCCGTCGGACTTACATATGATGTTTGTAAACAAAAGTGTTTGATAACGCCGCCAGTAGTTGGCGTTGTTGGTGGCGTTCTTCCCACGCACATTTAAAAGCACTTAAAGCAGTGATTTTATACATTACAGTAGACTCTGAATGGAATTTACCATAAATTAATACAATCCTGAACGCATACACAATGTTTATGTAATTACAGTAGTACCCGATCGCCACCAGGGCGGCGCTCTGGTCCGGCGCGATCCGACCGGTCGGCCGAAACATATGATGTTTGTAAACAAAAGTGTTTGATAACGCCGCCGCTAGTTGGCGTTGTTGGTGGCGTTCTTCCCACGCACATTTAAAAACACTTAAAGCAGTGATTTTATACATTACAGTAGACTCTGAATGGAATTTACCATAAATTAATACAATCCTGAACGTACACAATGTTTATGTAATTACAGTAGTACCGCGATCGCCACCAGGACGGCGCTCTGGTTTGTTTACATTCGCGCTTGCCACAAGCTGCGATGCCGGCGTAACTTAAGACATTTTTCTTAATTTTTATAACAGACTCTACAGTACATTCGGCTTATTTTTAATATTGTTTTATTAATTTAATGTAATGACCAGGCTTGTTTTTCATTGTATTTATCATTAACAACAGTTTTTGTGCGTACCCGTTACAGTACATTCTGGAGTGCATATGGGCTGCCTAGCCTAGCCTGCAGCACTCGGTCTACCACTGGTAGGCCAATTTTTTTGATACAGTATGCATTTAAAACTGTAAGAAGACTTCTAATAAGGTAAGTTATTTAACTCTGAACTTATTTAATTGTAATGTGTATAGTGTTTTGTATAAAAAGACAAGGTTGGAGTAGTGACTGGTGGTCAGGAAACGGATTAATCCATTTTCAGTTATTTCTTATGGTCGAAATTGATTCGAATTCGACAAAATCGAATCTCGACATTCCTTCTAGAACGGATTAGCATCGAAACCGAGGTACCACTGTATATATATATATATATATATATATATATATATATATATATATATATATATATATATATATATATATATATATATATATATATATATATATATATATATATATATATATATATATATATATATATATATATATATATATTATATATATATATATATATATTATCTTGATTATTGGTGGGGGCTCCGTTTTGACTGTCTGATGATAACCAAAAATTGGTGATTTTTCAGCAATTTCTGGGGCTTTATCAGTGCGAAAAGTGCCAGAAATAGCCGATTTTCCGTTATCAGCACCAAAAGTGCCGGAAATCGCCAATTTTCGGTTATCGGCACCTGTGTTAGGTATGTATCTGCGCCAATACCCAATTATTGGTGCGATAAACGGAAATCGGCGATTTTCGGCGCTAGACATGTCCCGTAAAACTGGATCGCCGATAACCGGGGACTGCCAGTACATATTGAAAACTTACTGTGATGGGATTTGTGTACATGTTGAGAAGGCGGTGGCAGAGGAGGAGGAGGAGGAGCTGAGGCATGAGACGATGAGGCAGCTGCCGTGGTGTTTGCAGCAGCTGGATTTGGGCTACTTGGGACACCTGGAGTGTTGGGGGTATTTTGGTGAACTTTCTGCCGCACCTCTCGAATCTTGAGGATGAGGCAGTTTTTGGTGGGGAAAATGTCCGAATATCGAGTCTGGAAATGCGCCACCGCTTGAGCTGAAAGTAAATTTAGACATAAATTAGTATTAGGTGTGGCTTCAAGAGATATAATTCAACCAATATAAAGCAGTTGAGGCTACTTCCCGAATGCAATGGCAATAATTTTTGTCTGCAGGATTTAAAAAACAATAGTAGTTTTCCAACAACTGTGTGCTTAAATGAAATCAACAAATGGCTGGGGCCTAAGGTTTGCATCATTATGCCCTGTTTTCTCATTGGAAAACAACTAAAAAGAAAGGTATGAAGTTGTTGGTCTTCAATGTGTGTGGATGTGGTACAGAAGGGCACAGAAGTATGATTTATGTGCTCAAGGAGAAAAAACTGCATACAGGTAGTCCCGGTTATCGGCGGGGTTCCGTTCCCAACAGCGTGATGATAACCGACAATCGTTGATAACAGCGCTGATCCCTGGTCATCGGCGCTGATATCCGGTTATCGGCGTCGATAATGGGATCGGCGCCGCCAATAAGGGGGATCAGTGCTGATAACTGGAGATCAGTGTCAAAAATCCGGTTATCGCCATTGCTAGACAAGCACTGTAAAACCAGATCGGCGATAACTGAGGCTGCCGATAACCAGGGACTGCCTGTATTATGGTATTTAGTGCTAATAAAGTGAAAAGGTAGGCTGTTCTGTTTATGACAGGAAAAGATGAGTGACTGTCAGGTCTGGCTATTCAAAAATTGATTACATATCTTAACTCAATGACTAGTAATAAATATCTTTTCAATAAAAATCATTTTTCTAACAAACTCAATACTTATAATCTGGCCAAATATAATTACCAAAATCAGACACAGTCTCTTAAAAACAAATGTGGTACAGTATGCAGCTCTGCACATTGGTGTAAGTGTCCACATGTCCCATGCTAACTCTCTCACTGTGTAGTCTGGTCAGTTAACTGTGAAAAATCATAGGGGGGTGGGAGGTGGGCACTTTGATTATGAGTACTGTAATGGGTTTGTATGAAAAAAATTTTTTAAATATATATTTGTTTCAGTAGAAACCTAACAATTTTAAATTAACTCACATAAAAAGGAAAATGCTGCTAAAATCCCTGAATTGGTTGACTATGAACTGGAATATATATTTTAGGCCAAAGGTCAAGTGCTGGGACCTATGAAGTAATTTCAGTGAAGACTTAGCAGTTGCACTATGAAACGTTAGGAGAGGGTAGAAAGTAAGATGGAAGAAAGATGATATGAATGGAGGTACAGTAAAAGGAATGAAAGGGGTTGCCTACAGTGTACAGCATAAGGTGCACTGATGGCACTATCCCCTACAGGGAAATTGGTTGACAAGGACTTACAGGATCCATTTACAAGCTACTGGAGTTAAGAGAAGCAACTGGGCTCATGGCTCTGACAAACAATAAAGTCCTATTCTCAAGGTCACAACTCTGATAAAATTAAACAACTAGGTATGCTATAGGCTATCTAGGAAAGAACTAACAGCATTTAATCATTGTGTAAGGTGCAGTGGCAAGTAACCCATGAAGTTTACAACTTGGAAAATGCTATGATAAAAACTGATGTACCTGTGGTAATGGAAATAATACTTCTACTTAATTAAAAACCTCAACTGAAGCAGGTATTACCTGTCCTAATAATAAGAATTTTACTGTCTGTCTGTTGTTGCTCTCTAAGTAATAACTTAGATATATTGTTTGGTACCTCGTGCCTGCCACTAATACTGTTGATATCAAGATTCCTTATAAAAAGTAAAGAGGTAGAGAGAGCTCTGATCTCATGGACAAACTAATATAGGCTTCACCTCCATTCAGTATACTATCATATTCCCTCAATATTACATGTGAGCTGAAAAAGACAACAAAAATTTACTTTTTGTTACTTGCTTCCTAATTAGATGTATATTCCCTGAGCCTTTGGTTCTTTTTTAAGATAGAAAAAGAATGCTATGGCTGGGAAAAGAAAGTCTTCATTCTTGGCAAGGGCTGACAGCAGTAAGATGGCAAAGCAAATTATGGGACCAGTCCTGGCCACTTGGGGTTTGTATCTTTGCTGCAAAGGAAAAGAGCATGAAGTTCCCTGACCCATCTGGTAGATGTAAAATCCTACATAAAAGAAGACTTCTGTGTATGATGCTACAGAGAAGCTTGGTCCAACATTTCATAAGTTTAGCAAGCCTTTTGATACTAGGCAGCTTAGATATTGCAGCGTGCTTGCAAAAAGTTGATCTCAGGGTGCCCTATAGCTGCCACAGAGCTCCGAGATGTCTGGAGGCAGAAAATATTGAAAGAGAGGACCTAGTGCTTTCTAATGAAGATGTCTACAATCATGTTGCACATTCCTAGAAATGAACTTCAGGGATTTCCACCTCATTAGCTTCTGCCAAGATAAAACTGAGATTGACAACTGACAATGGATTTCAAATATTGTGTCCTTATGTAAGACAAATCAAGTCATAACCACTACCTTTTCATGTGATGAGCAGACGGTTATAGATCCATGAGGACTGTCTTGAGCTCCACAAAGCAGACTCATGAAAGCAAATGAGAGGAAGGAGCCCACAGGAACCCAACACTAAAATTCAGTCTTGCCAGTAACAAAGATCTCTTTGGATGTTATCCAGTACGGTGAATGTATAGCTCTGTTGTTGATGCCAAGGATCTTTTGAGGCACAAATAGGAAATGAATCCTGAACTGAACACAAAGAACCAAACTTTTAAAACAAGATTTGCTGTTCTATCAAAGACTGCTAAATTTTTGCATAAAGATCTGGCTTCCATTTAAATTCCTCTGTTAGTGAGAATGATCTCTGGATCCTGACAGAGGTCAGGATCAGAGATCATTCTTACTAACAGAGGAATTTAAACCAAACCAGGGCATCCAACATAACCATGTCCCCAACCCCTATGTTTCTCTCATAGTTAGTTATACCTGATGCTAACATAACTGTAAAGTTGCTCAAGTTCTACTGGTACTGACACAGTCAATAGCCTCTGCATATCTACCTGCAAACAATTGACTAAAAGTCTACCTCATCTGGTTAGTCTCCAGGTCAGAAACTGTTGAGCACCTACAGCTAGTGTGTGGCCCTGGTCATGGCATTTGGCATTGTCATTGTCCTGGTCCTGCTATGGGTCTGTTCTCTGATCCTAGATTAATCTGTTTGTGTAGTTCCCTTTGTATCTTGCAGAATCATTCCATCCCTGGTCCTATTGTGGATTCTTGAGTTTCCATTTCTGTACCTCTCATTATAGTGCCTGGCCAGCAATGTGAGCCTTTAGAATGAAAGGCTGCCCTCCAAGACAGGGTCTTTGGTTTGGCTTTCTATTTACTTGCAAGTACAAAAATTGCTGCTCAGTGAAGGAGAATCAGGTGACTGATGTCATGAGCACAGCTCAACACAGTGAACTTCTTCAAGCGTTCAAGTATTGTGACCAGAGTCAGTTCTATTGCTGATGGTACATGCCTGCAGCTTGGAGTTGGAGAACACCTTGCCTGGATTTGGAAGGATGAAAAAGTGAGCATGGAATGCCAGTGAACAGGCAGTTAAGATAGTCACCATAAAACAGCCTTTACCTACGTTAGGAACATCCAGGCGCAAAAGTTCCATAGAGAACGGTTCCACTTTTGCATACTTAGCTAATTCCCTATTACTTGAGGTACTTTTGTCTATGCTCCTCATTCTATTGTGCACCTTTAACCCTTCTGTAGTGGCACGTATCCCATGAGCAATAATGGCAGGAAAACATTCAGATAACCTGAATGGGCCAACAATGTCTATATGGCAACATTCACACCTCAGCTTTGGATACTAGGGAGAATAGTCTGATTTAAGATTTCATGGGAAAATGTATTACAGTACACACCCTTTTCCTAGTGCATCTCATGGGAAAATGTATTACAGTACAGTACACACCCTTTTCCTAGTGCATCATGTATATTTGACCATAAATATACATGTACTCAGGATTGTTGCTGGTTTCAATTCTTATCTTTTATGTTAGTATATCAGCCATAATTGTAACTTTGCAAAGTAAAGTATCAAAAAAAAAAGATTAGAAAGAACATGTGTAACTCAATAAAAACTGCTACATTTCCCCATCCCAGTACATCTCATAAATATTTGTCCATGAATATACTAAAGGATTGTTGCTGATTTCAGTTCTTATCTTTTTCACTATTATGTAAGCTGTAACTAACTTTTCAAAGCAAAAATATTAGAAAGAACATCTAACTTGCTAAAATTAGTGTATTTCTATGAGTCTTGGAAAAGGGGTAATGCTCAGGGTTGGAAATAGGGGTAATGCGCAGGGGTTGGAAATATTAACTTTCAACTTCCTGTGGAAGGTACAGAAAATTTTTTGCATTTTTTCTTACACCATGTGCATTTGCACATCTTCCTCTTTCAGAGATGGGTTTTGTTTTAAATTGGTTGACCTCAAAGTTTGCCCAGTTTAAGGGTACAGGTATTATCCTACTTACGATGGGGTTAGGTTCCAAAAACCATCGTTTGTTGAAAAAAACGTATCTCGAATATAGCCTAGCCTACACTAAGGTATTCAGTACCATGTATACATATATGATAGCCTAGCCTACACTATAAAGTATACTCCTTACACATATGGTATAGTCATCACTAATATCAGGTAATTCTGGAGGTTCATGCAAGGTTGACTTATGATAATTCAATACAAAGTGAAATTGAATAACAAACAAGAATTGGCTTAGCCTACACTATGGTATATTGTATACATGTACAGTAGCCTAGCCTACATTATACTGTACTCTATATTCACATATTAATATTGTATTATACATACATCAACATAACGGATATACGTCTTTTCCATGGATCTTTTAAAATGTTATGCTTTACTTCACTGTATCCAATAATATTGCATATATTCTTATATTGCTTTTGTATTATAAATTGCGATCATAGCAATCAATGTTTTGTTTTGGAAACTGATTACATGGCAAGTTTATTTCGCCGTATTCAACTCAATTCAGAGTGCTTTTCTTGCTTCCAGTTAGCATAAATGAATCTCTACATACTTTATTTATATGGGACAAGGTTATTTTTGTTATCTGAAGTGCTTTTAAGTCAAAATATAACTTAAATACACCTCATTTTGAAATTAATTTAGCTATTTTTTTCGTTAATAGATGACATTGGCTGTTTGGGGGCATGGTTGTTTTGCTTAAAAAAAATATCAAGATTCCGTTCCCTATTTTCACCTGATTTCATTGTAACACGAGCTTTACGTATTTATTTTTTTATCTGCGTGAAAACAGTAATAATATGTGTTCTTTCATGCCCAGTAGTTTTGATTAAAATACTTCTCTCCAATTTTATTTACAGTAGAGTTTCATCCATGTTGCCAATGCACGATAATTTATAGTCATTAGCAGCTTAAACATTGTTTACTCGGTTTCATCTACAACTTGCAGCTTAAATCTTTTATCCATAGCAAATACGGGCATAGTGTAAAAATATATCAGCCCTATTCTACTTAACGTCATTTGTAACATAACTACAGTAATTGTTTACTACCGTACAATGGTTGAAATACAAGCAAAACAGCTGTTGTTATCTGATTCGGTTATAAGCAAAACAATAGTTTCTCGTTCAAATGTTTATGGCTTTACACATTTATGCAAGGGTATAACGTTCCTAACAATACTTTTATCATTCTCTTCTACTTTTTTAACTAGAAGATGGGATAAAGAGATGGAGGAAAAGAAGTCAGTCTATTGTAATTTGGTCTCTACGCAGCCTGTTTTACACTGCTGACTGCACCCGTGTGAAATTTTAAAATATTTAATAAATATTGTTGTAACAGTATTAATTGCTTACCCCATCGCAAAAATTGGATTATCGTAAGGAAAAATTATCGTAACTCAAGCACTACCTGTATTGTATGTGTATATTTAGCCCAGCCTGTAAGGGTTAAGCGCAGAAAAATTTCAAGTTGTGCCATAACTGGTACTGATCATGTCCTCCCCATAAGCTTATGCTTGAGTATATTAGTGGCTCTCTAATATGTTGTGGCTGGTGTTCTTGCATGTGCTTTTCTATACAATATATGCCTATGTAAAGTACTTGGAATATTACTTGAGATTTTCTACATAAGTTTCACATACAGAAAACTTCTGTACTTACTGTGTGTGTAATTCTGGTTGCCTGTTTTTCTTTGCAGTTAATTTTTAAAATAAAGCTTCAGTGCCATCACTTTTTTTTCTGCTAGAGCTACTGCTTGGAATGTTTTCAAGTGTTTTTGTGTCTGTTACCATATTACCCATTTTATATACATTCCATATACTGTACATACATACATACTAATTTTTTTAACATTTTTATTTTACTTTAATAAGCAAACCATAGCCTTTGAAGTGCAGAATATCTTTCAAACATAGCAGTATGGTTGAATAACTGTAATTACATGGTTAGCTGTATGGTGGCTCTAATGAGTGAGCAGGGGTGCAAGCAAGCCTCCTAGCATCTAAAGCATCACTTTATCTTTCACCTAAGGGAGTTGTATTAAATGTTTTCCTTTGCATACCTGGGAAAAATTTTTGTTTGTTCCTATGGGAATACAAACTGACACCTTGTAAATGGAGATTTACTATTTAGGTGGGAGTTGTCCCAAAACTAGTAGTGGAAAACATTCCAACAAGAAGGAAATTTTCCTGAGAGAGGGAGATGCCCACAAGGAATGGTATTCTCAAAATCCCCTACAAATCTCGTGAGAAAGAGACAAAAGTCATGGGTGGTAAAACCCCAGAAAACTGGGAAGGAACTTCTGGAGAACCATGCCACTTCCCAAGGGGAGTAACATGTCGATGGGCAGTAAACCCTAACTATTACTATGTAGTGGAAAACAAGAGAATCCAAGTGGCTAATACAAAGTAACACAGGCTAGGGTGGGGTCTATCATGTCATCTCCCCATTTTAAAGGGAGGTGACCAAAGGAGAAGCATTCTGGAAAGAACTGGTTGTTCATTATGTACTCACCTGTATCTCAACTGATGCTCACGTGCTTTGATCTAGTAGGTGCTCAGAGTTGAAATGGAAGGAAGGGATTCTCATGCACACTAGATCTGTACTTCTAAAAGAATGAAGGACAGGTAGTCTGTCTATGCCAATCTGCCACCATCATTACCTGGGAAACCAAGAAGTTATCATGGAAAGTGAGTGACAAGCCCATGCCCAACTTTATGAGCTCTGGAACAAGATGGGAGAGAAGGCACACTAGATGTTCTGTATGCCCTCTGAATAACCTTACAAAACCAGAGAGAGATAGTGCTTGTAGACAACTCTTTCTTACATCTGCCTGTATCAATAAAGTCCCCTGCATTCTGGTCTCAAGGCACAGGTTCTTTACAGCAGTACTTGACAGCTTGAACAAGGCATAGAAGCATTTCATCCAAGTTGCCACCAATGAAATCCTGGAGGAAAGAAACTAAGAACTTCTCAAACCTATGATCAGAAATAGATGGGTTCTGAGTTTTAGCTAAAAGCACAGGGAAAGTGGAGACCGAGATCTCTGACCAACTCTCTATGTGCCAGACAAAATATGAAACACCTTACAATTCTCCCACTCTCTTTGTTGAGGCCAGTGCCATAAGAAAAATAATCTTCAAAGTTAAATCTTTGTCCATAAAGACTGAACTTTCTATACACTACTGTACAGTACTGTATAAACCCGTTAATAAAATGTGGAAAAATCATAAACGCAAAAACACAAAACAAAACAAGCTCTAGTAAGTCCGACGACCTAACCCTCTTCACCCAACCAACACTGCATCCCCACCCACTCCTAGTCAGGGAAACTGCTCCCCTGCTGCACCCACCTTCCAAAACAACACTTTCTCTAAGTAAGTTCCTCTACACAGCCTTACTACCCCTCCTCTCCCATCGCACCCAGCCATCTGACCCACTCAAGACCTTGGAAACTTCTACAGGCCTTCCCCACTGCCCAAAACCCTTTCTCAGTCTATGAAAGCAGTGTTACCAACATTTTCTTGAGGCCACACAGCATTGGCAACCATCAAATTTACATATATCACATATCTCTGGGTCTTGGTCCTTGTTCTGGGTGTGTCGGACAATGAAGATCTGGATAATCAAGGGATTATTGTTGGAACCAGATGGCCAAAGATGAAATAAACTGAAAAGAACTCATAAAAATTTAATAAAAATGACTTTTGACTTTTCCAAACTACGGAATTAAATTCGAAAAGAATCCTGCATCTGTCAGAAGTTGACACCTACAAAAAACCGAGGAACATGGTCACTAAGTAAAGATAGGTCATAAGTCTACACTTATATGCTTCAACAGCATAAAAGGGAGGAGTTGAAAGAATGAATTAATGCAGAATGATTTGAAGATTAAATAATCAAATGAGAGCAATCCTAAAAAAACTAGTACAGAAGTATGGGGATTTCATGAGCTGTGAGCAGTTTAGCACATACATGAAAAGTGAGGCACAACTGCTGAGGACTCTGGGATCTGTATGACCATTCACCTATTGATTACAGCTTTTTTGTGTCTGGTTGTCCTCCAGCTTGAAATTTGATTAAATTATGAGTAATGGGTTTGGGTAAAACAAAGTACACTGCAGTTTTCAAAACCCTGTGTCATCATGGTAAAAATACTGTACTCACCATTCAGTCTTTATGTAATTCATTCACTCTAACATACTATTTCAATTATTTTATGGCAAGAATCAAACAATGATAAATTACATGGGTGAATTACTTTTATTAATCCTGTTATCAGGGAATAGAATAGAATATCGAGTTTAGGCCAAGCACTGGGACCTATGAGGTCATTCAGTACTGGAAATAGGTTTGAAAGGTGTACGAAGAGGAGACCCTCACAGCTACACGATGAAATAACTGTTAGGAGAGGGTGGATACCAAGAGGAAGAAAGATATGAATGGAGGTACAGTAAAAGGAATGAAAGAGGTTGCAGCTAGGGGCCGAAGGGACGCTGCAAAGAACCTTTAGTAATGCCTACAGTGCACCACGTGAGGTGCACTGACAGCACTACTCCTCTACGGGGTGTTTTCAGGGAAGAGATAAACAGCTGAATAACACAACCATCTCCCTCAATATTCACCTTAAAAAAATAAGACTCAAATAACAGATTGCTATCACTTTCATAGTTTAGTTTACGATACCAATGCCTTATAATTCTATAACCTCATAAAACCTGCCTATAAGATAAGTTGGATATCAAAGCAGGAATATAAGAAAAGTAAAGGAAAAAAAAGATGGATCTGGGGGCCATGTCCTAGAGAGAACCTTCAGCAACAATACAGGGGGCCTTATATTGGTGATAATCCTGCAAGGCTCAAACTATGAAGAAACAGTTACCTAACACTTCATCATTTTCAAAGGCAACTATTTAGGAAGAAAATGAGATTGAAAGTACAACTGTAATGTCAACTTTAATTTTAAAATTTCAAGAAGAAATTACTGATACAATCATCACTCAAATATCAAATTATTAAGGTGCAAAAATTGACAACAAATATTGGTGGCATTAGGCAAATATGTCACTAAATTTGTCATTTTACTTCAATTTCTTATGATTCCAAACAGGATATAAGGGAGTGCCACAAACTCAGCTGTCTTCTAATATTCCATCTGCCATTAGTTCCTACCTGAAGGAAACCAGCCAAACTCTGAGAAAAGCTGCATGACGAGAGTCCGCCGCTGATCAAGGATATGTCTCAACGAAGAGTGGCTCTTGTCTGCATCCCTAGGAGTTTTGGGAGTGCGGGGGGATTGTCCACCTGCAGGGGAGTCAATATCAGCGGTTTCTCCTCTTGGTTCTGAAAACAAAATATCCAAAAATAAGTTACACAGAACATAACTAAACAGTCATACATTAGACTGTGATAACCAGAAGTGCATAACTGAAAAATGAAACAAAAAATATTCTGACCAATATCACAAAAGACATACTGTATTCAGAAATAAACTTATTTTGTCTGCTTTTTTGATAGCTTAAAATTTTGAAAAAACTCTTCAAATGTAACATGATATTGTATAGTGTCAATACATAACTTTGCTAGCACCTGAGATAAAAGGCAGCACAGCAATTTCCTTTACTTACCACTATCATGAATCTCACACAGTACAAGTCTTCCATTCCTTATTACACTGTATTTTACAGTATATTTAAGAACTCCTATACTCTCTGTAAGTTCCCTTTATTATCACCATTCTAGACATTCCATTCCTGAATGACAATCAGAATATGACAACCCTCTGGCTGGTTTAAAGCACCAAGCACGTGCACCCTAAGACCTTGGGTTGTCTAATTTATGGGTATTCAAAATATTAATTCCAGTCTTAGAAAACTGGATTTGTTTCAATACAAACCCATCATTTTCATTACCCTAAATCATGATTAGGAGGGAAGATTGAGCTGCTGATTGCAACCAAAGATCCAAATGAGAGCTCATATGCTTGAAATTAGAAAGAAACAGAAAATTAAATAAAAATGTTCTAAAGGAGAGGGAAGCATAGCTATAAACTTAAAAAACCCTGTCCATATAGTACAATAAGAAGCTGTTATTTGTAGGTCCCCAAGATACTGTAACAAAGACTGCAGAGGGCTACAGTCATCAGAAACAACAGTTACTAAATGCTGATAGCTAGCTCTAAACTTGAAGGCAGTTGATCATTAATAGGGATAAACATGAGCCAGTAAAGAAAGAGTATGCACTAACTAGAAGGTGGAGCAGATCAGCCATATCAAAATCCAAAGGATTCCAAGTAGAGTTGGTCCCATGTCCTGAGTAAGTTGTATCCTTTTAAAATTACAAAGATTGACCCCATTCTATGGCCATCCAAAGTAAGACACCATGATCTCCCAAGATAAAGGAAGAAAGTGTAGGGGAGTTACACTCTGTGATAGTGCCAACTGCTACTTTTTACTGTGTTCTCTTGCTCTTGCAAATGGAATACGATAATGAAACAAGACCTTGAGATTGAGCTTCAAGGGAAAACTGTGCTATCAAGCCGTCATTTGCAAGAACAATAGCCGTCATTTGCAAAAGTTTTTAAAAAGCCACAGTAGATCAACAAAAAGGACACTTTCATCATCAACAATTCAGCCAGCCAAAAAAGTGAGAAAGGATGTGAATCTGATTAATCAGTAAGAAGGAGAAAAAAGAATAAGGACAATAGTAAGTGACCTAGAACTTCCACATTTAAGTCAACACTTCTTAAGGATCAAGAATGCATACATGAAGCTGTTGAAAAGTTTTGCATCAATGAACTCTACTGTAACTACAAAGCAAAGGCAAGGGACAATCCGTGAAATGGAACAGTTATCGATGATGTGGATAGAAGACCAGATTAAAAAATGAACACTATTAAGCCTCATTACTATCCAGGCAAAGACTATAAGTCTGTTTCAAACCTTTGAGGAGCATGCAGGTGATGAATATCAACAAGAATTCATCGCAAGTACTGATGATTCAAAAGAAGATTAACTTTGCTTAATATTTGGATAACAGGAGTGCAGATGAAGAGGTAGCGGGAAAGTTCATTGATAGTTTTGATGAATTCATAAAATAAAAGCAAAAAAAGATTATAACATTTACCATTCTTAGAACGTGCCTAAAACAACTCGAGTAAAGGTGAAAACACAAATATAACCAAAAGCATGCAGTCCACACGATATGCAAAAATCGCAAAAGCAAAACGGAAATTGGTTTAGATCAAACTAAAGATCACTAATGGCAATGTACTTTCCTTATATCAAACTATAGATCACTAATGGCAATGTACTTCCCAATGCTGTACTGAATTACTAAGGTGTGATATTCATCAGAGTTAACTGAAATAAAGTTGAACTGATTTTATTTTGGGCGCAGTTATGACTGGCTTACCATCGAAGCACATGAAACGTGGATGTAAACGTAAGGCAAGTTACAAAACATTGCGATGAATTGGAAAATGAATTAGTGAAATGAAATGTAACATCAACAGTGATAAAATATTCTCCTGTGTACTGTAAATATATTAAGTATAATACTCAGTTAAAAAAAGGCTAAATGGTGGATCTTTGCGTAGGATGTCATGTTTGACAAAATGCCACATACAGATATAAACTAAGGGTAAGCTACATACACAAGGTGTTCGTGATATCACAAGGTTAGACATTTTTATAATAAAATAAAGTTTTATATATACTTATCAAGTAATTACATAGCTATTTGTTTCATTTATTCGCAGCAGCCTAAATTCAAATTTCGCAGTAGCGACACCGATGTTCTGTGTAGGTGACTAGTCTCGCCCCCTAACGAGAGAGTTAGGAACAACTTAGCATAAAATCCTCAGTTTGTTTATGCTTATGTCCATCAGAGGGGAGGAGGGAGGGCTCCAATCAAGTAATTACTTGGTAAGTATATATAAAACTTTATTTTATTATAAAAATGTCATTTTTTTATAAGTAACTTACCAAGTATTGTAATTACATAGCTGAATCCCACATTGACGGAAGGTGGGATACATGAACATATTCTATTCTAAAACATTAAGTCATGTAATGAATTAGAAACAGAAATGTTGCTAGCACTGAAAACAATGCTTGTCATTCCTTGTTAGTTAAGAGAGCCTGCAGTATAAACTGCCTCTGGTTGGTGCTCAACTTAACAAGCACCAGCGGAGGTTATGCAGTCAAGGAATTATCCGATGGCTAGCAGAACTTTAAAGGTGCCCTTGCCCTGGGTGCAGTACCATAACAAAAACAACCAGATTATGTTGTCACCTACACTGAAGTAAAACCACAACCCATCCACTAAGAGTGCCGGGTGCTCCAGGCACACTGGAAACCCCTTGGCTCCCCAAAACTCAACACCTCACTACAAGATGAAGAGGCAGTAGGAGAAAATCCTATGCTTCCTCCCATGATACCATGCAAGTAACTAAAAATTAATTGCAAGGTACTGCCAAATTTTTAAACACTGTTTAAACCCCCCTCAAAATTATGAGAAACAGAGAAAGATCACACTACCAGCAGGTTGATTGTCAAATGGACATAAGGGATATATAGTGTTTGAAAGCTGATGAAGTCGAGGCTGAACAGGCTGTTCTGACATCTTCAGGAGAAAAATACCTTCTCCTAAATCTGAGCATGTCCCAGAAGATAAAGTCCATTAAGATAAAGGGAAAGATGTTCTATTCAGAGAATGAGATGAGCTCTTGCCCTAACTCCCTGGGTTATGGATGGCCTGGGACTTCTGGCTTTTTAGGCAATACCACACCATCCTGCTGGTCAGAGAGCTCTCTATTCCTCCTCAGAGCCAGTGAGCACTTCTGGCTCCCAGAGAATGTGCTGGCACCAGGTTGCAGTTGCCGCCAGGAGTTCTAATCAGAAGAAGAAAGTTCTTGCCATTACACCATAGGTTCTGGATGGCCTTCAAACCTGAAATTTCAAACTGGATACAAAACTTTAGTCTTCCTCAGAGCTAGTGAGCGCTACTGTGTGGTCAGAGCAAAAGCTGACATCATAGCCAAAGCTGGTGCCGGGCTAGTTTTGGCACCAGGAGAGCAGGGTGCCGGATGAGCTATGAGCTCGGGTGTTGTCTGGCACTCCTGGAAGACATGGATGTCTGTAAAATTCCTAAGGGAGAAAGAAAACAGATCAAGGCCTTGGATGGGTCCCTGTCCTCAACTAAAATCCAAGGAGAAATGAGCAAACCATGTCTCCTTCTTCCCTGCTTGGGTGTGTCAGAAACTTCAAAGGAAATTAAGATAGGGATGTCAATGAACTATGTCTCCATGCTTACACATGGGGTAATTGCAAAAGGAACATGGGCACCTTGCAGAAGAGATGTAGGGCCTGAGATACTAGCTTCGGAAAGTCGATCCCCAGGTCTGGAAGACGAAGAGGAAGGATTGACTTTCAAGTCTTGCAATGGTCTCTGCAATACATCTAAAAAAGATCTTCCATTGACAATCCTCCGGACAGTCTGGAGTCTGTTGGGGAATGATCCGACTACCTTGGCAGATCTCTTGACGCGAGATTGTCCGAGAAGACAGTGGGGGAGGATCCTGTAGAGTCTGCCCACAACAGAGCAGGTTCAGGGACCGTGATACAGGCCAGAATAGGGCTAAGTGGACAACGTAACTTGGAGTTAGCCTGAAGATTGTGTCACTCCTCCTTGACTGTGATGAAGGGCGTGAAGAGAGGTGGTCCGACGGATCTGTCTATAGCATAGGGTCTGTTGCACATGCTATAGGGATGGTATGGACCACAAAAGCTGGAAAACAAAGATCCCTTGAATGGGCAAACAGGTCTGTCCCATAGATTCCACAGGTCCCAGCAGCCGGGGGATCGACAGTTTCCTTCTGACAACTCAGTACGTCTGATAGGGCTTTAGTTCTATGAACCAATCTAGTGACTAGAAGACCCGACAGATCTGTCCACAGAAACAGGGCTCTTCCTATAGAGGCGGGGAGACATGGGGTAGAGCCTTGCTTACATAAAACATTAGAACTGGTCTAGTCTGAGTGGCTACAACAGTCTAGGAGTGCACTAAGGTCAAAAAGCATTGAAGTTATATTAAGTAACTTCCAGCTCTATGAGAAGGAAGTGAAGGATCCGTTTTTCCGAGAGCCACACCCCAGAAAAACCCAGGTTCCCTACAAAGGCTCCCCAACTTGTAAACGAAGCGATGAAAAGAAATCCAGGACTAAGTTCACGAATGAAGGAACTTCCTTTCCAAAAGACTAAGTTCGGACAACTATAAGTATTTAAATACAAGAGGAACAAGCATTCCAGAGGAAACTTGTGCTGTCAAGAGGCCAACATCTAGCAAGGACAAAGAAGGGTGCTTCCTGCATCTCCAAAATCCATTCAATAGCCATGAGGATTGAAGGAAGAGGCTGTCTGGTTCGTCCTCTATCCGCTATGGGCATGCCTCACAGTGATGATCAGGTAGACTCACAGCCAAGAGAGCAAACTAGTAGAAGGACGTGCAGAATCTCAGACAACGGTGCAAACTACGTGCCAACTCTGCGGATTTTATGACAGCCAAGTGAAAACGTTGAAATCCGTGCAGATTCAACAAAAACTGACCCTGACAACACTTAGCGTGGACTTGACGATACACTCACACAGAATAAAGGCATGCAGAATTGTACACAGAAAAATTCTGAAAAGTTATAATGGCTTAAAAAATTCCATAACCGTAAGAACCTGGGCCCCTTGAACTTACACCAGGCGAATGGTGGTGGCCTCCGAGTACTAAAGATATGATGACGAGCGCTCTGGAACAGGTGCCGGGCACTCTGACAAATGCGCCAGGCACTAGGAAGTGGCGCCAGGAGCTTGGGAGAGGGATCTAGGTAAATGGGAACTGGCACCTTACGTGAAAGGTCATTCAATAAAGAACGAAACTGCAAGAAGCCCGTGAGAAGAAGGTAGCTTTTACCGTTGACAGGAAGCAGAGAACAGCAACTGTCAACATGTAAATCTTCAGCGGAGTGAAGAGCCAAGAGGCTTACATCATTCAGTCTTTGCCTGAAACCTTGGAACTGAAGGAAAATTGGAGGACACATTGTAAAGTCCTATTAAGTCTCACAAATCTGGCCAACAACTCGTGGGTGCCAGAGCTAGAGTAGGCTCACTACTAATGTCCCAGGCACAAAGGGGGTAAAGAGTAAGAGGGCAAAACTCTCTGACTGTCTGAAAGCAAAGAATCTTGGTAGAGGAAAAACTCAAAAATCAGAGAGGTGTGACTGAAAGTTGACAGGAAGACTCTGGCCAGTGCTCCTAATGTCAATTAGGACTTCCCACAAGCTTGACAAGAAAGTCTACAGTAGATCCGACAAAGCACTAGAGTGAGGGAAGACAAAAGACTCTTGTCTTGCTCCTTTTAAAGAAAAGCCAAGTTTCCAAGCTTGGCAGATACTTGGATGACTAGGAAGTAGCCCAAAAGAGGGAGCTTCCTTCAGTAACTCAACAACTCTGACCCAGAAGTCTTGTCTGGAGGCAGACTTGGTCCCTGTTTGATGGGAACTGGTGCACAAGACAGGATAACAGTGTGTTCTTAAATTTCAGGCACGGAACCAAAGAGGAACTGGCATCCAACACAGCAGGTTGGTGCTCGGATCCCTTGGATCCCACTACATGCCTGGATCCCTCAGATCCCACTGACACTTGGATCTATCAGATCCTACTGGACACTTGGATCCATCAGATCCCACTGGACATTTGGATCCATCAGATCCCACTGGACACTCGGATCCATCAGATCTCCTGGGCGCTTGGATCCGCTGGGTGCTCAAATCCCATTGATCGCTCGGATCTCATCAGACGCTTGGATCTCTTGGATCCCTCAGATCACACTGTACACTTGGATCCCTCAGATCCCACTATACACTTGGATCCCTTGGATCACACTGGGCGCTTGGATCCATCGGATCCCACCGGACACTTGGATCCATCAGATCCCACTGGACACTTGGATCCATCAGATCCCACTGGGTGCTTGGATGCTTGGACCTCAATGGGTGCTTTGATCCCATGGGACGATCTGCTTCCTTTGGACGTCTGGGATCCACTAGGCGTTTAGAGGCCTTTGGGTGCTTGGGAGCCACTGGGAGTTCTGTGTTGTCCCAAAAACTAAAAGAGGACTCCTGGTTCCTATGGCGTTTACGAGGGATTGAGGGAGCCTGATCCTCCATTGTGAGCCTTTTCAATGGCCTGGAAGATAAGGTGTGAGGGTCCACTTGTAAATCTTTCCAGTGGTTATCCACCGATACCTGGGAAATAGTATGCTTCCTCCCAGGTTTAGGGGAGTCTGATAGAAACCAGGTTTAGGAGATCCGATAGGGCCGGATAGCCACATCTTCCACTACACATCCAGTAAAACGCCTTTCTAGTGGCTGTCTGTCGGTACCTGGGACTGGCAACTGGCTTGACTGAGGGGGCAACTACCCGTGTGTAACCCCCCACCTCCCTTGGACTTCTAGTATGTATCCTCCCAGGTTTAGCGGAGTTTGACAGGAACTTTCTGTCTAGGAGCATTGGGGGACGAGTAGACACCTTCTCCACTGAACAACACTTCACTTTTAAAAGGTTAGCTTCTGTTGACCTAGACACAAGACTGGCAATGGCATGGGAAGGAAGTGAGGGAGTCAGGTGCAGGAGCAAGATGAAAAAATTTGAGGGCTAGTAGCAGGAGAAAAAATCGGATGCGGGGAGAGTAGGCACCAGATGATCAGGAGCTGGTGCTGGGGGCTGGGTGCTCCCAGGTTTAGGTGGTGCCAGGCAACTGGGCATCAAGCAAACTAGTAACTTGTAAGCTAAGAAATCGGGAGCTGGTGAGCACTACTGGGTGTTTGGAGCCAATCCTCGGCTGTCAAGAACATCAATTTCTCACAAAGGAAAGTGTAATAAGATGATGTTTAATTAATTCTTTGAAGTACACAGAGTACAGACAAACCTCAACTCCTAACAAACATTATTTGAGACTTATGGAGCAATAGAGAATCATTACTGAAAATATCGGTTCGGCAGTGAACGCAATGTTTATGTTTCATTATACTATTCGATAAAGATGGTAGCAAATGCAAAGTTTACTTTATCACGTTACTTGGCAACACTTTACATTATTACATTATTCGTTATAAAGGTGAGTTAAAACATTGTAAATTCACTACTGTAGAGGTATTCATTACAGAAAAAATCAGTTCATTAGTGAACGTAAACGTTTACGTTATGGTACGCCACTCAGCAAAGAAGAGTTAAACAATTACTGCAATTTTTGCTGTAAAAGTGAACAATTAATATACTAGACACCATTTAGTAACAACAAAACAAGAAAAAACTCATCCTGAAAGCTTTCGGCTTAAGTTACTCGACTTTTGGCTTGAACACCGAAGTCTGACTAAATAACTGGCAAAAAAAAAGAAGAAAAAAAAAAGCTGTTGCCGACATCCGATGTCAACACCAGACGTCACAGAAACAGACTGAGGATTATCTGCTAAGTCGTTCCTAACTCTCTCGTTAGGGGACAAGATTAGTCAGCTACACAGAACATTGGTGTCGCTACCGCGAAATTTGAATTTAAGCTGCTGCAAATAAATGAAACTATGGTAAAAGCTGTGTAATTACTTGGTAAGTTACTTATATACAAATTACCATTACCTTTTTAACAATTTTTTTTTAAATAACATACTAAGAGAGTCTTATATACAGCATAATATGAATGACAAAGGCTGGCTAAGTACAAATCATGTTAAGAGAACACAGCAATGTAAAAAGGCAAATTTACTGAATTCTAAGTAAAACAAATGATCGTAAGTTATTACAAAGACTGATGAGGCAGGTACTGTATAAAAATTTATTCATGGTGATAAAACAACGGTAGGCTGTAGGTAAAAGGAGTCAGGCTATGGGGTAGCCTATATGTACCTGAATACTGAATTGCAAACCGAGTTACATGAAAATTCAGCTTACAACACGCATACAAGAACCTAACCCCGTCATAACTCAGCGCCTACCTGTATAGAATTTAGGCCAAAGACCAATTGCTGGGACATGAGGTCATTAATCGCTGAAATGGAAATTGATAGCAAAAAGGTTTGAAGGGTGTAACAGGAGGAGAACCTCGCAGTTGCACTGTGGAACAACTGTCAAGAGAGTGTGGAGAGTAAAATGGCAGCTGGGGCCAAAGGAATTCTTAACAGAACTTTAAGCAATGCCTACAGTGCACAGCATGAGGTGCACTGACAGCACTAACCTCCTACAGGGATTATCTATATACGGGCAGTCCCCGGTTATCAGCGATCTGGATTTTCGGCGCCGATATGTGCTGATCTCTGGTTATCAGCACTGATCTCCACTTAACAGTGGCACCGATCCCCAATTATTGGCACTGATATCTGGTTAACTGCGCCCATAAGCGCTGTTATCGGCGATTTTCGTTTATCGTCACGCCGTCGGGAATAGACCCCCCCGATAACCGGGGGACTGCCTGTATATAAAAATGGATGTATGTATGTGTGTATGCATATGTTCCACATACACTCTGAAATGCACTGAGCAACTTCAATCAAACTTGGCATGCATATGACTTACTACCTCGAAAAAAACACTGTGGAGGTAAGACATCACTAGCACCAAAGGGCACCAAAGGGGGTAGGAGTGGAAGGGTTTTCCTAAAACTGGGCTTGTTATTCTCGTAGATTTAGTAACTTTACGAATTTATCATACCAAAATTACTGTGGGGGTTAGGAAGGGGCTGAGAGAGAGAGAGAGAGAGAGAGAGAGAGAGAGAGAGAGAGAGAGAGAGAGAGAGAGAGAGAGAGAGAGAGAGAGAGAGAGAGAGAATTAATTGGTTGTAGTTCAGAGTTTTTCCGGGCAGCGCCGGGTTGTCAGCAAGTAGATTAATAGGTCTCTACTAAATGGGTGATTATTAGTATTAAAAAATTAGATAATCAGGAACTTTAGGATGTACAGAAATCACAATGTCAAATATAAAAGTAAAATGTTTAGTAAATGAGATTTATGAAGTAAATAATGTATGATATAGGAAACCAGGGTAAAATATAGAAAAGAATTACATAAATAGTATACATTATCCCTATTATTCAATATCATTAGATCACAGAAATCTAATTTCACTAAAAACGTATGTACAAATTAACTTTTATATGTCTGAATTGGAATACTGTATTTATTTATTATACAAGGCCACATTACACTGAATACGATATTCTCATGTTCCAATGATGTACAAATGCTAAAATTAAAAGGACCACATTCCCCCGTGTCAAGGACTACTTTTTCCTAAAAATAAGTCCCAGGTATTTACTGTGCATCTAAGAGGCCAAATGTTATATTTTTTGATAGCCAACCCTAATCTCAGAAGATGGATATCTTTGCTAGTGGGTAATCAGAATGCATATACAGCATATGACCTCTGATTGAAGTGTATATATTATCTTAGTGAAAATAGCAAGTGAACAGAAAAAAAAAGTAGTCATAAAGATCCATTCATGTATCAAAGATTATAGTAGACACGTCAATGGATGAGATGTAATTTAAATGCTGTATATCATTAACACCCATATTTATGCTCTTCTGCAACAACTCTGACTGAAAGGAATATTATCGGCTGACTAGAGTGAAATTGTTGTATGTTGAAAGTTTACTAGTAAATCATGCTTTAGCAAGTATACTATAAGCCAAGTGGAAATTTTGTAATGTTTTTCATTATTTTCTTTAGAAATTCACAATTTACTTGTTTATACTTGGTACAGTGTAAAATACTTTCCAATCTTAAAGCTTACAACTGTTTCATATTCATAATGCTATACTGTATCTGTATTGTGTTGACTTTAATCTATATTCTATTTGTATTTTTGTTCTTTTTGGGATGTCAGGTTTGTGCTGTGATTTAACAATGTGTAACTGTATTTCTACGAATGAGAAGTTGCTGTGTAAGCATACATCCAAAGCTATCAAAACTTACTATGCTGTAATGCACCAGCTGAAGCCCCATCCATTTGTATACACTGAAATACTGTTGGCCAAGAAATTTCTACGAAACTATTCAAGTTTTTCAGTTCACTTGTATGTCAACATCATAAAGTATTTTAAAATAAACCAAAAAAATTACAATTATCAATATGCTGAACCAGCTGATGTCATGTTATTTCAGTGCACTGAGGCAGTCAAATGTGTGCAGTGCACCAAACAAAACAAAACCATAAATTGGTGCATTGCTTTTTTGTTTTCAAACATTTTGCCAGTCAAAATTGGAATGCATCTTCAATGCCAGTAAAGTTAGTTAATATGAAGTTACCAGACCCATAATTTTTTTTATAGAAACAACATTCCACTTGTATGTGGACTTTGTTACTCCAACATTCAAAGTTAGGTGCTGAATGAGCATCTGTCTAAACACATCATCCTTTAATTTTTTACTAGAAATTGTTTTTCTTTTTTGTTAAAGCATCTGTAATTATTTTGATATTAATAAAAATAAACAATATAATTAGGTCTGAGTAAGTCATTTTACAGTATAATGGAGTTGGGCTACGAAGTACCATTAAGCTACAGCACTTGTATGTGGACTTTGTTACTCCAACACTCAAAGTTAGGTGGTGAATGAGCTTTAGGATGTACAAGCATACATCAGCCTATCAAATCTTCCTATTTCTGTACATTCAAGATCCAGAGGCTATCTTTTCAAGCATTTGAAAAAGAAAAGTGAGTCTCACATGACATTACATACAGTAGCTGGCATTTTCCTAAATTACCAATTGTTTTATGGAGTTTGTCAACGTACAAACACCTTTGAAATTACAAACGTGAATGGAAACTTGATCGAGAAATATGAAATTAAGTAAAATAACTAATCCAACAATGCCAGTATGTATAACATTGCACTGGAAAAAGCAATTGAGATTTATACCTTTAAACGAATCTGGATTGAAATCTGGAGGGAAAAACTTCGATCCCTGAAGAGTGGATGAAGGAGTAAGTGACGGTGTTAGGTGAGGTGTCCCACTCATTGGAGTTTCTGCCTCCGATTCTTCACCACCTGCTGGAAATGAAGGAGAGTTATATATGGGGTTCCTTCACTTAATGTGAAAGCAATTCTAGCTCTAGGCAAAATGAGTCAAGTTTTTCATGCTTTTTGTGATTTTATTTTTGAAAATACGAAAAAGATGAAATGGGCTAAAACATACTAAGAAAACTGGGTTTCAATAAAAAAAAAGACATGAATACATCCCTGTAATAAACGACTAATTATCTCCTACAGAAAATAAAACTGGATTTAGGGGTCACACATGACAGATGAGAGAAACTGATAAAAACAAAGCTACTTTTAAATTTAATTTAAAGTTCAAAAGACAAATTAAATAAAGAGAGTAAACCCAAAAATTATAGTAACACCAAAAATGTATATCTTGCCTTATCCTAGAATCATAAGTTAATCATCCAATAATAAGGATAAAAGATTCATTCAAAACAGCTGTATTATTGATTGCAAACCACTATAACAACTTTGGACTTACTGGAATGCTTTCTCTTCTTCCTGTAAGAACTAATGAACGTGCGAGGGGAAGAAGGGACAGAGGGAATGGTGGTGACAGCCATACTCGGAGACTGAACCTCATCTGGGTTGTACTCAGGCAATGCCCCAAACTTCTGCTCAAAATTCACTTGTTCCAACACCCTGATGAAAATAAAACGTTCCATTAAACAAGTTGAGAATTATTACAAGTTAAAATTCTGGATTTTGATTCTGTACTTCTTCCTTGACATTTTCTTTCCATTTTTTATACTGTTCTTATATTAATATAATTCTTATGACCTGTACAATTTCAGATATATATAGTCACTATCAGAAGAGTATATGGCACAAAACATCAACCAAAAATAGGTCTATTGGAATCATTAAGCTTGAAGACTGACATGCCTCAAGCTCAACAGTTAAGACAGATATGTGTAGAGGTACTTACTTATCCATGCCATCTTCTATATTTTTCTTGAAGAAACTCTTTTTGCCACTTGGCGAGGGTGGAACGGATGCACCCTGGCTACCACCAATAGATGCAGGAGTTAAGCAGTCTCCCTCTGAACTATTGCTACAGCTAGGGGAAACTTTCATCTCTAAGTTTGGCGGATGTTGCGGAGGAGCCATTTTGACTCCTGGCGATTGCTCCTGAGTGGTGTCGCTTCCGACTGAAGCTTGTCCTATTGGATAAATTAAGGATTTTAATGTAAACCTGTGGCACAGTAATAACAAAAAGCAAGACAACAGGAAAGATCACCAAGAACTACATGTTAAAATATTCTGGAGGACAACACAAGTACAGTATAGACATATTTACACACTAGGAGATAAGACATACATGGTTACAAATAGTAGAGCTGAAGTCTAAATACACAGAATATTTCCTTTCTTAGGCTTCATTTATTTAGTTTTTTAAAGTCATTTCTGGTTTTTGTAATGATGAAGTACATCTCTGTAGCTAAAGTAAAATTATCTTGAATCAACTGCAAAATCTACTATGCAATTTATATTTAAGATGGTGGATTTTTGAATAATATCATCTAACCAATTTTGTGTTACATATTTTCTAAACAATTAGAATAATGAAAATTTTCTGTTTATAAATCAATTCACATTTCAAATGGCTGAACTCAAAGGATATACTTTGCTAAGCACCCTCGTCTCATACAACTTAATTGATGCAAAAGGAAATCTGCCACAAAAGCAAATGGATACACTGTATCAATAGTTAAAGGCATAAAAACTTTACATCCAGCACTCATTCACATGATTTCTTACATCAAATTTCTTAAAAAGCTCCTCTAACATTCTAACATATTTGTCAAGAAGAGCTAAAAGAAACAATACCCTGATGCAATACATTTTCTTCAGTGTTGTCAAACTGAAATGGGTTAATCTGATTAATGAGGATAACAGATTGTTTTCATCCGTTTCTACAAAATAAAAAAGCTAAACTAATAACATTTCCTTTGGGACAATAAGGTGTAAGAGTACAAATATAAACAGTAAAACAACATGACACTTTTATAAGGCTAAGTTGCAAAATTTGGATCACTGGGTCAGCCACACTAGATAAACTGAGCATTGCAATACTCACTGAGATCACCAGTGGCTGGTTCAAAAGATATGCATACCAGTGGTACATTGGGAAAGATTAATCCCCTCAACCTCTCCACCTACTTTCATCTATGATTAATCACAACTGTGTTCACCTTTCACTTTCCACAAGGACCGGTATTTACAACTAACTTCTGTCACGGGATATTGAATACGAGTAACACTAAACAATGCATATGGGAATATTCAACATCCTTTACGCCTCGTAACACACCATCAATAATTTTTAGCAATTAATTATCATGGCTAAGCACATAAAAGAAGCCTCACACCATAATAATACTTCATAATGACAAAAACCAAGAAATATTTACACAATGTTTTCATATTCAAGAGAAACTTATTAGAAAATTCAAAAAAGGATTCTGGACAAAAGACACACTTTTTAGCAGTTAAAGGGAAAGAAAAAGTAAAGGAAAAAACAGAGATAAACACAGAAAGTTAACAAGATTACAACAGCAAATTGAAATCAAATAAACAGCCCAAGTTACACCAACTACATTAATAACCACCTGTGGATGAGAGTCTCTTCTGACGTGGTGCTTTCCCTAACTGGGCAGGAGTTGGAGCAAGGATGAATTTTGGTTTGTCATCCAATTCTTCCTCCACTGTTACACCCTCAGGTACACTAGAGCCCAGTGTGGCCAATGGTATACTACTGGGTTTAACTTTTGGTTGGGGTTGCTGCTGCTGATTAAAATGTTGTTGAGGAGGAGACAGCTGCTGACCAGGCAAAGGCATGGCCACAGATCCGGCTGCAGGCGAATTGGTCACCACTGCTGCTGATCCACCGCCCTCACGACCTAATAGCATGGTTAAGTAATAAAAATTAATGGGCTTGACAAGTACTCTGCATGATTTCTGACACCATCAAGACCTTCTCTATAAAAGGAAGATGATGACCTTTCCCCTTTTAAAGTCCAAGTGAAGCAAAGACTAGTACTAGAGGTTTGATCCTCTTTGACTCAGTATAGATGGTGACAACCACAACAGACTTTGTAGTAGAAACTTCTGATCAAGTTTTATTTCACTATTCATTGGAGGAGGATTACGAGAGGTCTTTTTTATTTACATACCCGGAGGGAATGTTTGGTAAGGAGACTGGGTGAGTGATACTGCCTGACTAACTGCCACCTGCTGTCCCACAGCGCCAATACCCTGACGCGTACCCGAAATTAACACCATTCCTTGTGCTTGCGATGCAACACTAGTCTTTGTAACACCCGCAACTGTAATAGGTTTTATGACACTTCCCGCTTCCGACGTGCTCACCACTGTAGATGGAACAACCCGCACTCCTGCGGCTGAAGACACCGGAGTTACTGTCAACTGCTTTGCAGTTGAATCTGTGGACACCAGTAAATTACTGGGTAATATCAATTTCCCATCTGGCGTAAATGATGGCACCAGGTACTGAACGTGAGTAGGCTGACCCGTTCCCGCTGACACAGCTTTGCTAACAGCTGGTTGACTTCCAACAGATGTTGCTGGGGTGGTTTTCACCACAACATTAGTGACATGCATAGGAGAACTGCCACAGGAAGCCACCTTAACTCCTGTGTTCAGTAGCGCTAAATGTCCAGGTGACATTAAAATTGCTTTAGGAATTGAGCTCATGGTGGGTGTTGCAGTGACGGCTGCACTACTGCTACTGATGGCAGTGTGATACACCTGTTGACCACTACTCGGTATCACCTGAGTACCAGCTGGCAAAGTTACACCAGTATTAGCAATACCTCCCTTGCTATCACTTTTTGTTGTACGCAAGCTGATCGAGGTGTCCACTAAGACTGGCTTCCTCTCCTGTGTGGTCACAGTGAGATTGTGTATCGACTTGATGTGGTTCGTCTTCATGACAGTTCGCTGCCCTGTTGCTGAAGAGACATTACTAATGATCTTGATATTTGTTCCAATGTTGTTCCCACTTGCAGACACATTCATCTTCTCACTATCTGACTGTGCTATACTGTTGCTCTCTGCTATACTTCGCACTTTGGGGGATGGTGGCATAGACCTGGACAAGAATCAAACCACAAAGATTATTCATGAGACAGTAACTATCATTAAATAAGTGTTAAATCAAGTGGGCCACCCATTAAGAGGTAAGGTTAATGAATACTAAATTATATAATGTAAGGGAAGTGATAGATGCATAAGGTCAAGGGTAAAGAACAAAATAAAAAAGTTTCATTAGCAAACAAAACAAAATCTTATGCACTTTAAAATTAGGCAAAACCAGTTGACAAAAATGGTTAACTATTTGAGGCCATGAATCAAGTGCTTTTGAACTATGAAAACATTACAGGACAGCAGTGCCAAAAACTGTGATGCTACATTTGAATCTCATACAGATATACTTTCTATCTGAATGACACAAATAAGTAAAGCACACAATCACATTATAAACTACACTCTAATTTATATTAAAATACTTACACTTTTTCCACAGGGTATTTAAACACTTAAAAAAATGAACAAGAAAACTGTACCTACTTCCTACATAAATAGTGAATATTTTTACAAATTATGTAACACAGGAAACTCAATATACGTTAACTGTCAAAAGAAAAACAATACTTATTACTTTCACACTGCAGGAAATATACATATCAGGCAAAGAAGTGATTTGAACTTTTACCTGTTCCCTCACCTATTATTATATATATATATGCCCACATTCATGGTCTTTAAATGTCCCAGTACACTACAAGCTTTGTCTAACAGACAGATTTCAATGGTGGCAATGTGCATGCGCTCGAATATAAGGTATCCTGCCTCACATTTTATGGGTGCACAGGGCTGCTGACAGCTGTACAGAACACATAAAATTCTGAGGAATTCAGCTGAGATGTGTCATGTTGCTTTAGTCTTACACAAACTGGAGCACACAGAATTTCTAAGGACACAGGGATCCATAAACAGATGAAAAGGGATATCATCACTCTTCTGTTGTCTATTAAACAAAAGCTGAAAGAGTCTCAAACATTTGAAGACCACAAATGTAGGCTAATTGAAAATACAGTAATGGATAAACATTGTATAATCTCCTATATATATTTCCTGTCATTAATTTCAAGTTTCAAATTTATACTACTTGTCAATACGGTGCATATATCTTTAACTAAGCACCAATGTTCTACTAATTAACTTAAGAGAAATACATTTAAATATCCCCAATCTAAAAGCTATTATATTCTAACAGTAAAAATAATAGCACACCCTCAAGAAAAAAACTTCCCTAGAACAAAAGTGATTAACAACAGCAGGATCTAAAACCTAAAATACTTTCTTGGTAAAAAAATAATTACCCTGTTACATAAAGATATACAATTAATCAAGTTCACATTTAGTCAAGTTAGAAAATCACTACAATTTTTATAAGGATCAAATTACAGAGTGATGCAATTCCTGTACAGTTAACACACCACTGAGATCTCTAAACATGTAGAACTCTTTGTAAAACAATGTAATCTGTCAACTCTTCTCCCAGAATTAACCAAAGAAGCTACAGTATATGCATTTCCCCAAACAATGATAATGGTAATACAATACAAATACTGTACATTAAGACCTTGTTATCTTGGGATACAACAACTGGTAATCTGGGATAACTATAAATGAAATTGGTCTTATACATCTAATGGATAATTTTAATATCACTGGAATACTAAAAAATATTTTCAGATGATGGATCATTCATTCTACTAAATACATATCCAGAATATGCAGAAAAATGCACACCTGTGTAGAGTTTTCTGTATATATTTTGACATTATGTTTACTTTAAGTTTTTCATGTGATTTTTATGAAAGCATCTTACAGTGTAGTGCCTTTTCTACTGAAGTGTGAAAATGATAATACTGTAGGTACAGTAATACCTCAATCTTACGCACTTTGAGTTGCGTGAATTTACAGACACGCGAACTTTTCACTGGAAACTAGCTAACTGGCATATGTGATTTTTTCACACACACACACAACATTTGCAAAATCCTCAAGAAACCCTGCAGCAGTGGTTATGTTTAATTTTTGAAGTAATTTATAAGTTTTCATGCTTTCATGTGTAAAAAAGGTATGACAAATTTTTATTATTTTATTTTTGTACATAAATATTGTATGATACTAGCATACTTTACGTTAAAATACAGTAAAATCAGTCAGAATCACAAAACAGCAGTTGATGTACATTTCTCTCTCTCTCTCTCTGAGATAAGAGAGAGATTTTTTATGCAGATGTAACATGTATGCTTATTTGTTTTGTGTACGTAGTTTTATAGATAAACACGACGTTACTTTTGTTATTAATTTTTTCCATACTATAATTACAACTTTTTGCATTTCTATAGTAAATTATTTAAAATTTTAAAATAATACACATGGATTCCCACTCTTTTCTCTGATCCTTCGGAGTGAGGGTGTGTAACCTAACTGTCAATTATCTTAACATATTGACCCCAAAGGGGACAAAATATCGCCCACAGATGTTAAAATAAAATACCACTATGGATATAAATCATGAATTTCCATCTTTTGATATCTAACGTAAGAATAACTTCTCTCTCTCTCTCTCTTTCTCTCTTTCCAAAGTTATTCTCTCTTTCTCTATTATAAATCACGAATAATTTCCCTCTTGATATTTAACATAAGAACAAACCCAGCCACCTCTCTCTCTCTTTCATGTTATTCTCTCTGTCTCCTTAATAATTCATGAATAATTTCACTTTCTTGATATTTAATGTAAGGACAACCCCCATCTCTCTCTCTCTCTATACTGTAATGAAATATGAATTACAGTATGGTATTAAGCTGACTTTTAAATGAAATTTAAGTACTTTGGGAGCATGATTTTGTCATTTTTAGGGTTTAAACCCTAAAAATAAACATTTACTGTATGTATTAGCATTTTTAGCGACCGTACCCAATTACACAAATCCTCGCCTTACACAAGAGGTTCTGGAACCAAACCTCACATAAGTTTGAGGTATTACTGTACTGTAAACAAAGGATACATACAGTACGTGTAGATGACTATCATAATGTATGTTCAAAAGTTAAATTTCTAAAACAAAGATGTTTTGCATTTATATACCTTGTATTTTATGCTGTGTCCGTTACAGCTGTGATAAGTTTTGCAAACACACAGTTATATAAGGTACTTTAAGTATATGTTTCCTGTGAATTCATACTAGCAAAAACTAATAACTAAAAAGACCTTAGCTCCCATTGAGAGTAACTGAGGTCTCACAATACTTCTTTTCCCAACCTGAATTAAACCATCCAACTTTATAAACATAAAATTATACTTTCCTATAATCAAAGAAATTGTTAATAGTAAATATCAGTACCATCTTAACTGCCTCACAAAAAATTGCTACACTATTTTTTATAAAGAATAAATTCTCTGTTGGCTGCTGAAACTACCAATCAGCATGGGACCTAAACCACATACCACTCTTTCTGAAACCTTCTATTTTCAATGCAAGGAATCAAACCCAGACTCATCCTCTGAAAGACGAGCATAAAAACCACACGAGAATCTCAAGAGGTTAAAAAACAGGAATCTTTTTATATGAATGGAATATGCACTAACCTGAAAGCACTGCCTGTGGACTGCAGTGTGGTTGAAGGCATATGGAGTGTTGGTGTGGAAGGCAAGTGCAGAGGGGAGGGTTTCCCAGCTGCGGAAAGTTGGTCAGCCCCAAGCTGTGCTGAGCCCGTAGGACCATAAAGTGTTACTACCTCCTCTGTTAATGGAGGTCTGGAAAAGAGGCAGAGCTACATGTAGAAACAATTAAATAACTAAAATAATTTTACTCATATTACCACAAAATATGTTTATTATTAAAAAGGATCTGAAAATTTAAAATATTTTAAAAGATATTTGAATTCTTTTAAAGACACAAACCAAAGCTTTTTCTGTGGAGGATCTTATGTGCACAAGCATGAACTGGTTGTGAACTTGGAAAAAAGGGTATACCATGGTAGAGATGGAGGGTGTGGGTGGGGGAAAACCCCCCTCAATTACCTCCAATGACATGAAAGAAGAGGGGGAAGGAGTTTGTTTATCTGCTGGGCAAGGGAACTTCCTGGCCCGCAGATCAGGCTGTTTACCCCCTCTAAAACACCAAAAGTCAACTGAAACCAAGACAACCTAATTGAAGGCCAGACCTCTGGAGAACCAAGACCATGGGCTGGCACAATGCCAAGGTCACCTCCCCAAGACTATTACACTCATGAATGAGCACAATACTCTCAGAAATGCTACTCCAGCTTGGCCAGCAGGGGTTCCAGAGAAGAGGGACCTCTGAGCCCCACTGGTTCCCCTGAGGCATGACCTGCACTCTCATCAGGAACCAAAGGAATCATGCCAGATTTAGGCTCCCTCACTTGCCACCGATCTTGTGCAGAACTGGAGGCTCTCGGAGAAGGCAGAAGAGATTAAAAAGAGACTCCATCCAAACAAAGTTCAGACTCTGAGCTCCTGCCATTCTTAGTCACAGAAACCATCAAAGAAGATGGTCTTCAAGGGGAGGGACGAGTCCATTCACCACCTCTCTTACCCTCACCATGTACTCGTGGCAAACTTCAAGCATGTGAGGTAAAAGGAATTAAGAGATCTTTCCCTTTACTGAGATTGCTTGGAATGCATGCACTCCTGATAATGCAGAATAACCAAACAAGCAGATGATGTATGTCCCACTCTATACACTCCTTGAAAAAAGTGAGTGATCACCTACCATGTTGCTCTAGCGTGTGCGCCCGAGACTTTGTACGCTTGGAGCAAACAGGTTGCGCACGCTCATCTCCATGCAACTCCTTGAGGGTATGGGGAGTAAAGCTACCACAAGCCATTAAGTGCACTTGGCCCCTAGCCTGAGCACACACTGGGCTAGCAGTACATTTCCTGGGCAGAGGTACAACCACCCACCCACAGGGGATTACTTTCCCCCCCCCCTCCTCTTTCAATGATGGGAAGTGCACATAAGAACCCATCTGGACTTCATGTCTGAGGCCTTAGACTCTCCCTTCTTTCTTTGTCTAAGCAGCAAGAAGAGTCTGGGGATGGTGAGGAGGAGGTGGAAGTTGAATAAAAAGAAAATAACAATGATGGGGAGGATGAAGAGAAACAACCAGTTTCCTCCCTCTCTTCTCACAAGCCTCCCTTGTGTTCCATGCCGAAGGCTTGGTCAAAGCTAGAACCAAAGACGTCAACAAATTTAGCGTACTGGAACAGGAGGATTCCCTGAAGACAGGGAAGCAGCAAACACAACAGACACAGTTTCAGCAGCAGCCATCATCTGTGATGTCAGCTTGGGAGGTAAATTCTTTTTATCCTATATCGAGTCATTCAGAAAAGATGTTCATGATGGACTACTTGGAATATCCAGTCTATGCCAGACCTTTGTCAAGTATCACGTATCAACATCCTATTTACTCTAGTAACACAATCATCACCACCATTAGAGAACAAAGGAACTGCTGGAGGAACACTAACCCCGACAGCCCCTTTATCTCCTGGAGCAAGAGAATTATCCTTCCTTGGTGAGGAAACTCTCAGTAAGTGGTAAGGAATGGAACCCAGCCAAAAGACAAGATCTAGAAGGATCCAGTGGTGTCTCTGGTGAAGTATATCCCAATGATGCCAGTGAATGACTTCTTCCAATGATTTCCAAACCTTTTCATGAGAAGACCAATCTGCACATTCCTCACAAGGAGAAGAATGAACATATTTTCCCTGTACAAAATAAACAATGCTTATGTGGGTCAACCAAGGTAGGGGACATGAAGCAGCCACACAGTTGATCAAGTTCCCACAAAAGTGTTGCTTATGTTTCATCTCAATTACAATAAACGCAGTAAAAAAAAAAGGCACACAGAGACACAAAAAAGAAAGTAACAAAATTAAAAGTAAAATTACCAAAGTAGCAAGCTACTCATCCATATCTACAAATGAAAGATGTGATATGTCCACTCTTGTTGACAGCCAAAGAAGTGAATGGATAACACAAGTAGAGTAAGGGTATCCCCCCCTTGCACCCCCATTTCCACCATGGTGTATCCGTATTTCCAAGTTCATGGTTGTTCACACATGTACACAGAGGACCCTCCACACAAAAGGCAATACTTTGTATCTCTGTAGGAATGAATACAACTCCACATATGATTGTAATTATCATTTCTGTTTTGATTTTATCAGACTATAAAATAAAAAAAAAGAAAGCTTGAAATCATGCTAAAGGGAACTGGAAGAATAAGGGTAAGAAAAAAATGAATATGAACATACATCTTTCAAAGGTGCATAACAAACCTTTTGGGAATAAAATCGTAATCTAAACAAATTCTGAAGAAAAATATTACCTTATAAGAGAGATTACAATTACAGTATTCAACAATTTTTTAACAGTAAAATAACTGTCAACTAAACTCTGGGCTAACTTCAATGCAGAATATACCTTCCTTTGATGGGTTTGGGCTTGCACTTAACATCTGCATTTGTAGGGGGTGAGTAAGGTCTGCGAAGTCTCTCACTCACTTCCGTATCACTCTGAGTCTCAGAATCTGAGTCTCCAACTCGTTCTTTGCAAGCCAAGTCAATCTCACTGTTTGGGTCTGTGGAGAAAAACCATGCTGTGTAAATTATATTGTCAGCTGTGAAAAGATATAGTATATGCACTATAGTACAAGATATAAATAAAAGAAAATCCTAGTTACTAGTGACAAAAAAAAAATGGTTTCCAAATTGGTATACATTTTCCATAAAAACCATTAACCATAATTAGCCTACTTCTCAAGCAAATGGCTCTCCAGTTGCACACACTTGTTACATCCTGTAAGACAAAGACCACACTATGAATGACCAACCTGCACTGCATCAAACTCCATTAATCATTTTTCCCTGCAATCCAACATGTGAAGGCATTTTCTGAATTGTTCTTTCAGGATTAGCATTATTTCATGTTCCTTATCACTCACACACTCATTTATTTATACCTTTCCTTCATTCTGGTGATGGTCTGTAGTGATTTATTCTAATGATGTCTCAGGATTCTGTTCCCTTACCTACTCCATTCTTCCACTTCACTGTTAATATTCTACAGTGTGGATGTCACTTCCTTCTAATGATACAATCCTCTAAATCTATCTACTTTTCCAACCTTCCATCCTCTTCTGAATAGCTTTTTTGAAAAGTAAAATTATCTGCACTTGGATCTAATTCTGTTTAATGCCTTAAAAAATCTTCCAACTCAATATTGTGGGTAGAGTATTTAGGGTCCCTTTAAACTCCTCTTCTTAACCCGTTGTGGACGGGTAACATATATATATGTTTACATATAGCTTTGTGGTGGAGTCCGGAAAACATACATATATGTTCAAGATTTTGTGCCATACAATTTGAACGAATTTTGCGAGGAAAGTGCTCAGATCACTTCCATGGTCTATAAGTGAATCATGGCAACTCTTACCCCAACCCTAATAGCTAGTCAGTACAGCAGAGAAGGATCATTTTGCCTTAAGATGTCGTAGGGGAATGTTGTCCAAAATTCCCATCCAGTGATGTCTCGTAAATATTTTACAATAAATATACTCCGAATTTGTTACTGCTTTCTGTTATCTGTTATGATATTGTGTGAGCTGTAAATATAATTTTAAAAAATAAAATAAAAAACATTAGAAAAATACTTATAACTTGGTAAAATTAGCATATTTTCATGACTGTATTTTGGAAGAGGACACCGCACCGGGTTGGAAATATTCACTTTCAACTTCCCCTGGAAGATGCAGAAAGTTTTTTAGAATTTCTTTTGTTATACCATTTGGAGATGCCTATCTTAAATTGGTCATCCTTAAATTTAGCCTGGTCTAGGGGTGTGTTTAATATATATTTAACCTGGACTGTGACATTTAAGATATCTCACCATTCAAATATGAAAACGTTTAATTTCTATTGGTTCAAGACAGAGTTCAAAAATAGACTTATTCCACATTAGCAGTCATAGTTAGGTTGTGGAAAGCAATAAACCTTTGATCTCATTTTTGCCTTAAAATTACAGCCAACTCTCCATTATATTCAGTTAAGTTTTAGTTCAATTAGAAGGCTGTGAATCCCTAGAATATGGCTTAAGTATGACAGCCGTTTATTTGCCATGAAAGATAATGAAACAATACTGACCTGGGATAAACACAGAATTTATTTTTATATTTTCCTTCTTTCTTAGACATTACTCTTAATTAATATAATGGAAAATCTTACTTCACATGAGGAAAATAGGAGTGTATATATTCCACACACTGAAATAGATTTTTTTGGGTAAGCCATAATTTTCAATATAAAACTTAAAATTTTAAGATTACCAATTACATGAACGGGTTTATACTATATTCAGAGTATCTAAGGTACTCTTACATGTTCCCAATAGACTGTACCAGTCTCTGTTACACAAAAGTGTAAAGTTTGGGAAGATCTGGCACGCCTAACCAACCACCAATCTTTTCCTGGTCTCACTCAGGTTAGGCTAGGCTAACTCAGGTTAGGCTAGGCTAACTCTTAAGTTATCCTATCAACATACCACTTAACACTTTCTTCAGTCTGTCTGGTTCTTGCAAGTCAAATTTAACACTTAGTTTGCTTATTTCATTTCTGAAATATACATAATCCTTCACAATGAGGCATCTTTCTTCGTTATTTTTACTCGTGCTCTACATGATATTGTGCTTATTTCACTTCTGAAATATACATAATCCTTCACAATGAGGCATCTTTCTTCGTTATTTTTACTCGTGCTCTACATGATATTGACAGGTCCCTTCTTTCATTTTCACATGTAGAATTCTCACTGTACAAGAATCTTTCCTTTCATTTCCATTAGTGTCATATTTGTACTGAGGGGGACCAATGTTGACTGAGATGCTTTACATCATGAAGTAAGTTGGAAGAAACTTTTTATACTATTAAAGATCAAATCAGATTCACACTGTTGGACAAAGGGAAACTGGACCTAAGGGGACCACCATGAGTACTATAAAGTGTACACAGACCAGTAGAAGAGTTGAATGACACATGGTGAATAGTCATGAGCAGTATGGACCCTGTGCCAGAGTTGACATTCATGCTCATGACAGCAGACCTCATGAACAGGTTCCGCAGAACCACTATGATCAAGATCCATGGGAAGCACTAATTCTTCCTTGTAAATTCCAAGGGAGTGACAGAAAGCACGAGAAGAGTTGGGGACGGTGCTCGTCTGCTGGGGAGCCTTGGTAAGCAAGGAGGTGGGAGCAAGCCCATGCACCACAAGAGCCTGGTCATGAATACCTGAAAATGCTGTGAGGAGGAGGAAGAGGAGCTCACCACAATTTTGCCTCTTCCTCCTGACTTTCAATAACAGCATGCTCTTTGAAGAACAAACAAGAAATCTTTGGGTTTCCTAGAGAAGGTTTCAACTTCTTCAATACTTCCTAGGATTGGGACAGATCACCTACAGCATTCAGCAATGCAAGAACACATGAAAACAAGAGGTGCATAGTCACTGACCACACCAGGGTGGACACTGACCTGTCACCTGTCTCACAACAAGCATAGGGCAAGGATCTGTTTCCCCTCCAGCCAAATGTTCCCACCACACACTGGGAAGCCTGCAGGAGATGAGCAATAACAAACCCAGAAAGAAAAAAAAAAGTTTTGGAAAGTGTTTTATTCCATGAAGACAGTGTCATTTGCCTTTTGGCCTTTTTCTCATTTGGTCATATACCTCACCCAATGTGGCAGACACCAGTGCAACTCTGGTCTCTGCAAACTGAGCAAAGAGAATTCATATCCACATTTAGGTCAACTTAAAGCATCCACACATCCTTTCACCCTAATCGCCTACACATTCACAAACACACTTTACTTACTTGAACAGATGCTATCATTTTCAACATGACCATTAAAAAAAATTAAAAAACTAAAATTTCAGTGGCCCACATGTCCTTGCAAACACATAAAGAAAATGGGTCCACAGCAGGAAACATCTGTTCTCTAAAGTGGCCAAAGAAAAACTCAACTGTGCAGTAAAGTAAGTCATGGGTAACCTCTGTCCCTTCCCCTATCTGCAGCTAATTACCTGCTTTGTTACCAACTTGCACAGATCTCCTCTATCTAGCACAGGCAAATATTCCTTTAAGAAAAAAACAAGTTTGTATTCTTGTAGGAACAAACAATGTTATGCATAGCGCCTGCTCCAGCAATCACACATCTAGAGCTCAGATAACAAAGATGATACCCACCTGTCTTATTACTAGTATTGCCATGGGGGTGTTCTGTTCCCCCTTCTTCACAAATGACCATTTTCGAGTCGTCATCGGAAACTTCAGACCCAATGGTGTCTCTTCTAGGTACCATGGGGCTCCCACTTCCACTAGCAGTTGAGACATTGCACAGAGGCATCTGGAACTGAATAGTTGTCTGTAATCACTAATAAAAGTGAATTAAGAAACAAAATTAACACCACAGCAAAGTGACTCCAAATTCGTTTATTCTAAATTTGTCACATTCACATTCATTCCTTTCTCACAGAATGTGGTTGGGGAAAGTTGGTCAACACCTTCAAGCCCTTCACTACACTCTGTTCATAATCTTCAGTCTAAGAGCAGTTCATTTTGATGTACTTTTTATTGTTTTTCCATTGTCCTTTTCCAGCATTTTTCTTTCCTGCTTTTAGCTTCCTTGCTTTCTTACAGATTTGATTTGATTTCAGTTTCTATAATTTACAGCTCCGATTTATACTGCATATACCAATAAATTTTTTTAGCCTTGAATTATCTCTGAATTTATCACTCTTATCTATCTCCTGTGAACTAGGGCTCAAAGGTTACTCATTATAACAAAATAAAAGTACACTAGCTAAAGCAGAAGGTAAATGATAGCTAACTTCTAAAAAAAATTATCTACTTGCCTAACTGGCCAATATATATAGAAAATTATTCAATATGTGAAAACATTTAAATAGTACCAGCCTAAAAGCTTTCACAGGCAAGAATAAGCAAGTGTGGAAAAACTGAAAACATAAATTATAAGTGAATAACAAATAAATTTAAAAGAATAAATCAGCAAATACCAAAAGCCATCATTATGCAAGGTTATGATTTATCCCAGCAATTTACCTTTCATGGCAACATTTTGATGAAATTAGTGGCTAAATGAAAATTCTGCCTGCCTACTATTGAATTAGAAACCATGACTTGCTTATGCTATCAAATAATTTCTATGCTGCCAGCCTGACTCCACTGGGGGATTGGGTCCAAACCTTCCATAAGTTTCTGTACATAATGTATACAAAGCACATAAATTTTGTCTATATACAGTCAAACCTCTGCATGCTGACCTAAAATGGGGCTGAGGTTAGGTTGTTACACTGAAAAATTTACGTGCCAAATTTGGTCAAAATTCCATCCTATTAAACATGACATTTTTATAATTAAATACAGTTTTATATATACTTACCAAGTAATTACACAGCTATAGTTTCCACTTTGACAGCAGCTTAGATTCAAAATTTCCTGGGTAGCGTTTCAATATAGCTTGTGTAGGTGATCAGCCCATCCCACTAACGGAATATTGGAATGACCTAGCAAACAATTCTCATTTGTTTTATACCTTATGTCCATCAGAGGGGAAGAGGGTGGGCTCTGATTCTGTAATTACTTGGTAATTATATAAAATCTTTATTAAAAAATGTCATTTTCATATAAGTAACTTACCAAGTAATTACATAGCTGAATCCCACATTGACAGGAGGTGGGATACATGGACATGGTATTCTACTCCAAAAACATTAAGTCATGTAATGAACTTGAAATAGAAAAGTTGCTAGCAGTGAATACAATGCTTGTTGTTCCTTATTAGTTACGAGAGCCTGCGGTATAAAACTGTAACTGGATGACACTCAACTTAACCTGTAGTGGCGTAGCGGTAGAGCCAAGGGTCGCCTCTACTTATGCAGGGGCTTTGTAGCGAGGGAGTACTCCGATGGCTAACAAAGCATCAGTGGAAGTTATGCAGCTAAGGAGTTATCCAATAGCTAGCAAAACTTGAATAAGTCACCTACACTGACATAACACCACAACCCATCCATTGAGAGTGGTGGGTACTCCAGGTACTTTGTACCTCCTGGTTCCTAAAACACTCTATACCTCACCAGAAGGTGAAGAGATAGGAGAAAATCTTATGCCAGCCACTATCCTGTGGTACTGCAGAATTTACATGCTACTTAGTTGGCGCCAGTCTGGAGTTGGTGCCAGGTGAGCTGTGGAAGCTTGTGGATTGGTATAAATATCACTGGTGCCAGACTGTAGCTGGCACCAAGTGAGCTGGGCACCAGCCAAGCTGCTAGGAGATCACGGAAGCCTTAAGCTCTACAGTTGGTGCCAGGCTGTAGCTGGTGCCAGGCAAGCTGAGCACCAGGGGAGCCTGAAGCTCTGGGTGCTGGGGGTTCTATAGCTGGGGCCAAGTGAGCTGGCTGCCAGGCAAGCTAGCAGCTTGAGGCTCTGGAAGCTCTAAAGCTGGCAACAGACAGTAGCTGGCACCCGAAGAGCTGGGTGCCAGCAGAGCTAGAAGTTCAGGTTTCACTTCTAAGACAGTGAAATTTGAGGGACGATTATACTTCCAGTAGGTTGATGCAGAATGGAAGTAACGGCAATGTGTGCCTGTGAGACGTGAAGGACTATATACTTTCAGTAGACTGATGCCAAATGGAAGTAAGGGACATATGTGCCTGAAAGCTGAAAACTAAGAAGTAAAGGCTGCTCAAATAACCTTAGCTTTCACTAAAAGGCAAAATTGTTCTGAATCTGAGTTTCAGAAATTCTCTTCAGGATGAAGGACAATGAGATCTCAATCCGAGGGAGAGGGGTTCTTGACCAAACATCAAAGGACAAGAAAGCCCTCTAGATTATCAAGTCTTGTTCAGGCAAATACCTAAAAAAAAAAAAAAACTCCAATGGACAGAGAGTTCACTCTTTGGTGAGCACTCCTGGGTGCTTGGAGCATGTGCAGGTTGTAGCTAGTGTCAGGTGAGCTGGACACCAGGCGAGTTAGGAATTCGGGAGCTGGCTGGAGCTCCTGGAAGCCAAGGATGTCCGTTAAGCTCTAGGGGAAAAAGAACGGATTCAGGTCTCATATGGATCCTCATTCGGCTAAAATCAAAGGAAAAAACAAGAATAACACGTCTCTTGCTTCCTAGCTGGGGGTGTAAAAGGCTTGCGAGGTCTTTGAGAAGAAGATGAAAGACCAGGTCTCTGTGCTTGACCAGAGATAAGGATAGATCGGCACCCCTTCAAGGAAAGTGACAGAACCTAGATCTTCTCAGAAACAAAGAGGTAATCTGCAGCAGGGTCAGAGGTGTCCAAAAAGAAGAGACGCAGAGTCTGAGACACAAGCTTAGGAAGACGACCACTAAGTCTGGGAGACAGAGGAAGAGGGTGACTTCTGAATCTTGTAATGGCCTCTGCAACACGTCTTGAAGACTCTTTGAAATAAAATCCTATGGACAGTCCGGCGCCTGTCTGGGCAAGACCAGACCCCCGTGGTAGTATCTCTGAAGCTAGGTTGTCTGAGAAGACACAGTTTTGGGGAAAGATCCTGAAGAGTCCATCAGTAACTGGAAACAGGCTGAGACTGTTCAGCACTTCCTCGACCATGTAGAAGGTTCCTTGAAGAGGCAAACAGGTCCAAGGCTGGCTTGCTTCAAACAATAAAGAGATTCTGATAACTGAGGGGATCGAAAGGCCATGATGGGAAGGACATGCTTCTGACGGCCCAGTATGTCCTTCGATGCTTAGTCCCTGAATAAATCAAATGACTAGAAGACTTGATTGATCTGTCAACAGAGGAAGAACTCTGCTGATTGGTCGAGAGGAAATGCTGGATCCAGCTTCCCTGCTCAAGTAGATGTGTTAAGACTGAGGTCTAATCCAAACACACTACCATAGAGCTAGGGTCAAGCAGTACTAGGGCCATAAGGGAAACACTTTAACTCTCCCATGTATAAGTGAGGTTCTGTTATTCTTGGGGACCGAGTCCTGGACATCTTCCCAGTTCTTCAAATGGGCTTCTTTGACCTAGATCTCCAGTGCTGAGAAGAAAACTAGAACTAAGCTCAGCAGAAGAAGGAATTCCCTTGCACAAGTCATGTTAAAACATCCACCACTGGAAATCCGACTAATGAAACCTGGGCTAAGAAACAACACGGAGGTGTCCAACTGTTTCCCTGTCCCGGTGAAGGTTACTGTCAAGAGCCTCCAAGCCCCTTTTTCTTCGAAGATAATGAAGTTAGTCAACAAGTAAAGACTGATGCAATTCCAAGACAGAAGGGGAAGTCGAATGCAGGAAGAGCTAGTAACTGGGAGGTCAAAGCAAAGACTCCCGATTGGGGAGCCCTGTCCCAAAAGGCAGAAATAAAAAAACTCTCTGGGGTTCGGATGGGAATCTGGAAGAGAGCTCCCTGCATATCCAAGCTCCTACCCAATCGCCCTGGAGAATAGGTGAAAGAACTACTGTATTTGGATCGTCTCCCTCTTGACCTTCATCTACTCTCTGAAAGAGAGAAATGAAGAACTGTGGTCATGCAGCCCATCATCAGGAGCAGAGTTCAAGAAAAAATGTTGCGCTTTCCGAAACTAGTGTTGGAACGGCGTCACTTGGGAGTGATAACCCGTTGCAACTGTGTGAATCTCACAGTAGAGGAGAGCACCAGAGATCTTCTAAAGAATACAAAACAAGAGCAGAAAAAACTCTTCCAAGTCTGTACATGACAGGGCACGGAAACAATCCAAGGCACTCAGCCTCTGGCGCTGGGTACTCTGACACTGGACACCAGACGCTAGACTTTCGGTGGATGGTGTAACAGGCCCAACAAATTACTAAGTTGGTGCTGAATGGTCTCCAACGAAGCAAAGAAGTGGACAAAACCAACGTAGAGAAGTGAAGAGGTAGCATCTGTAGTCCTGAGTGTGGATAGGAGGACATGTAGACAGGACAAAAGTGGAAAAGCAAACTTGAGCTCGGACACTGGGCGCTCAGCGGACACTCAAGAGCCTGGGAGCTTGGAACTCGGGCGCTTGGAACTCAGGAGCTTGGAACTCGGAACTTGGGCGCTCGGAACTAGGAACCTGGGAGCTTGAAACTTGGGAACTAAGAATTTGGGTGCTCAGAAGCTGGGAGCCCGGAATTTGAGCCCTCAGAAGTTGGGACCTTAGAATTTGTGCACTCGGAAGTTGGAAGCTCGGAACTCAGAAATTAGGAGTTCGGAACTAGGTAGCTTGGAACTTGGGTGCTCCGAACTTGGGCACTCTCTGAATCTGTCCAGATTCGGAGAGCAATGATGACAACCACTGACTCACCAAAACTGGGAAATATATCTTTACAATGGCTGAGATAAATCCGAAAAAACGCCACTGGCGCCACTAGTCTACACTTTGAACCATAACTAACCACATTGGGATCCTGAAAGTGTCAATGAAGCCTCTTGTCCACACTGGAATTCTAATCTTGTCCACACTGGAATCCTAATCTTGTCCACACTGGGAGCCTAATCTTGTTCACACTGGTATCCGTAAACCGAAAAAATGTCATTGGCACCACTACGGCCAAGGTAAGCATATCTTCATGGACGCCTTTTCAATGGCTGTCCGTCGAGACCTGCGGACAACAGGCTCGACTGAGGGGTAACTATCCGGGGACAAAACCCTTTTGGACTCACATGGACCGACAGTATGCCTCCTCCCAGGTTTGCAGGGGAGTTTGACAGGGACTGGGTTTATGAAATCCAATAGGGCCAGATAGTTACTTCCTCCACTACACATCCAACAAGACGCTTTCCAGTGGCTGTCTGCCAATACCTAGGACCGCAATAGGCTCGATTGAGGAGGCAACAACCCGTGTGAAATGCCCAGACCTCCCTTGGACTTCCAGTTTGCCTCCTCCCAGGTTTGCAGGGGTTTGACAGGGACCTGTCTATGAGCATCGGGGGACGAGTAGTCACCTCCTCCACTGCACTACACTTCACTATAACGACTATAACAAGGTTAAAATCTGTTAACCAAGACACAAGACTGGCAAAGGTACTGAAAGGGAAGCAAGGGAGCCAAGTGTGGGAGCATGTGGTAAGACTGCTAATAGGAGAGAATTGGCGCCAAGGCGCTAGCGCTAGCGCTGGCGCCGAGTGCATGAGAGAGGGTCCTGGGGGCGAAGCTGACACCCGAGATCAGTGCCAGCAAGGTTCGTAGTGTGAGCTGGTTCTCGGCTGTTGAGAACGTCAAATCGTAGCTGCCAACAAAAAACCCCAATTCTCTCCTTACTACTTTCTGCCTAACACTTTGAGTTCTGCAAAGGAAGGTGTGACGGTTATGTCAAAATTTTTTTTCACGCAGGCTTCCAGGAAGCATAGGTCCGGTAATAAATCATAATTGCAAAAGTTACAGGCTTAATGAAATGGCAAAATACCCAAGAACTACTTTCAAGGCAATTATTAGTGGCTTCCACGAAGCATATGGCCGATAAACAAATCATAAACTGCCCAACTTATGGCCTAATGAAAGATAGTAACGCAATGTCGTAACATCTGAAAAATACTATAAAGCAAAAAACATTATTGGCGTCTTGCCAGTAACCAGTGGTCGGTAAACAGTTCATGAATTGCAAAAGCTAATGCCTAATGAAAAGGCGTAACATACACCAATTACTTTATAATGGGATGCTATAACATCCGAGAATCACTTTTAAGGCAAAACTATTATCTACAGCTTGCTAATATATTAAGGTCGTGAAACAATTCATAAATTGCAAAGGTTACAGCCTAATGAAAAGCCTAACATACACTAATTATTTTATAATAGTGTCTACACCAATTACTTTATAATGGGGTGTCGTAACACTCGAGGATTACTTTTAAAAAGTTATCCTTGGCTCGCTAGTAGTTTATAGCCGGAAAACAATTCATAAATTGCCAAAGTTATGGCTTAATGAAAATGTATAGTGTACAATTTACTTTTTATAATGGAATGTTGTAACATCCGAGAATTACTTTTAACGCAAAACTATTATTGACGCTGCCAGAAGCTTAACCGGTAAACAAACCATCAACGCAAATGGCATCATTAACCGGCAGCTTGATGATGACTGAATTAACGTAAAACAAAATAGGAAAAAACACAGCCTGAAAGATTTCAGCTTGAAGGCTACAATATACATGTTCCGATGGTTGAGTTAATGAATCCTCCATTGGAATCCAGTAAAATAACCGTATGATAATGAAAAAAGCTACTGCCAGACCAGGTGTTGCCACCACAGACGGCAGGAAATGAATGAGAATTGTTTGCTAGATCGTTCCAACATTCCGTTAGTGGGACGGGCTGATCACCTACACAAACTATATTGAAGCACTCCCCGCAAAATTTTGAATCTAAGCTGCCTTTAAAGTAGAAACTATAGCTATGTAATTACTTGGTAAGTTACTTATATGAAATCTTGTTTTCCCTATAACTCATAAAAATGGTATTACCTTGTACTTTGCCTTTTATCTTCTTTGCATAATGCTGATGAGCAATGATTAGAGTCTAATTAACAGAGTAAATTAATGTCAAACTTCCCATTAAGGGACACTTCTTGGCATTCTACCCAATGGGGCATTGTTCCATTAGATAATTATGATTGTGTTGACATATCTGCACAAATTTAATAAGAAATAGGTGGGGTCTCTCTCTCTCTCTCTCTCTCTCTCTCTCTCTCTCTCTCTCTTTATGTTGTTATTTTATAGTACTGTCTGGTAAAGGTAGCTCTTATTAATATGCTTTCATTAATATATCAATATGCTGTCGTTAACACTGTAGTACCAGATAATTCACTGAATTTACAGTACGTCAAAATTTTTTTCAGTTAATTTGCCGATAAAAGGACTGGTGTAGCAATCATCTATAAATGTTGTTCTTTACTCCCTTTCTTGATGCATTGTTAGTTACTCTAAGTTTTGATAATGGTAACACTTTAATATGCTTCCAAAGACGCTGTAGTGTTAATAATCGAATTTACATGTAAATATTCTCAGCTCATTTGCTGATCAGGTATAAGTTGTAACTTCTACAAGTAATAACATGTCTGTCTGTTTAATCCTTCTTTCTCTCTTGAATTGTATATTCTTTTTTTTTTTTAATTTTGTTAAACGTTGATACAGTATTACTTAATAAAATATGATTGTGTTAATCACTAAATACAGGGCATAACATATTTATCCAAGGCTTCAACAAATAGCAGATGACTGCCTAAACTCAATTTGCTTACCCACTTTGAATGGTGTAGGGATTCCATAAATTACCATTGCCATACAAAATAAATAATATTGCCACAATGTTCATTAAACTTTTAATATTAAGATTTAGAAGTGTGAGTACAGAATAGGTATCTACTTGTTTACAACAAAATCAGGAGACAAACACAAATTCACACTCATATGTAATGCACATTTTTTTACAGCTTTTATTATGCATGTGACTACTGTGGCATTCATTACTGTGTTTAGCAACTTGCAACACCCCTCTCATATACAGTCATTTTTAGAACCTAAATATCAAAGGAATTATCTCAAAAATTACTTATCTAAAACATTTAATTTTCTGCTTAACACCAGATTAATCAATTGTAACCTTCAAAACACATTATACATTCTGTATTACTCCTACTTCACATTCACTAAATATTTATGATTCACAATATTATTCTATTAAGAAAATAGTAAAATAATCTGTGTACTTTATTCAAGTTAAGTATGTGGCAGTAGCAAACACAGACATGATATCACTCAAAAATCTTATATCTGATTTTATCAACTATCATATCATTGTAACTTTTTATTTCTATATTTATTATATTTTCGTACAAAATTAACTTGCAATTAATAAATCATGTTTCCAAAGACCATTGAAATGAGCAATATTAAGCTAAACTCATGAGTCAACCAGGACTCAAACATAGTTATTTGGTTCTAATTTGGCTGTTGTGCATTCATCTTGCAGATGCACTGATTCTATTCATTTAGGAATGTATTTCATTTTTTTATATACAGTACACTTTCACTTATTTACAAAGATATTCTTTATAGTATCTATATATATATATATATATATATATATGTGCATTATTCATTGTAAACTACTGTGCATTTCACTCGCCTTAAGTTATCGTTTTTTTGCAACAAGAGATTTTGGCAGAGCCTTATTCACGCCTTTGCATAATTTTTGTCACCGTAGTGCTTTACTAAAAGTACACAGTTAAGGCAATTTGTTCTTGAAAATGAGGAGAATTTCCAACTTTGATGACAACAATTTGGACGAAATTCCCTGTGATGCAACAATTATGTTTCTGTGTGTGTGTGTGTGTGAAAATATGGCCACTTGAGCCTTGATTTATACTTCAAAAATTGATGTGTATGTTGTACTGTATATTTTCTTTGGAGAGTAACAGATAGATAACCTGAAGGTATAGTAAGACAACTGGTGATATGAACACGAATTTTTGCAGCATAGTAGTTTCGTGGTTTTTCGGTGTTTTCCATTGTCTTCATTTGGTGACTTGGGACGATGGCAGCAGTCATAGGCTATACCCGGCCCACAGGTGTATTTAACCTGAGCAATTACGGTGGGTATGCTAAATAATTGTCCATGGTGCTGTAGGAATGCAGTTGCATTGAGACTTTTCACCCTATACAACAAGGAGAAATCCACCAATTGTCTATGGATCAGTTTGAATAGGTAAGTGTTTGGTTATGCTAATTTTATGAATTCCCACACACTTAATTCAGGAAGTGCGGTGACATACATCTTGATTTCAGCAGTTATTCATGTTCTGGATTAGTGTATGGCTAAGTTTAAACCCGTCTGTAATAGTATTCTAAATAGATGAATATTTTCTGCACCTTTTTATATCTTAATTTGTATTGTTTATAAAAGTATAAGTTGTATTATATAGTAGTTGTTAACCCTTAAACGCTGAGCCTCTATTTACAAAAGTGTCTACTGTATGCCGTGCGTTTGGGAGTTAGCGCCAAAGCGGAAAAAAAGTTTTTAAAAAAATCACAGCACAGTTAGTTTTAAGATTAAGAGTTCATTTTGTCTCCTTTTTTTTTCATTGCCTGAAGTTTAGTATGCAACCATCAGAAATGAAAAAATATCATAATCATATATAAATATATTGAAATACAGTATATGACAGCGCAAAAAAAAAAATTTCATATATAATTGTATACAAATCGCTGTGAGCAAAACGGTTAAAGCTAATGAGTTTATTTTTCTTTGTATTGTACACTAAATTGCAATGATTTTGGTATATAACAAATTGTAAAACGATCAAAGCAACACAGAGAAAATATTATCACAAAATGATGCATGAATTAAATAACAGCTGGACATAAAAGTTTTTTCAAAAATTCACATAAATTGAAATATTGTGCTAGAGACTTCCCGTATGTTGCAAAATGAAGGTAACTGATTGAATATTACTAGGCTGTAAGTGTTTTAGCTTACAATTGCAGTTTTCAACCATTCCGGTTGAGTTAAAGTTGACCGAAGGTCAAATTTTTCTATTTATTGTGATTTATATGAAAATATTTCAAAACTGATAACAGCTACAACCATGAGTGATTTTTGGTTGTATTCTACATGAAATTGCGCACATTTTCATATATAAAACTTTATGTAACGACTAATATAAAATGGTGCAAACATTACGACAAAGTGATGAAAGAATTTCTGAGATTTTCGCCCAGTTACCGCGCACAGACGTAAGGAAAAAGTTTTTTAAAATTCACCATAAATCGAAATATTTTGCTAGAGACTTCCAATTTGTTGCAAAATGAAGATAAATAATTGAATACTACTAGAATGTAAGAGTTTTAGCTTACAATTGCATTTTTCGACCATTTCGGTCGAGTCAAAGTTGACCGAAGGTTGAAATTTTGGCAGTTATCGTGATTTATAAAAAATATTTCAAAACTGATAAAAGCTACAACCGTCGCGTTGTTTTTGTTGTATTTTACATGAAATTGCGCACATTTTCATATATAAAACTTTATGCAACAACTAATATAAAACGGTGCAAAAATTACTACAAAATGACGAAAGAATTTCTGACATTTTCGGCCAAGTTACTGTCGCGGAAGGAAAAAAGTTTTTTCAAAAATTCACATAAATCGAAATATTGTGCTAGAGACTTCCAATTTGTTGCAAAATGAAGGTAAATGATTGAATATTACTAGAATGTAAGAGTTTTAGCTTACAATTGCGTTTTCGACCATTTCAAAGTTGACTGAAGGTTGAAATTTTTTGTAGTCGACGTGCAGTACGTCCACTTGGCCCGACAGACAATTTTAGTCGACGTGCGATCGTCTAGTCGGCGTTTAAGGGTTAATGACAATGCACATCCTCTTTTATTATATCTAACTTCATAAATTTATGATTTTTATTTTAATGCATTTAATACTTTATTTAATGTGTGCATCCTCTTGGACGACTGAATTTTCATCCATGTCAACTGTCCATCTGTCTTATTAGGGTACAGTTGTCTCAAGAATTCGATACAGATCACCATAGGTAGTCTGTGATATTGTGTAACGGAATTCCTGAAGCCAACTGTACTATTTTAATCTTGCCTTCCTTTGTTGCATATTTCATTCAAGTAAGCCTGAGGCTTACGGGCTGATAGCGTTCACTTGTAACTCTTAGTAACGTGCTCATCTACCAATGATAATTATTACTGTATATAACAACGACCAAATCCATCTATCCAGACAAAAGGAAAACTCTTCATTTTTATATTATCATGCTTTTCAATTTTCATATTGTCCTTTCACCCAACAGGCCTTATGATCATGTTGCTGAAGCCATGGCGATGACGTTGAAGGCAGTACAGATGGTGGTGCAGCAGAGGACCAGGCTTCAGCCTATGACACCTAAACAACAACCACCACCCCACTCGTCTTTGACAATTTCACCATCAGTGCCATTCACCGTAACCTCCACAACAAGTTTGCTGAGAAGAAAATCTTCACTATTGGCTCCAGAACAGAGGACCTGAAGGTGGCAAGCATCATTCCTGAGACAACGTTGGAGACGTCTGTGTGGTGACTCCTCCACATTATGGGATTCCGCTACAAAACCTCCCAGCGTAAAATAATTGAGCAAGGAGTCCTCAGACATTGTGTGCCGCTGGATAACCGCTCTCAGGTCACTCCACCAACACCGAGAGGAGGGAGAGGCAGGTGGTTTACGTGAGAGCGAAACTTGGTTCACAACCAGGATGAATCACAGCAAGGATGAGTAGACAGCTGTCAGCTTACCTCCAGCGTCACATACAGCCATCACGTGCCACCAGAAGAAGGGGAGTGCTTTGTGGTAGTTGCAGCGGGCACAGCTGATGGTTTCATCCCTAACACATTCCTGTATTTCCCTGCCAAGAACCCTAGCGGTGACTACCACGGAGAAATGAATGGTGAGCTTTTCCTCTGCTGGTTGACCTCACAGCTTCTACCATTGCTGGCTGAGCCATCAGTATTGGATAATGCATCATATCACAGCCAGGTGACGGAGGAAACTCACTGCCCCACCACCTCCACCTAGAAAGTGGATCTAATTGTGTGGCTGAAACACCTCAATGTTCCATTCCCACCATATGCCACACGGGCTGACCTGCTGCTACTCTGCAAGGAAAACAAGCCAGATCTGCAGTCATCCGTGAATGGGGTCACGAAGCTGTTCATCTGCCACCCGCACATCCAGAGCTTAATACCTTCGAGCAGGTATGGGGGCTCATGAAATACCATGTGCGCTCCTCCTTACACCGATTCAGCAGGGTTGACCTCCAGGAGAGACTGGAGGAAGTCAGGCTTTGTGTCACTGAAGAGGTTTGGGCGGGTGTGGTTTGACGACCCAAGCCTTTGAGAACAAGTACAGTATTGGAACATGGACAATATCCATGAAAGAGTGGATCCTGTCATCACCGACTCCAAAGCAATGACGAGAATGACTTGTTTTTGGATAGTGATGTACATTAAAATAATTATATCATGTACTGAGTATTTTGTTTGAATTAATTATAAAAAAATAGTCTCCATTTCTTTTCATAGAGTACAATGAAGTATAAATAAAATAAACACACACTCCTCTTTCCTCCATGTTTCTTTTTCCAACATGTTTTGTTTTCAGCAGCACAATAATTAACCTTTACTTTCATGTTATCTATTACTCTCAAATGAAAAAACAAAAACCAAAAATAAATAAATAACGTAAGCATACCTCAATTCTGAATGCATTACGACTGGACCACTGGCTGTATATTCAACGTTACTATTATTATTATTATTATTATTATTATTATTATTATTATTATTATAACCATGGTAACGTAAAAAAACCAGACCGAACTGAAAATTATACCACCGTGAGGTATTGGTGTGGGTCAAAACACAACAGGAAAGAGAGAAAGAAAAAATTTTTTTAAATGAATCAAAATGACTGCAACAAAAGGACATTGGCTAATTGGAAAGTTTAAAAAAAAAAAAAAAAAAAAAAAAAAATGACAGTGAATTTACAAAATTTACAGCTTAAACTGAGTTAAAAAAAAAAGAAAGCATGAATGACTCAATCAATCAATCAGTGACTAAAAGTTACAGTGGCGCAGCAACCACTTCAGTCACTGACATAAAATAAGAAGAGGAAAGCATCTGATAAAAGAAGTATGGCCAGATTAAAATTAGCTTTGACAGCACCTGAAGTGCGAGGTCCCCAAGGGTACCACTGTCCTCCCTAACCTTCAGTCTATGTTCAAGGGTCTGGAAACTCAGTGGAAATTCAAGGAGAGAGAGAGAGAGAGAGAGAGAGAGAGAGAGAGAGAGAGAGAGAGAGAGAGAGAGAGAGAGAGATATTAGTGGATGGGGCTTAATACTGAAGTTTTCATGACATCAAGGTCACTTGCTCAGACTGGTATCATCGTTGTTGGAATTTCTCCTCATTTTCAAGAACAAACTGCCTTAACTGTTTACTTTTAGTAATGCACTATGCTAACGAAAATTACGGCAAGGTGTGAATAAGGCTCTGCCAAAATCTCATACTGATCTGACTATTCTTTAAGAAGTGATTTAAAAAAGATGACTTAAGGCAAGTGAAATGCACAGTAAGTGCTACATATGAGAATTCCTTCTTAGGGGACAGAAGGGAAAGTAGTCTAAAAGTCTGCCCTAATGCTCAGCTTCGAAATTCAACCTTCTTTATACTGTAAAGCCTATGAATAAAAGAATTATTCCTCACGAACATGAATATGATTCTCACTAGTAAATGCAAGCTTGGAAAAAATCTGAGTACACATTCACTGATACAAAGAAATAAGGTTAGTTCAGTAAAAACAACTTGTTCTAGACCAGCAAGTTGCAATATAGTAAATTATGCTTGATCAAGGTTTTACAATAAAACTTTTAGTGTACTTGCAATACCGATATGATTTATACTATTTCCTATGGTAAATAGTTTTATACTGTTCAAAAGACTAGTGTAATGACTAGAGAAAGTAAGTATGAATGCATCCTGTACTGACACAGCTGCCATTTACAGGCTACATAAAATCACTCTCCTATAATATTCCTAAAGGATAAATGTTTTTCCATGCACAATTGTGCCATCAACAGGGTTTTTTGTGACAAACCCTGTAGCCATGCACTAATGCTTCTCCTATCTTTGCAAGTCCTTTACCACAAACCTGAGATGATGATTTTTGCAGCTGTATGAGTAAGACCTCACATTTACCACAAACTACTTAATCTCTGTACTTTACTTATTTAGGCTTGATTCGCTCTTTCCCAATTTATGGCTCATTTTGGCAAAGGTCAAGTCACTTTCCAACAAATCTATGATTTTCATCTTCTCCATTTTAGCCTTGGAGGAGCTTTTTCAACACTCAACAGCTTTTTCAGAAGATTTTCACCTAAACAAAGGCTGCACACAACACGACAGAAGGGAAAGACCATACTTCATAGTTTAATTAATCCACTCAAGCAATGAAAAGATGGAGAACTTACAATTTTCATACAACAGTAAAACTAACAAACAGTGTGAACCAATAAAACTAGCTCCCAGTACCTGGATCATTTTGGTGTTTGACTGCATTCCACCTGGAGTATTCGGAGTGCTTCCAATTGCCCCAGGAGTCTGTGGCTGACTACTACAATTGGGACCACCTGGAGTTAGAGGCATACCATCTGTGTTTGAGCCACCAGAGATATATGGAGGACCTTCCCCTTTATTGGAACTGGTGGAAGATTTTCTCGATCTTTGCTACACCATTTCCAATCAGGGTGTGCTCTGTAGTGATGCTCTTTTATCTAAAAAAAAAAAAAAAAAAAACAAATGTAATAAAAAAACAATAATAAATAAAAAAGTTGGAAAACTGCATACAGGATAATATACAGTATGTTACAGGAATGGCAAGCACAACAATCACAAAGAATATATAGTAGGTTACATGAAGAGTAAAAATTAGAAACTATCCACAAAAAATACAGAAAAAGTTATATAAAGGTCACACACCATCTACATAAAATAAAATGTTATATTAAAGACAACCAAAATGTACAGAGTACAGAGTAAGTTAAAAGGTAAACAAAATTATCTGAAGACTACAGGAGTCAACACCTTCATCTATCAGTCTCAAATAAAAACTTGCATACAAGGTCCAGAGAAAACAATTATGCTACAATAGTTTTCGTAAAAGAAAAATATCAAATGTTTAAGATGAGAGAAACTTAAATAGTACCTACAACCAAACTTTTCTTACTAAAATAAATCCAGACACTTAAAATCTGTCTTACATCTACAATTAGTCACAAATGAGAATACAATAACTTTAAATTGAATTAAACTGCCATAAAGGTTGGTCCTGTAACCCACTTTCAAAAGTTTAAATTTTATACAAGCAACAGAGGTCAGAAAATAGTACAGCAGTATTCAACTGTTTATCCATACCACCAAGAAATTACTTGCTTCTTACTGGTAACAAATAACTTTCACTCTATTCCACTCACCATATTGTACATAACACTTACCTCTGAAGCTAAACTGTGATATTTTTGTTTTTCTTCAGGGCCTAAAGCATACCACCATTCTCCGAGGATTTTGGAAACGGTTCGATTATCTTGGTTGGGATATCGTTGATGGACAAGAGGTCGGTGTAAACACTAAATATCATAAATGCATTCATTGGTCGTCTGATATGCTCCTTTTCCCCCTTTCCTGAGGATACATAAAATGGCTGAATCAGAAAAATGAAGCTTCTTCATATGAATATTCGGTATTACAGAACCTGCTCTTGTTCATGGGTAGATAATGTCAGACAATGTCTAATCCTCCTCAACAATTCTGCGACAATTACCTTGTTTCAGCTATTTTCTGATGTTTACTAAAGACCTTTCCCAAATCATTAAAACTTACTCAAACAACACTTACCTCTGACAAAGACAGCTTTATCTTTGACAAAAATCTAAAAATACCTAACATTCATCTTGTTAAGCAATTCAGGTTAAAGGCAACTATCAAATAAAATTAATGAATCAACGACAAAATCACCTAATATAAATAGCTTAACTGCTACCGCTTTTATAGACTTTCAACCATACAATGCTTCCTGGAAATTCATCCACAACACTTGGAAAATTATCAAATGACTAGACTAGAGAGTAAAGCAATTTTGAAAATGTCACTGGAAATATCAGCCAACAGATAAAAACTAGCTGAAGCTCATGCTGACTCCTTCATGAGGTCAGACTCTCAATGAGGCTTGCTGTTCTATTATTAACCCTTTAAGATTCTGAAGACAATTAAAGTCATCATCCATTTTTCAACTTCTGAGATCCTGATGATGCAAATGATAATTTTTAATAAAATGGCCAAGAATTGTAAAAAATAACATCTTAATGAAATTTGAATGTGGCAAATATATGCTTGTTGCTGTCATGGAGACTAGTATATATTTTGACTCTTGGCAAGTTTTTTAAAAACTGACAAACTGTTATTCTGCTCGACAACTTATGCCACTCAAATATTTTACATTTTTAATGTATTTTGTTATAGCATACGTGGCTCAAATGGTAACAAATTTCATGCCACTTGAAGAAAATTTATCATAGTTTTACAGTGTGTTAACAAAAATTATATATCTCTTTTCTCTGACTTGTCATGACTTTTTAAAAAATGCACATTTTTTCATTACAGCTAATTTTTACTTGTGGTCACAATTTTTTAACAGTTTTTGGTACTCTTAAATACAGTACTATGATGAAGCTCAACTCTTGAGCTTCCAAATGACACCAAATTCACTAGCATAGCATGAAGTATAATGTTACACACAGCATTATTAGAAAATTATTGTTATCATTTTTACTCACTCACTGAAAGGTGAGTGTTCTGGCGAGCACAGATTTAGACCAGGCCAAGATCCTCAAAGGGCTAATATGCATGACATGAGTTTGAACTAAAAATGCTTGAAGTTAAGTACAAAATTCCTTGAACAACAAAAATGTACACACCTGCAAATAACAATAAAAAAAAATTACATACCTTCCTAGGACTCTTAGGTTCATCTTTCCCTGAAAAGGAGCCTAAGGACTGAGTTCGTCTCTTATTATTGGTACTGGCAGTGGTATCAACATCAGTAAGGAAGACATCATCGTCATCTGCTGTCAGATCGAAATCCACATCTTGACTACAGGATTCTCTCTGGCCACCTTCAATACCATTGTTATTCACAATTCCATCACTAGTAGTTTCTGCTGTATGTCCCCACCGTTGGTTAACAGTGTACCATTAGTCGCTGGTGGGACCTCTTCCTCGTTTTTTGGCTGCTGACTTGTCATGGTTTTATTTGGTGTTGTGATCAATGGAACCAACTGACTCCAGTGGTAAATATTTCCTTGCTGAAGCTCAACACCTTCCCTTTCACCTTCTTCCTTTGTGGACTGAGAATGAACCATCACATGTTCAGAACCAGTGGCTGTCACTTGCACTCTAGGCTGAGTGGTTATGATAAGTGCACCATGTCCTGGCGTTGCACCACTAATAACACTGGTTGGCAATGTGGTTATCATTGGCTTCATGTCACCTGACACATGCATTCTCTCTGAAGGTTCTTCTTTCACCATTTCCACTGAAGAAACATGTTCAGTCACAGACATCCTTGCTTCTCTCACAGTCATGTCGTTGTACGCAATAATAAACCCTCTTGTTCCCCAATGTTTCCCACACTTATATGTCCCTCAGGTTTACCATCTGAGGTACACCCGTTGCTAAACCCGCCTGTTCTACTGGTCGAAATCTATTGGATAAGTCTTGAGGTTGAGAGTCTGGATCAATTTTGGTCCTATTTGATACTGAGGAAGTAGTTAAAGCCTGTTCTAACAGTGCAGACTGAGGCTCACTAGTTTCGGGATGAACCTCAGAGGCAGCCTCAACTCTGGAAGGGTCTTCACGAATAACCCCACTGATAACTTGGTTATCTACAGTTGTCGTCTGCACGCTGCTGGAGAGTCAGGAGTCCTCTCCCATCTTGTATGACAGACTCAGGCGCTGGGTGAAACTGAACGGCAGGGGCCCCGTTAGTGATAAGGTCACTTGCGGGCCTTGAATGCTTAGTGTTGAAGATAAACCAGAGGCCTGAGCCACTGGCATGGCATGACTCGGGAGGCGCGGATCACACTCGTGCCACCTGTCGCCTGACCAACTGTCGATGGCAGCTTTGTTACTGGACGAACTAGTTCAGGTCTGGAAAAAATTATGGCAATAAAAATCCGTCAACGTGATGATGTTATTAATATATACATAGGATATAAGTAAAACCTAATTTTACTAAAAAGAACTTCCAGTACTGAACATACATACATGAAGGCTATATATTTTGCTACATGTTACACAGCAATAAAAATTACTTTCTTTTGCAAAAGTACTAACTGAAGCTGATACTTGCAAACTCTCAGTAAGAAAATAAACCTAGAGACAATGAAATATACAACACACTAATAAACTAGCTTCCTTTCATAATAAATTCAGAGTAACCTGATGGAAAATTAACAATCAGATTCCATATAGTTAGAACAATTTCCAAGAAAAAACAATCAATTTTTTCTCTAACTCAAAGCAACAATACATGCTACAATGCAATCAGATGTATGGTTACCAAGATAGGTCAATTGCTACAATTGCAAAACAAAAGCTATTCGAAAGTTATTGTTTTGAATGTCATGTTAGTCTTTAAAACATAAATAATACACTTTCCTAGCAATATGATCAAGAAATATACCTAATAATTAAAATCAACAGTTCGAATACTCCAAAACATCAGTAACCAGGTGACTGGCTACTGGTGTTTTAAAATATAATTCATAAAGGCAAAATGTGACACTGACAAGGACTTCACTTGGACAGAACATAATTGCACAAAATAAAAAAGAACTCTTATATAATAAACTTAGAAAGTCAAATTAACTGGATTTTCTTTTCCTGAAATTGCAGATGGATTTTAAATCCTCAAATTTTTAATATAAAAACATGAACATGAATTTCTAAAAACTCTAACTTATGAAATGTGTATTGACATACCTGATGATTGGTTGTCTGTGAGGCAAAACTGGAGCTGGATGTCTATTCACATGGTCATGAGAGGTCCAGGGTCGGCCAGTGGGGAGGTGATGGCCGCCCCAGGCTGGGAAATCGGCATGAACACATTACCCTTTGGGGCCTACTGTCACAGGACTCTGAATGGCTCGGGAGATATTGACCTTGGAGAGAGCCACCGGCTGGGGTCGTAGAGCGCGAAGAATTACTCAATGTCACTAGGAAAATAAAAACAAATTCAAATTTCTCACAAAATGAAATAAGAGAAAACAGCCGACACTAATGAAGACACGACAAAAAGACAGTAGAAACAGATGACACGATAATGACATAGTTATCATTTATTATAGCAAAAGACTAAAAGAATGGAAAAGGGCCTCTTGTATGGTTGTCAAACTGAAGTACTGTATAAAGAAGTGTTTCTTGAAGGGTGGGGCTGTCAGCCCAACAACTTAAGCCTGGAGTTGAATTCTTGATGTCTCTTGTAATCCCCACCAAAAAAAAAAAAAAATTAATTAAAAAGAATATGAGTTGTAGCCATCTGCTCATCCCTCCCACTCATATACTGACTAAAGGATTGCACCAGACATGGCACTAGTCACATGCAGTTAGTTTGTGAATTTCTTCAACTGATAGTACACAAATTAATCACTATACCTGTATTAATTACTCTGCATTTTTTCTGTTTCTTATTTCCAAAATATTACATTCTATTTACTTACAAGTTCATTCCGGTCTAGCCTAAAAAAACTTATCCATAAAACCTTCTTCACTTTTGATGTTGGTCAAGCAAGACTAAGTGTGGATGTACTACAAAATTTTTACAAATCTAAGTTTGTGTGTGATGTATATCAACAATAAAATTCTTAAAAGCATGGCAGGTTTACAAGCCACTCCTGTGCAGTTGTTTCACTGTATATCTAGGAGACTAACCTGAACCATTCTCTACAATTGCTAAATTCTATAATTTAAGGAATCAGAACAGTTTCTTATTTATCTGCAATTACAATATCCATTTCATACACATTTAACTGAAATTATATGTAAGCACAAAGATAATTAAAAACCTATTATATGGCAGCAAATTTATTATCATAAAAATCCACTGCATGTAATCCCAATGAAGCAATTATGTACAGTACTGTATCTGGCATTAAAATGACTAATCTCCAAGTAGTATTATGGGGCATAGTATCTTGGACCTATGCTTAGAGGGGGGCATGAGGCAAAAAAGATTAAGAAACACAGGTTTAAACAGTGAATAAGATACCTGCATAATATTGACTTACTTAACATATTGGCAGCTTCAGTTTCATCCTGTGATCGTGGAGCGGCAACTGTGAAGTTTGGAGAGGTATCTGAGTCGCAAGACATTTCCTCCCAATTGCCTTCCACACTAGGAGTGTCCTTCCTGTGTTTCAGAAAACTGAGCATTACTACATTATCACCTTCCTTCAACTCACCTGACAACCCAACTATACTTTCCTTGTCAAATGAACTCAATTTTATATCTGATGACTATGTATAGCAAGATTTCTTAGTCACACACAACATATTTTATTTTATTTGCATGAAACAATTTACCCTAACCAATTAAAAAACCTTTCATGGCTAATATTTTTATCATTCTACTGATAAATGAGCATAACGCATCCCTACAAAAGCCATGAACACGCTGTTAGGGTTATACTTCAATTATTTAATATTAACTGAACTATATTCCTACACAGGCTCAAACAATCCTAAAAATTTTACTAACTGTTGCAAGAAATTTCAGAAGTAAAACTTCAACAATTTAAGTTGCAAGAAATTTAAGAAGTCAGAGTTTTACCATAATGAAACTATACTGTAGTGAGTTTTCTCTACTGTACTGAGCAATACAGACTTATTTTCAGTATTTCTAGCCAAGCCCAGTCAAAACAAAGCTCAATTTACACCTGCCACTTCCTTATTAGGAATGTTCCTTCCTTTTTCTTTATTTTCTAAGACAAGATAATGACATGAGGCTGACAGACTTATTTGCACTTGCATAACAAAAATTAAACGGAACCAAAATGTAATGTACAACTTTTTATGACTCCCAACTTACCCAGCACTGAAGGGGATGGAGGATGGCCGCAGTTTCCTGCCATACATCGAAAGGTGACGTGAACAGTAACCTTGACGCTGGCTTTCTTTACTGCAGCCATCTTTGCCACACAATCTTCTCCACTGCTTACCATTAAACTTTTTGCGTATGCCGTTGGGTGTAGTCACAACCTCGCCTTTCTTGTACTTGAGTGGAGTAGCTGTTCCTGATCTATTGTGATATCAGTAGGCATTAAAATCCACCATGAATATATCTAAGTACCCCTTCTTTTTCGCAGTAAGAAGCACTATAGATATTAGATTTTTATGAATTAGAAAATACAAAAAGCCTTAACACAATAAGAAACAATTTTCTCACAAACAGCTAATACAACTCAAACTGTATTAAATACATCTTCAAGTAGAAATATGTCACTTACCTAGGGGTTACTGGAGTTGATCTGGGTGTGGTTGTGCCAATGCTACCCTGTTCAATTAAGCTGGACGTGGATCCACGACTGTGCATGGAGGAACGTTTAGGATCAGTTGTGTACTTGCTCCCCAAAGCCCCGGGAGTTAGAGATAAGGACCGATGAGTTCCACTGAAATGACCTGCAACAAAATGTAATAAATCAGTACATGACTCTGTCAGATCAGCAGAAACTAGCCCCAGTTCTTAACACTATTTCCTCTGCTCCCTTCTCAATTAGATAGTGCACTGCAACTTTTCATTTAAATAAGTTGATGCCCACCAACTAATACGCAATTTTTTTCTAAAATCCTTCTTTATTCCAATGGCAAAAATATAACCTGTAAACAATATGACAAAATTCAATAATTCTTTACAAAATGGAACCACTACATAGCTAAATCTAGAACTGACAGGCATTAAAGAGAAGGAAAACAAATCTAAGAACTCACACATGCATAAAAATTTCCAGGAGTTAGAGCAAAGAAATGTAGAGCTTCAAATATCAAAACTGAAATTGTTCAGAAGCTACAATTTACAGAATTTAACTACCTATTTCTTGGGTTATTTCCATCATAAAACATTATAATAATAAAGTATCACAAACAAATACAAGAGTATAAACTTTGTAAGGAGTGAATCAATATGTAATTTCATGACACATTTCCATAAACTTCAAAGATCCAAATGCTGGTACTGCTTGCTGAAAGAGAACTGCTTCACACCAATGCAATTTCCTTTTTGGTAACCTTGTCAAACTACAGAAAAAGCAGTGCAAAAATTTTTTCAATTACTAACTACAACTCTACATATTGCTATTTATTCAACAGCAAACATTGGTTAATAAGGAGAAAAATTCTAATACCCAGTACATACACTGCTTGTAAGAACTTTCCAAGATGTACTCCCTCAAAGAGCTGAACAATCCAACCTCTACCTTAAAACTTAGACAAAAGAGAGAGAGAGAGAGAGAGAGAGAGAGAGAGAGAGAGAGAGAGAGAGAGAGAGAGAGAGATTTTGGATGCATCTTCTTTCAAGCTTTAATTGTGTAAACGGTATATTGTTCATCAGTGCGACATTACTGAGACAGAACAGGTGTTCAAGGTATTCTTTTATCAAGATCTCAAAAATCATTTGTAAGCCTAAGGCAAATACAAAAAAATAACCAATGCCATACTTATTGGGGAAGAGATCATGCCATGAGTGCCACCTCTTCATGTATTTCAAAAATTAACAGCAATATGTGCATTGATCACTTTATCCACATGCAATTGCTTTAAACAAATGGTTATTTTACATTTTACACACTGGAAAACAGCAATAGGGTTGTTGCTATTGAAATCTGAGAGACAACACAGATTCAGTGTCAGCAACAGGTGCATTTTTTTTTTTTTTTTTTTTTTTTTTTTTGGGGGCTGATAAGGTGCATTATTAGTCTTATGATAAGTTTGTAGAAAGAACTGCAATGCAGGATGATTACAAAAGAAAAATTTAAGACAGAAAGTTTAACTGAAAACAATTACCGAAAGATGAACCATTTATAAATACTGTACTTGTTTTAGAAATATAACCATTATAGGTTTCCTTAAAAATATTGTAACTGACAAAAAAATTACATAGCACCAGACCTCTAACGCTTACCCAAAAATTACTGATTTGCAGGCTTATGCAAATTAATATATCACCAAAAATTAGATTTGGAGGCCTATGCAAAATAATGATTCATTTGTATACATTAATCAATAGGCCCAGCTGTTTCACTTAAAACAAATGTTTAAAAATCACAAGAATAGATAGCAAGGAAGCATGAGCCTTTTCCTGCCTGTGCATGCTGAATTTCCACCCGTGTGAACACAGTCTACTTTTAGGCAGAGAACATCTGACACTAGCTCTACAATTATGATGGAAATTAAGGGCAAAGGTGGTGGGAGATGACCTCACTAGGGTCCTTCCCTGTGTAGACCTAAATATTAATCACTACAGTTACTGAATACATTGATATTAGGCCTGAATTTGTAATTGAATATAAGGTACCAAACTGAGTTACAACTGCACCTTGAGTCCAAGTTCCTGAAATGGCCAGTGGCATTGTATCTTGGCTCTTTTGTAGGACTGTTGGGTTATAGAATTTTATGGTATTTGCCCCTACACTGGATGCTGCTGGTTTCATAGCTTTTGGTCCAGCAACATACGAAAGTTGATCAAAATTTTCAAACTTTTATTGTGAAGCAGCAACCCTCAAATCATTCTACTTGGCCATAAGCATATGTAGAAGCCATATTAGCAGGCAAACCAGTGTGCGTCTGTGTATGGTGTTATCTCTTTTTTTTTTTAACATTCTCAGTATCCATGCTGATTGCTTACAACAGTTCTGTCAATATGAGTTGGACTTTTTGGGTCAAAAGAGATAATGACCACCTGGTCATTGATTTGGGGGCCTCACTGCGAAGATGTTTCTGTCTGGACCAAGATACCAATCAAAACTTTGTGATTGTTTATAACAAAGTACATGTTCCAGGTTGTCCCCACTAAAGGTGGCTTGTCTCTGTTCCCAAGGGTATACAGTATTACACTACCTAGCTCATCTTAAATATGTATACAATTCTTCATGTATCTGATATGACTAAGATGCAAGAATGGGGTGTATAAAAAACATTAGCCTAATCCTAATAACAAAAACAGGACCGAAGACTGCTCCTTTGGGACACGATAAGACCTGGGCTTGTTCCGACAGGACTCCATAGCTGATACTTGAAGCATTCACTTTGCAAAGAAACTGTAAAATGGCTATTACAAGTCTATCTGCTTTTTTTTAAATGTGTAACCTTGCTCCAACAGGTCCAACCATCGCTTTTCTTTGATCTTACGGCTTTTTATGAAATAATCAACTTTGTTAAAAGCCTTAGGGAAGCCAAGACATATTAATTTCACTGCACAATTCTATGATCTTTATTACCAAGTATTGTTTGATTGAGATAAAGCCATACTGTTGGTTGAGAGGTGGTCATTATCAGAAATGGTCTAGCCTAGTCAGCTGCTGAGTTAACTTTAAGTGTTAATTTGCCTTTAGATCACTTCTTCAAGGAAATCGCTTGTGTGTTAAGCTAAGAAGCCGTTACCGCTTTGGTCGCAGAATGTACCCAAGTCTATTATATATCTCAAGTTCAGGGTTGAATATACAGTACAAACAAGTATCACAATGTTAAGCATCCGGTGATGTACTAAGGTACCCATCAGCTATGAGAGGGCCAATATTTATGTGAAAATGAGAATGAAGATTTTGGGTTATATAATTTTTTACCACTCTTTTTACCCTCAGCTTAGTTCTCATTTCAAGAGCTATTAGTCTTTAATTGATGGTCCCAGTGCTAGGCATCTGATGAAATTTTTTAAACTGATATTGAAACAGGAACCTGTAAAGTATTACTAAACTTGTATAGTTTATACCTGCATTTCACTAACTAAACTTGTATAGTTTATACCTGCATTTCACTTAACTATTTAATTTATAAATTTAATATTTGTTTAGTGTGTGTTGGCAAGAGGGGGATCATTGCTGGTCCTGAAAAATTGAAAATACAGCATGGCCTAGGAACCCAGGAAGCCAGAAAATCAATGGTCTATCTGTACATTACAGAAATAATACAGTTACCATTGATACAGTAAATGAGAAAGATGACATTTGCCAGTTTTATTAGACAAACCATAACAAACGAGGAAAGATGTATTGGAAATCTGACTACCCTAACAAAACACTAATAGAACAAAATTACTATTACCATACAGTGGAGCAATCACAGCCAGCTCCCACATTTTTCATTGGAACAAAATATTCATTACAGTTCTAATCACTTTGGCATAATAATAATAAATTACTGTTTAATAATACAGCAATATACAGACAATTACAACAACCACTACACAATCATTGTAATATACAAGACAATTACAACTAAAACCATACATTCACTGTCAAATTATTGTCTCAACTTCTAGTTGCATTATAAAGGGACTTTCTTAAGAGGCATTTATTTTAAATAAATTCCAATCCCAACATCATAAATGGCCATATCTAACCATAGTCAAAACAACTTACAAACAACTCTATAGTGAAACTAGGTTACACTGATTTTCAATAAATAAAAAAAGCTCTAATGCCTCAAGCAAAACGATGATGACAATTGCAGCAAAAAGTGTAATTGCCTTGCCCTGAAAATGCCTATCACAAAGCAGATATTTTCTCTCCAAAATACATTACAATTAAAAAATACTTAGAAATACAGAACAGCCTGACTCTAAACAAGAAGACGCCCATACAGCATCAACACCTTCAAAACAGTTGTAAACTTAAGGGAACACAGAAAGAGTAGGCGAGTGTTCTGCAACAACAGACGGTAAACACAAGGTACTGTACTACAAATTGTCAAAACAATATGTGTACAGTACTCTGAAAATTGTGAGTGGAGCCAAACTTAATATTAAAAGCTAAAACTAAGTATTTAAAGTAAATGAAACTTGAAAATATAAGGCGCTGTACCTAAAAGATAACCTATATAGTCACTATATCAAATTACAATCCTTCTACAGTATTAATATAAACATGCCTTTGTCAAATTAGAATCCCCTTAACTAAACACTATCAAAGTAAAAGCAACCACCACTCAAAAGGGTTTGACAGGGAGGGTAATACTAGACCTTACATACATATACAGTACACTAAATATTGAATGTATATACACAGTATCTGGTACTAGTTTCTTTTACTGGTGATTTGGTGTTTTCTTATATTGGTACAAGTATATTCATGCACTGTAAAGATAGCAAATGCCACCATTCAATCACTGATAATTTAAAAATTTCGGTACAATCATCCACTAAACTTTCTGGGGTTCAAAATCTAATGTACAGACTGTTATTATTAAAAAATGCACACCTTCATAAATTATTTGTCAAAAAACCAATAACTTGCTATGTAAACTTCCAAAAAACAGAACACACATCACAAAATGAACTGCAGTTGGGAAATTTGCAAGAACAAAGAAGGCTGGGGCACAAGGTGCTCTGAAGTCATGTTACCCTCTCTTTAACTGAAGTCATGTTACCCTCTCTTTAAAAGATAAATATTAATTGTCAAGAACAATGCTTGTTTCTCAGTTCTACAACAATGAGAATGAATGAACTCTCATACCAAGTGGTGACAGCAGCATCTCAACAATGTACCTGGTCAACAAATAAAAATATTGCACAATTGAAATAAACAGAGGCACAATCATTTAACACAGTAAAGTATTATTTTTGCTGAAACAGAGGTTATTGAAAATGGTCTAACAGGATAGTTTCCAAAGAGCCTTTAAATCAAACTTGTCACTGTTTGCATTGTGAGGTCCAGATCTGTCGCTGTGACCCTCAGGACATCCTCGTTTCAAAACAAAATCTACATGACGCGCAAGTACTCTCAGGAAGCACAGATCCAGCGTTCCTGATTCAAATGATCTATTATGCATTTTTCAGAAGATACTTTATGTCCTTGTTAGAACTGTAATTACTAATGTACGTAAGGCATTGCAAGCTTTCCAACCATATGTATTTGAAATCTCTTCCTAAATTGTATATAGAATTGTTAACCATTCTTCTGGTGTGAGAAAACACATCTGACTGTACAGTACATAGACATCCCTCTGTTTTTTCCCTAATGTCAAATGCTACTTTTACACTCGCAGGAGTTCTTGACCTGTCAGGGGTTTTGTGTTAATAAATCAGACTACCTTGAATCTGCCTCTTACTCGCCGCCTTGTTATAGCATCAAGGACAGAAAAGAATATTCCAACAGTGGTAGAACTAGATATGAAGTACTCAGTACTACAGTAACATCACTTCTGTATTTACTATACAGTATAGGAAGCCTTACAAGCTAAGCTTATTTTTTTTTTTTGGCAGCAATAGGTGGTAAGTTTTTTAAGTACTGAATAAATGATGTCTAGAGTTGAAGATAACCAAAGTACTGTTAAATTCTCAAGAGTTTCCAAGTATAGCTACATTTATACAATGATTCCTGGATTCTTTGCAACATCAGTTATTCAAAACAAGTCTTAATTTTACTGAGGAATTCAGCCTCGTACAAATCAACTGAACCATTCAAAATTCAAGCAGAATCTGAATAAAGTGCTAGCTTCTGATAAAAGATTCATTGCAAAAGAATCCACCAACAATAAAAAATCTAAGGTATCGAATGACATCCAGTTACCCGTTTTCCTTAAGTGTATAAGCTAATAAACTGTCGAAGCAAACAGGGACATCACCCCCTCTGATTTTTTTTTTTTACATTTCTTTCTTTGTCACCCCTTAAGGCTGAGCTTTAAAAGAAATAGCCTACATTCACTCACTTTTGGCTCACAAGTAATCAAAAGAAACCCAAGGTAACATTTACACAAGAGTGGACTTGATGTAAATAAAGTACTGTATAGTGTATCTAATAAGATCTACGGTAGTGGAGGTAAGGTAGAAAATCTGGAATCTTACAAAACCTTGTGGTAAGCTATCCTATGACCTACTAACCTATGATATAATCATGAGACAAAACTCTACTTCACCTAGTTATTTTCAAATTGAGGTAAATAGTAAATATAAGATGTGAAATTAATGTAAAATTCACATGTTTATTAACTAATTTTATCAACTGCCTATACAATGATACTTTACCATGAAATATACATTTTTTATAAAAAAAAATTTAATTTAAGTACTTCTACCTTGCATGTTTTATACTTTAGCATTAATAATAAAATGTTGAGCAAAAGCATAGTACATAACATACCTAAATGGTTTGTAAGTTAAAGTTTGGCCAATTACGATAGTTTTTTCCTAAACTCAAATTCTCCTCTCTTTTTAAATGTACCTACTTTATTTCAAAGCATAAAAACATATGGCAAATATGAGAGAGAGAGAGAGAGAGAGAGAGAGAGAGAGAGAGAGAGAGAGAGAGAGAGAGAGAGAGAGAGAGAGAGAGAGAGAGAGAGAGAGAGAGAGAGAGAGAGAGAGAGAGAGAGAGAGAGAGAGAGAGAGAGAGAGAGAGAGAGAGAGAGAGAGAGAGATTACCTTTAGCAATCTAACCACAAAAATCTTACTGATATCATTACATGTTATCATTACATGTTATGTTATTATTCAACAACAGCAATCTAACCATAAAATCTTGCTGACATTGTTATTATTATTCAACAAAGACCATATTCATATTGAAATTATTAACAGCACATTCAGTTAAAGCATCCTTTACTAAATTTTAATGTACTGTATTACATAATTCAAGCTACAGATCAAGACCCAAGAAGAAATGCCAAAT
>NC_089796.1:22716026-22723526 GCF_040412425.1 Macrobrachium rosenbergii
TGGGATTCCGTCTACCCAAACTTGGTCTCTTTTTCTATTTCCAAGGTATATCTCATATGAGAACTGTATCTTCAAAATTGACTCTTAGCGATGGATGAGTCTTTGACGTTGAAATGAGGCTGCATAAAGTTCTCTTCTTTTTGTCAAGTATAACCTTGTTTTTCTGATATTCATCAATATAAAAAAATTATACGACCAATATTTTAAAGTGCTTGATCTGCCGAGATAATTTTACACAGCGTTTTCAGTTATTAAACTTTTAACCCTGCAAATTTCCATGCGATATGAATGCCTGTATCAATCAAGACCGTTTTATACAGCGTTTTCAGTGATTAAACCTTTGACCTAATAAACTCGCAGTCGACGTAATTGCCCCAATCAATCAATCGTTACAACAGCCAAGATGTGCGAAGCTCATCTTCCAATTCTTTGTGAACGTGACAGGTTCATTAGTATGCGAAGCCCATTGGCCGGCTTGGAGCAGAGAACCAATGGGGCTGCATTGTCCAACCGAATAACAATTGGTCACAGGCTGCTGGAAAACCGCAGCGCAGAACTGGAAGCCTGCGGAATATCGGAGACTACCACAGAACTTTATTGACAGCGCCGTTCCTTTAGAGCAACTGCCTGTTCCAGGTACATATGATTAAAGGGCAGTGGGACGTGGGTACACCACCGCCTGGAAAATGGTTTCAGGACGTTATTACTTGATGCCTCGGAAATTATAACCAGGATTTATTTTGCACGTTTAGTACCATCAAACCAGAATAGTCTTTTGTAATGTACGTGTAAATTCCATAAATTTATTTTGTACGTGTTATTATCATCAAGCGGATTTAGTTTTTTGTAATAATATTGTGTATTAGATATCAGTGAATGTTATTTGCTATATAAAAGTAAACGTTGTTTGAGTAAACAGTCAAAACATTATTTAATTTTCGTTTACATACCAAATGTGTCTGGTCAAGGTATTAATAATAGTAAGCCCTATTCCAAGTGCATATTTTAGTAATGATCATCTTAAATCTGCCGAAGTTTTTCTTTACCATAGCAATGATTTAAAGAGAAAATAAAGTATAAAAAAAAAACCTATGAAACACACAAAAAAATATAATGATAGTAAAAACAAATTAAGATACATTTCTGATGATAACCTCAGTAACATTAGTAATAAGAAAATGTTTACAAGAGTCGGAAACGCACTTCTCTCCTATATCATGAATGAAATGGATGAGAACTGCAATATGAAATATTCCTCCTATTCATCATTCATTTACATTTCCTTCCATTTTACTGACAATATTGGAATGGACACACTGACTGTCATTCCTACTTCTTTTAAAGTCTACACACCAAATTGGTTTTCATTTTCCGATCAGGATTCCAGGAACGAACAGTAAAGCCATTTTATAAACGGAAGACAGAAACTTGCTCTGTATATTTTTAGAACTTTTGAATAGCACAAACGAGAAAAAAAATTCTGTGTTATATTCATGAACTCAGCGTTATAGGATTCCCGCGTTCCTGTCCATGATTTTTTATCGAACGAGAACTCCTATATAAGAGCGACAACTTGAAAGGTTTCGTTTTGAATGGAACAAATGTTTGGTTGTAGTTGAAATAGTGATGTATGGTTCTTTTTGATAAACTGGTGTGTATGATACATGAAACATGCTACCGGGGTCTAAGCGATGTCAGGCAGGGCAGCCGATCGAGACTACAGGTTTCACCCCAAAACCAAATCAAGTATCAAAAGAAGGCATCATTAACACCCCATACAAAAAATGGGAAAAAGCACGTTAAAAAGAAGAAGGAGATATGTGATTGACAGTATTCTCCCAGAAAAACACAACCGCCATTTGATGTCTTGATGTGATGAATTTGATGAATACCTCGCTCAGAAAACGTTCTAAGAACACCTTACGTTTTATAGCTGCTCCGGTTTTCAGTCTAATTAAAAATTATATCGAAATCCTTTATACCGCGCGGAATGCAAGCAGAGGACCGTAAGAACACGATTCTAAATTAGTGACCTAAAAAGCTTTGTTTTTAGAACTCGGCTTCTATCATGAGATAGATGCATATGTAAGCTATGGATTATACATTTAAAGGCACTAATAAATTACCACAAGTGAGACAATCCATATGAATTTTCTTGAGGATCTAACAGGTACGATTACTAAGCACTCTTCATTAGATTTTGATTTTTGTCTGGTGAAATCCAACTTTTGTGACTATGAAAAGTGAATTTAATTTTAATTTCGTAAGGATCTGACATGAAACCGAACTCCCATACTCAGCGTAATTGCCCTTTAAACCGATGCTTATAATATACCAAAGGTGCCCAAATGTTATCTTCACTCTAGGCAAACGCAGAAAAGCCCATTATCATGCGGCTGCCGGTTGAAGAGAACTGGTGGCCATGTTGTCAACTGAATACAAAATGGGCCAGAAGGCTGCCACCCAGTCGGCATGGGACTGGAAGCGAACTGGATGCCTGCAGAATATCGAGAGGCGGACACTCCTGATAGTAGCGCTCCTTTGAACAGAATTATATCCAAAATGGCATGTGATGCAAAGGTACTGGCTGGGGTCGCTGCTTGGAAAATGACTGACAGGTCGCGTACATAGTACTTTTGATATTCTAGTTATAAATGTTCCTTTTCTTTAGATATCAGACTGCACTATTATATTTAACGTACTGTTAAGAGAGACTTCATCAAGAAAGGGGATGCCTATCTAAATAAATGAACAAATTAATAATTGATCAGTGCTTGTATACATACAATCTAGAAGAGGGAAAAGGCTGTTTTCGTAATGTATTGTCATTCTTTATTTCTTTTATCTATTTCTCTGATCGTCCTTTGCTAACACACACAAACATGCATACACATTGTCAAGTTTTGCTTAGGAATACCTTAAATTTTAACTAAAATTTTTGACTTACTTTAAAATAAAGCTAAACGGAGGCACAGTAAGTATTAGTACTGCCCCATTTATCATTTACGCACTGTACATCCCAGTTGATTTCTGCTGTTTTAAATAAACACGCCAAACTAAAATTTCATTCCGGTATTCGAAAGACCTCTGAGCAAACGGGCCCTCCTTTCCCGATCCCGCGAGAAACCCAGTGAACAGAGCCCAGATAAAAACCCTTTTCTATAATATGGACCGAAAGAAACTTACCCTATTTTTCCTGCGTCGCGTATTGAAAAGCAGAGAACAGAAAAAGAATGTCTCCGGCCATATCCATGCGCATGGAATTATGGGACCCCGGACTTTCCGAAGTGAATGTTTTATCCAAGAATATCTGGCGCACGAGAAGGACATCTTTAAAACCGATTCATTAGGAAGGGGGACGAGTCTTTTGTTAATGTGGAAGTTAGACTGTACGATTTTCTCGTGTCTTTTTAATAAACTAGGACCATCTGTTTTCTGACATTCAACCTGGAAAAGTAAACGTTTTTGTCTTCTCGTGGTATGCTGAGTACAACTCGCGGAATAACTAATATCTTCATGTATTACTGTTTTTGTTTGATTTAAGGAAAAACGTACAATATGAAATCTTTAATACTTTGTGTGATACTAATATATCCCCAACTACTAAAACTTGCTATTGCTTTTGAAAGAAAATTTAATATCTGCCATGTGTAAGTAACGAAAAATCAGCTTACATTACTTCCATTTTGATTCTATTACTTTGCAATTATTATACAAAACATAACAAAATTCCTAAACACAGAACTAGACATTGCTATCAGAAACTCAAACAGTGGTAAAATGTGGAAACGTTCCAATCGGGACGAATAGCCAAACCATTCTAAATTAGTCTCTCACTGTTGAATATACTCGTGGGATACTAATATCTTTCATTTGCATTACTGTTTTGTTTTTGATTTAAGGAAAGACGAACAATATGAAATCTTTAATACTTAATGTACTGTACTACTGAAATATCCCAAACTGCTAAAACTTGTTATTGCTTTTGAAAGAAATCTAATTTCTGCCTTGTGTTGAGCAGCGGAAATTCAGCTTACATTACTTCCATTTTGATTCTATTACTTTGTAATTCTTATACAACACAATAAAATTCTAAACACAGAGCTAGATGTTGCTATCAAGAAACTCAAACGGTGGTGGAAATGTGGAAACGTTTGAAATTGAGTTTATAGAATAGCAAACCATTCAAATTAGTCTCACTGTTGTATAAATAAGTGAATACAAACGTTGATTTAATTTTACGCTACATTCATATGAATTCCGACCAGTATAAAATTCAATATTAATCGGATTGATTCTGCTTCGCTCTGGAACTGTGTCGAATATGTAAAGGATGAATTTCATTTTTCTTCTCTGTAAAAATTAATCCATTCATAGAGAATAATATTTTGTTATCTGAAGGTCATTCAGGGAAGCAATTTCGCAAACAGAAGAATCAGGCATGTAACCTTCCCGCGCGCCTCTTTGAACTACACAGACAAGACATGGCCCATGGTGTACCCCATTGCCGTATTTCTGAAGACATGTTTCAGTCTTTGCTTCGGACATATAACATAGAAGCTCCTTTACACACACATGTATATATATATTTATATGTAGTAGTGTGTATACACACACACACACACATATATATATATATATATATATATATATATATATATATATATATATATATATATATATATATATATATATATATATAATATATATACACACACACACACACACACACACACACACATATATATATATATATATATATATATATATATATATATATATATATATATATGTAGTATATATTTATTATATATGTTATTTATTCAGTGTGAGATTTTTACCATATATATATATATATATATATATATATATATATATATATATATATATATATTCACTGATTTTGATTTGTGTATGTGCGTATTTGTAGGTATATTATTATGGTTGTTTTTAATGATAAGAAAATGTCACAAATTCCACTGAAATTATATGGTAAAAATCTCACACTGAATAAATAACAATTTCTAAAAAAAAAAAAGGCTCGATTCAATTTGCCTCGCATAACTAAGCACGTAATCCCCTTATTATGGCGAGATTATTGGTAAGATCTCAATGCAGTAAAGAAGAATTTTTCTTTTTAAATGCAAAGGTATCCTCTTCCTCCCCTTCTGAAGCCGGCGCTCGAGGCAAAGCTTTTCAGAGGGGTGGAAGGTGTATGCTTTCGAAGTTTTAAGAGGACCCTAAACGAGGATCAAGAGCAAAAGGGAAGTTATCACAGGTAATCTGCATAGTTTTAACCGGGTATGTATCCACCTTTGCGGGGCGCTTAGCACAAGGCCGTTGGGGATGACCTTAAAAACGTAAGCAAAAGACTGTAAATATCATAAAGATAATGATCTCTAAGAGATATTACTCCTAGAAAACCCTTGGGGGTCACTATCTAGGAAAGATCCTTTTTTATAGAAGCCTTTTACAGTCAAAGGTATATATAATCTCGTGCTTGAAAATTTGACTAGTTATAATTTAAATCCTTTGTGTAATGAATATTGCCAACGTTATGTAGTTCATTAAAATGAATATTGACAAATTAAAAAAATATAATTCGTCTAATTCTTTACCTGCCTTTAGCCCAAAACTAGAGCTATATTTCATCTAGGCTGTATAGATATAAAATACAAGCCATTATTTTTATATTGTGAAAATCATCTTGGGGGATTTTTCTTGCAAAATAAACCACATTAAGATTAATTTAAAAACACGTAACAACACACAACAACTAATTCACTGGTTTATGCAAATTAGCACATAAAATGGCACCAAAATAAAGACGCCAGATTGCAATAATGAAACTAAACAAGATTCAAAATTACTCTACTTCAGTAAAATTGAAGATGGAACATTTAAATAAAAATGTAATACCGTTGTTGTGTATCGTATGAGTACTTATCAGTGTTCCTAATAGTTTGCCATTTAAACTGTGGAGAGGAAAGTATAAATAGATGGTAGAAAGGTGGAATTTATTTGTTTTTATTTAAAGGATGTAAAGTAACAAACAAATAGCAAATCTCATTAACTCTAGATTAGTTAAATATAAGTGAAATGAAACAATTATATTCTATATAAAGACTTTGCTTTGAATTTTTGAGAACTGTATTTCGTGTAAGGCAGCAATAACCGACATTTACCTGAAATCACAAATCAAAACGAAGACTAAACTAAGTAAATATTACGATATCATGTTATTAGAAGTTCTGACTGATATTCCACTGACAACTAAAGTATAAATCCCCATTTCTGAATTATTAACTTAAAGATATAAAGGGCTTTGCGCGAAATCAATCGTATGCCGAAATTCTGAATTGCTTTTTGTTGGTGGAAAATCCATCAATTGTTAGGGAAGTTCAGACAATCCCACATTCCACAGTGCGTGATTAAAAATAGGTATATTCGTCACATAGTTCCTAATAACGAAATGGTTATAGTATAGGTAAGACATGAACCGACGACTTTGAATTTCTATTGGTCAGTTTCTGTTACAGTCGGCTAAACCGATATAGGAATAAGAAACCAGCCTAGTTGGTGATAAACGTAAAATTATTGTTGTTGAATACAATCCTTATCGGGAAGATAAAGTCAAAAACATCATTTGCTCTTACCTGGTATAATATTCATTTCGTTAATAGTCGAGAATTCGTCACAAAACAAGAGAGAAAAAATAAATTGCCTTCTGCCTTCATGCATAATCTCGTCTAATTATACGGAAGGTGTATGAGCTTTTCCTCAAAGAGGAAAAGGTGAAAAATAATAACCTACACCCTTTGGCTCCCCTCACAAGATGACTCCAGGGAAGGATTTCTAATGTGTTCAGGGGTTATTTTTCATAGTAAAGAAGACTTTAACTAAGGGTTGGAAGAAAAGTTACTAATCACCAAAGCCAAGTGATCACTTCTGATTACAGCTAGGGAATTATATATATATATGTATGTACATATGTATGTATGTATATATATATATATATAAATATATATACATATATATATATACATACATATATATATATATATATATATATATACTATATATGTATGCTACAACATTAATATCATTCTAAATCAATATGGCATTTTTAAGAAAATAACTTTTCTGCAGCTGGCCTTGTGTCTTCTGAGTACGACAAAAACACAATATCTATAGGTATATTATTTCCCTAGATGTAGAGAAAACATTGTGCTCTAATCATGGCCGTATTTCTTTTATTTACTATATATCTATCTATATATATATATATATATATATATATATATATATATATATATATATATATATATATATATATATATATATATATATAGAGAGAGAGAGAGAGAGAGAGAGAGAGAGAGATTTTATTTTAAAATTTTCCTGCTAACTTAACTTTTATTAAAATATTTCATACAAATTATTCCATTTTCATTGCAGATACTTTAACATCCATTTTCATTAAATCCATCAGAATAAATA
>NC_089796.1:22728526-22746026 GCF_040412425.1 Macrobrachium rosenbergii
CCTCTGCAGTCTTTGTTACAGTATCTTGGGGACCTACAAATAACAGCTTCTTATTGTACTATATGGACAGGGTTTTTTAAGTTTATAGCTATGCTTCCCTCTCCTTTAGAACATTTTTATTTAATTTTCTGTTTTCTTTCTAATTTCAAGCATATGAGCTCTCATTTTGGATCTTTGGTTTGCAATCAGCAGCTCAATCTTCCCTCCCTAATCATGATTTAGGAGTAATGAAAATGATGAGTTTGTATTGGAAACAAATCCAGTTTTTCTAAGACTGGAATTAATATTTTGAATACCCATAAATTAGACAACCCAAGGTCTTAGGGTGCGATGCTTAGTGCTAAACCAGCAGAGGGTTGTCATATTCTGATTAATCATTCAGGAATGGAATGTCTAGAATAGTGATAATAAAGGAACTTACAGAGAGTATAGAGTTCTTAAATATACTGTAAAATACAGTGTAATAAAGAATGGAAGACTTGTACTGTGCAAGATTCATGATAGTGGTAAGTAAAGGAAATTGCTGTGCTGCCTTTTTATCTCAGAGTGCTAGCAAAAAGTTATGTATTGACACTATACAATATCATGTTACATTTGAAGAGTTTTTTCAAAATTTTAAGCTATCAAAAAGCAGACAAAATAAGTTTATTTCTGAATACAGTATGTCTTTTGTGATATTGGTCAGAATATTTTTGTTTCATTTTTTCAGTTATGCACTTCTGGTTATCACAGTCTAATGTATGACTGTTTAGTTATGTTCTGTGTAACTTATTTTGGATATTTTGTTTTCAGAACCAAGAGGAGAAACCGCTGAATGTTGACTCCCCTGCAGGTGGACAATCCCCCGCACTCCCAAAACTCCTGGGATGCAGACAAGACCACTCTTCGTTGAGACATATCACTTGATCAGCGGACTCGTCATGCAGCTTTTCTCAGAGTTTGGCTGGTTTCCTTCAGGTAGGAACTAATGGCAGATGGAATATTAGAAGACAGCTGAGTTTGTGGCACTCCCTTATATCCTGTTTGGAATCATAAGAAATTGATAAAATGACAAATTTAGTGACATATTTGCCTAATGCCACCAATATTTATTGTCAATTTTTGCACCTTAATAATTTTGATATTTGAGTGATGATTGTATCAGTAATTTCTTCTTGAAATTTTAAAATTAAAGTTGACATTACAGTTGTACTTTCAATCTCATTTTCTTCTAAATAGTTGCCTTTGAAAATGATGAAGTGTTAGGTAACTGTTTCTTCATAGTTGAGCCTTGCAGGATTATCATAATATAAGGCCCCTGTGTATTGTTGCTGAAGGTTCTCTCTAGGACATGGCCTTTAAGATCCATCTTTTTTCCTTTACTTTTCTTATATTCCTGCTTTGATATCAACATCTTATAGGCAGGTTTTATGAGGTATAGAATTATAAGGCATTGGTATAGTAAAGCTAAACTATGAAAGTGTGTAATCTGTTATTTGAAGTCTTATTTTTTTAAGGTGAATATTGAGGGAGATGGTTGTGTTATTCAGCTGTTTATCTCTTCCCTGAAAACACCCGTAGAGGAGTAGTGCTGTCAGTGCACCTCACGTGGTGCACTGTAAGAGCATTATAAGGTTCTTTGGCGTCCTTGGCCCCCTAGCTGCAACCTCTTTCATTCCCTTTTACTGCCTCCATTCATATCTTTCTTCCTCTTGGTATCCACCCTCTCTAACAGTTATTTCATCGTGTAGCTGTGAGGGTCTCCTCTTGTTTTCACGCTCAAACCTATTTCCAGTACTGAATGACCTCATAGGTCCCAGTGCTTATAAACTCGATATTCTATTCTATTCCTGATAACAGGATTAATAAAAAATGAATTCACCCATGTAATTTATCATTGTTTGATTCTTGCCATAAAAAATAATTGAAATAGTATGTTAGTGAATGAATTACATAAAGACTGAATGGTGAGTACAGTATTTTTACCATGATGACACAGGGTTTGAAAACTGCAGTGTACTTTGTTTTACCCAAACCCATTACTCATAATTTTGTCAAATTTCAAGCTGGAGGACAACCAGACACAGTCTTGTTTAACTAAAAAATATATATAAAAAAGCTGTAATCAATAGGTGAATGGTCATACAGATCCCAGAGTCCTCAGCAGTTGTGCCTCACTTTTCATGTATATAGCCTAAACTGCTCACAGCTCATAGAAATCCCCATAATACTTCTGTACTAGTTTTTTTAGGATTGCTCTCATTTGATTATAATCTTCAAATCATTCTGCATTAATTCATTCTTTCAACTCCTCCCTTTTATGCTGTTGAAGCATATAAGTGTATGAACTTATGACCTATCTTTTGCTTAGTGACCATGTTCCTCGGTTTTTGTGGGTGTCGCTTCTGACAGATGCAGGATTCTTTCGAATTTAATTCCGTAGTTTGGAAAAGTCAAAAAGTCATTTTTATTAAATTTTTATGAGTTCTTTTCAGTTTATTTCATCTTTGGCCATCTGGGTTCCAACAATAATCCCTGGATTATCAGATCTTCATTGTCCATTTTACAGAACAAGGACCAAGACCCAGAGATATGTGATATATATAAATTTGATGGTTGCCAATGCTGTGGCCTCAAGAAAATGTTGGTAACACTGCTTTCATGAACTGAGAAAGGGTTTTGGGCAGTGGGAAGGCCTGTAGAAGTTTCAAGGTCTTGAGTGGGTCAGATGGCTGGGTGCGATGGGAGAGGAGGGGTAGTAGGCTATTAATAGGGGGCTTACTTAGAAAGTGTTGTTTTGGAAGGTGGGTGCAACAGGGGAGCAGTTTCCCTGACTAGGAGTGGGTGGGGATGCAGTGTTGGTTGGGTGAAAGAGGTTAGGTCGTCGGACTTACTAGAGCTTGTTTGTTTTGTGTTTTTGCGTTTATGATTTTCCACATTTATTAACGAGGTTTATACAGTACTGTACAGTAGTGTATAGAAAGTTCAGTCTTTGGTTAAGATTTAACTTTGAAGATTATTTTTCTTATGGCACTGGCCTCAACAAAGAGAGTGGGAGAATTGTAAGGTGTTTCATATTTTGTCTGGCACATAGAGAGTTGGTCAGAGATCTCGGTCTCCACTTTCCCTGTGCTTTTAGCTAAAACTCAGAACCCATCTATTTCTGATCATAGGTTTGAGAAGTTCTTAGTTTCTTCCCTCCAGGATTTCATTGGTGGCAACTTGGATGAAATGCTTCTATGCCTTGTTCAAGCTGTCAAGTACTGCTGTAAAGAACCTGTGCCTTGAGACCAGAATGCAGGGGACTTTATTGATACAGGCAGATGTAAGAAAGAGTTGTCTACAAGCACTATCTCTCTCTGGTTTTGTAAGGTTATTCAGAGGGCATACAGAACATCTAGTGTGCCTTCTCTCCCATCTTGTTCCAGAGCTCATAAAGTTGGGCATGGGCTTGTCACTCACTTTCCATGATAACTTCTTGGTTTCCCAGGTAATGATGGTGGCAGATTGGCATAGACAGACTACCTGTCCTTCATTCTTTTAGAAGTACAGATCTAGTGTGCATGAGAATCCCTTCCTTCCATTTCAACTCTGAGCACCTACTAGATCAAAGTACGTGAGCATCAGTTGAGATACAGGTGAGTACATAATGAACAACCAGTTCTTTCCAGAATGCTTCTCCTTTGGTCACCTCCCTTTAAAATGGGGAGATGACATGATAGACCCCACCCTAGCCTGTGTTACTTTGTATTAGCCACTTGGATTCTCTTGTTTTCCACTACATAGTAATAGTTAGGGGTTTACTGCCCATCGACATGTTACTCCCCTTGGGAAGTGGCATGGTTCTCCAGAAGTTCCTTCCCAGTTTTCTGGGGTTTTTACCACCCATGACTTTTGTCTCTTTCTCACGAGATTTGTAGGGGATTTTGAGAATACCATTCCTTGTGGGCATCTCCCTCTCTCAGGAAAATTTCCTTCTTGTTGGAATGTTTTCCACTACTAGTTTTGGGACAACTCCCCACCTAAATAGTAAATCTCCATTTACAAGGTGTCAGTTTGTATTCCCATAGGAACAAACAAAAAATTTTTCCCAGGTATGCAAAGGAAAAACATTTAATACAACTCCCTTAGGTGAAAGATAAAGTGATGCTTTAGATGCTAGGAGGCTTGCTTGCACCCCTGCTCACTCATTAGAGCCACCATACAGCTAACCATGTAATTACAGTTATTCAACCATACTGCTATGTTTGAAAGATATTCTGCACTTCAAAGGCTATGGTTTGCTTATTAAAGTAAAATAAAAATGTTAAAAAAATTAGTATGTATGTATGTATGTACAGTATATGGAATGTATATAAAATGGGTAATATGGTAACAGACACAAAAACACTTGAAAACATTCCAAGCAGTAGCTCTAGCAGAAAAAAAAGTGATGGCACTGAAGCTTTATTTTAAAAATTAACTGCAAAGAAAAACAGGCAACCAGAATTACACACACAGTAAGTACAGAAGTTTTCTGTATGTGAAACTTATGTAGAAAATCTCAAGTAATATTCCAAGTACTTTACATAGGCATATATTGTATAGAAAAGCACATGCAAGAACACCAGCCACAACATATTAGAGAGCCACTAATATACTCAAGCATAAGCTTATGGGGAGGACATGATCAGTACCAGTTATGGCACAACTTGAAATTTTTCTGCGCTTAACCCTTACAGGCTGGGCTAAATATACACATACAATACAGGTAGTGCTTGAGTTACGATAATTTTCCTTACGATAATCCAATTTTGCGATGGGGTAAGCAATTAATACTGTTACAACAATATTTATTAAATATTTTAAAATTTCACACGGGTGCAGTCAGCAGTGTAAAAACAGGCTGCGAGAGACCAAATTACAATAGACTGACTTCTTTTCCTCCATCTCTTTATCCCATCTTCTAGTTAAAAAAGTAGAAGAGAATGATAAAAGTATTGTTAGGAACGTTATACCCTTGCATAAATGTGTAAAGCCATAAACATTTGAACGAGAAACTATTGTTTTGCTTATAACCGAATCAGATAACAACAGCTGTTTTGCTTGTATTTCAACCATTGTACGGTAGTAAACAATTACTGTAGTTATGTTACAAATGACGTTAAGTAGAATAGGGCTGATATATTTTTACACTATGCCCGTATTTGCTATGGATAAAAGATTTAAGCTGCAAGTTGTAGATGAAACCGAGTAAACAATGTTTAAGCTGCTAATGACTATAAATTATCGTGCATTGGCAACATGGATGAAACTCTACTGTAAATAAAATTGGAGAGAAGTATTTTAATCAAAACTACTGGGCATGAAAGAACACATATTATTACTGTTTTCACGCAGATAAAAAAATAAATACGTAAAGCTCGTGTTACAATGAAATCAGGTGAAAATAGGGAACGGAATCTTGATATTTTTTTTTTAAGCAAAACAACCATGCCCCCAAACAGCCAATGTCATCTATTAACGAAAAAAAATAGCTAAATTAATTTCAAAATGAGGTGTATTTAAGTTATATTTTGACTTAAAAGCACTTCGTATAACAAAAAATAACCTTGTCCCATATAAATAAAGTATGTAGAGATTCATTTATGCTAACTGGAAGCAAGAAAAGCACTCTGAACTGAGTTGAATACGGCGAAATAAACTTGCCATGTAATCAGTTTCCAAAACAAAACATTGATTGCTATGATCGCAATTTATAATACAAAAGCAATATAAGAATATATGCAATATTATTGGATACAGTGAAGTAAAGCATAACATTTTAAAAGATCCATGGAAAAGACGTATATCCGTTATGTTGATGTATGTATAATACAATATTAATATGTGAATATAGAGTACAGTATAATGTAGGCTAGGCTACTGTACATGTATACAATATACCATAGTGTAGGCTAAGCCAATTCTTGTTTGTTATTCAATTTCACTTTGTATTGAATTATCATAAGTCAACCTTGCATGAACCTCCAGAATTACCTGATATTAGTGATGACTATACCATATGTGTAAGGAGTATACTTTATAGTGTAGGCTAGGCTATCATATATGTATACATGGTACTGAATACCTTAGTGTAGGCTAGGCTATATTCGAGATACGTTTTTTTTCAACAAACGATGGTTTTTTGGAACCTAACCCCATCGTAAGTAGGATAATACCTGTACCCTTAAACTGGGCAAACTTTGAGGTCAACCAATTTAAAACAAAAACCCATCTCTGGAAAGAGGAAGATGTGCAAATGCACATGGTGTAAGAAAAAATGCAAAAAAATTTTCTGTACCTTCCACAGGAAGTTGAAAGTTAATATTTCCAACCCTGCGCATTACCCCCTATTTCCAACCCTGAGCATTACCCCTTTTCCAAGACTCATAGAAATACACTAATTTTAGCAAGTTAGATGTTCTTTCTAATATTTTTGCTTTGAAAAGTTAGTTACAGCTTACATAATAGTGAAAAAGATAAGAACTGAAATCAGCAACAATCCTTTAGTATATTCATGGACAAATATTTATGAGATGTACTGGGATGGGGAAATGTAGCAGTTTTTATTGAGTTACACATGTTCTTTCTAATCTTTTTTTGATACTTTACTTTGCAAAGTTACAATTATGGCTGATATACTAACATAAAAGATAAGAATTGAAACCAGCAACAATCCCTGAGTACATGTATATTTATGGTCAAATATACATGATGCACTAGGAAAAGGGTGTGTACTGTACTGTAATACATTTTCCCATGAGATGCACTAGGAAAAGGGTGTGTACTGTAATACATTTTCCCATGAAATCTTAAATCAGACTATTCTCCCTAGTATCCAAAGCTGAGGTGTGAATGTTGCCATATAGACATTGTTGGCCCATTCAGGTTATCTGAATGTTTTCCTGCCATTATTGCTCATGGGATACGTGCCACTACAGAAGGGTTAAAGGTGCACAATAGAATGAGGAGCATAGACAAAAGTACCTCAAGTAATAGGGAATTAGCTAAGTATGCAAAAGTGGAACCGTTCTCTATGGAACTTTTTGCGCCTGGATGTTCCCACGTAGGTAAAGGCTGTTTTATGGTGACTATCTTAACTGCCTGTTCACTGGCATTCCATGCTCACTTTTTCATCCTTCCAAATCCAGGCAAGGTGTTCTCCAACTCCAAGCTGCAGGCATGTACCATCAGCAATAGAACTGACTCTGGTCACAATACTTGAACGCTTGAAGAAGTTCACTGTGTTGAGCTGTGCTCATGACATCAGTCACCTGATTCTCCTTCACTGAGCAGCAATTTTTGTACTTGCAAGTAAATAGAAAGCCAAACCAAAGACCCCTGTCTTGGAGGGCAGCCTTTCATTCTAAAGGCTCACATTGCGGCCAGGCACTATAATGAGAGGTACAGAAATGGAAACTCAAGAATCCACAATAGGACCAGGGATGGAATGATTCTGCAAGATACAAAGGGAACTACACAAACAGATTAATCTAGGATCAGAGAACAGACCCATAGCAGGACCAGGACAATGACAATGCCAAATGCCATGACCAGGGCCACACACTAGCTGTAGGTGCTCAACAGTTTCTGACCTGGAGACTAACCAGATGAGGTAGACTTTTAGTCAATTGTTTGCAGGTAGATATGCAGAGGCTATTGACTGTGTCAGTACCAGTAGAACTTGAGCAACTTTACAGTTATGTTAGCATCAGGTATAACTAACTATGAGAGAAACATAGGGGTTGGGGACATGGTTATGTTGGATGCCCTGGTTTGGTTTAAATTCCTCTGTTAGTAAGAATGATCTCTGGATCCTGACCTCTGTCAGGATCCAGAGATCATTCTCACTAACAGAGGAATTTAAATGGAAGCCAGATCTTTATGCAAAAATTTAGCAGTCTTTGATAGAACAGCAAATCTTGTTTTAAAAGTTTGGTTCTTTGTGTTCAGTTCAGGATTCATTTCCTATTTGTGCCTCAAAAGATCCTTGGCATCAACAACAGAGCTATACATTCACCGTACTGGATAACATCCAAAGAGATCTTTGTTACTGGCAAGACTGAATTTTAGTGTTGGGTTCCTGTGGGCTCCCTTCCTCTCATTTGCTTTCATGAGTCTGCTTTGTGGAGCTCAAGACAGTCCTCATGGATCTATAACCGTCTGCTCATCACATGAAAAGGTAGTGGTTATGACTTGATTTGTCTTACATAAGGACACAATATTTGAAATCCATTGTCAGTTGTCAATCTCAGTTTTATCTTGGCAGAAGCTAATGAGGTGGAAATCCTGAAGTTCATTTCTAGGAATGTGCAACATGATTGTAGACATCTTCATTAGAAAGCACTAGGTCCTCTCTTTCAATATTTTCTGCCTCCAGACATCTCGGAGCTCTGTGGCAGCTATAGGGCACCCCTGAGATCAACTTTTTGCAAGCACGCTGCAATATCTAAGCTGCCTAGTATCAAAAAGGCTTGCTAAACTTATGAAATGTTGGACCAAGCTTCTCTGTAGCATCATACACAGAAGTCTTCTTTTATGTAGGATTTTACATCTACCAGATGGGTCAGGGAACTTCATGCTCTTTTCCTTTGCAGCAAAGATACAAACCCCAAGTGGCCAGGACTGGTCCCATAATTTGCTTTGCCATCTTACTGCTGTCAGCCCTTGCCAAGAATGAAGACTTTCTTTTCCCAGCCATAGCATTCTTTTTCTATCTTAAAAGAACCAAAGGCTCAGGGAATATACATCTAATTAGGAAGCAAGTAACAAAAAGTAAATTTTTTGTTGTCTTTTTCAGCTCACATGTAATATTGAGGGAATATGATAGTATACTGAATGGAGGTGAAGCCTATATTAGTTTGTCCATGAGATCAGAGCTCTCTCTACCTCTTTACTTTTTATAAGGAATCTTGATATCAACAGTATTAGTGGCAGGCACGAGGTACCAAACAATATATCTAAGTTATTACTTAGGAGAGCAACAACAGACAGACAGTAAAATTCTTATTATTAGGACAGGTAATACCTGCTTCAGTTGAGGTTTTTAATTAAGTAGAAGTATTATTTCCATTACCACAGGTACATCAGTTTTTATCATAGCATTTTCCAAGTTGTAAACTTCATGGGTTACTTGCCACTGCACCTTACACAATGATTAAATGCTGTTAGTTCTTTCCTAGATAGCCTATAGCATACCTAGTTGTTTAATTTTATCAGAGTTGTGACCTTGAGAATAGGACTTTATTGTTTGTCAGAGCCATGAGCCCAGTTGCTTCTCTTAACTCCAGTAGCTTGTAAATGGATCCTGTAAGTCCTTGTCAACCAATTTCCCTGTAGGGGGATAGTGCCATCAGTGCACCTTATGCTGTACACTGTAGGCAACCCCTTTCATTCCTTTTACTGTACCTCCATTCATATCATCTTTCTTCCATCTTACTTTCTACCCTCTCCTAACGTTTCATAGTGCAACTGCGAAGTCTTCACTGAAATTACTTCATAGGTCCCAGCACTTGACCTTTGGCCTAAAATATATATTCCAGTTCATAGTCAACCAATTCAGGGATTTTAGCAGCATTTTCCTTTTTATGTGAGTTAATTTAAAATTGTTAGGTTTCTACTGAAACAAATATATATTTAAAAAAATTTTTTTTCATACAAACCCATTACAGTACTCATAATCAAAGTGCCCACCTCCCACCCCCTATGATTTTTCACAGTTAACTGACCAGACTACACAGTGAGAGAGTTAGCATGGGACATGTGGACACTTACACCAATGTGCAGAGCTGCATACTGTACCACATTTGTTTTTTAAGAGACTGTGTCTGATTTTGGTAATTATATTTGGCCAGATTATAAGTATTGAGTTTGTTAGAAAAAATGATTTTTATTGAAAAGATATTTATTACTAGTCATTGAGTTAAGATATGTAATCAATTTTTGAATAGCCAGACCTGACAGTCACTCATCTTTTCCTGTCATAAACAGAACAGCCTACCTTTTCACTTTATTAGCACTAAATACCATAATACAGGCAGTCCCTGGTTATCGGCAGCCTCAGTTATCGCCGATCTGGTTTTACAGTGCTTGTCTAGCAATGGCGATAACCGGATTTTTGACACTGATCTCCAGTTATCAGCACTGATCCCCCCTTATTGGCGGCGCCGATCCCATTATCGACGCCGATAACCGGATATCAGCGCCGATGACCAGGGATCAGCGCTGTTATCAACGATTGTCGGTTATCATCACGCTGTTGGGAACGGAACCCCCGCCGATAACCGGGGACTGCCTGTATGCAGTTTTTTCTCCTTGAGCACATAAATCATACTTCTGTGCCCTTCTGTACCACATCCACACACATTGAAGACCAACAACTTCATACCTTTCTTTTTAGTTGTTTTCCAATGAGAAAACAGGGCATAATGATGCAAACCTTAGGCCCCAGCCATTTGTTGATTTCATTTAAGCACACAGTTGTTGGAAAACTACTATTGTTTTTTTAAATCCTGCAGACAAAAATTATTGCCATTGCATTCGGGGAAGTAGCCTCAACTGCTTTATATTGGTTGAATTATATCTCTTCGAAGCCACACCTAATACTAATTTATGTCTAAATTTACTTTCAGCTCAAGCGGTGGCGCATTTCCAGACTCGATATTCGGACATTTTCCCCACCAAAAACTGCCTCATCCTCAAGATTCGAGAGGTGCGGCAGAAAGTTCACCAAAATACCCCCAACACTCCAGGTGTCCCAAGTAGCCCAAATCCAGCTGCTGCAAACACCACGGCAGCTGCCTCATCGTCTCATGCCTCAGCTCCTCCTCCTCCTCCTCTGCCACCGCCTTCTCAACATGTACACAAATCCCATCACAGTAAGTTTTCAATATGTACTGGCAGTCCCCGGTTATCGGCGATCCAGTTTTACGGGACATGTCTAGCGCCGAAAATCGCCGATTTCCGTTTATCGACACCAATAATTGGGTATTGGCGCAGATACATACCTAACACAGGTGCCGATAACCGAAAATTGGCGATTTCCGGCACTTTTGGTGCTGATAACGGAAAATCGGCTATTTCTGGCACTTTTCGGCACTGATAAAGCCCCAGAAATTGCTGAAAAATCACCAATTTTTGGTTATCATCAGACAGTCAAAACGGAGCCCCCACCAATAAACCTATAATATATATATATATATATATATATATATATATATATATATATATATATATATATATATATATATATATATATATATATATATATATATATATATATATATATATATATATATATATATATATATATAGTACAGTACCTCGGTTTCCGATGCTAATCCGTTCTAGAAGGAATGTCGAGATTCGATTTTGTCGAATTCGAATCAATTTCACCATAAGAAATAACTGAAAATGGATTAATCCGTTCCTGACCACCAGTCACTACTCCAACCTTGTCTTTTTATACAAAACACTATACACATTACAATTAAATAAGTTCAGAGTTAAATAACTTACCTTATTAGAAGTCTTCTTACAGTTTTAAATGCATACTGTATCAAAAAAATTGGCCTACCAGTGGTAGACCGAGTGCTGCAGGCTAGGCTAGGCAGCCCATATGCACTCCAGAATGTACTGTAACGGGTACGCACAAAAACTGTTGTTAATGATAAATACAATGAAAAACAAGCCTGGTCATTACATTAAATTAATAAAACAATATTAAAAATAAGCCGAATGTACTGTAGAGTCTGTTATAAAAATTAAGAAAAATGTCTTAAGTTACGTGGGCATCGCAGCTTGTGGCAAGCGCGAATGTAAACAAACCAGAGCGCCGTCCTGGTGGCGTATCGCGTACTACTGTAATTACATAAACATTGTGTACGTTCAGGATTGTATTAATTTATGGTAAATTCCATTCAGAGTCTACTGTAATGTATAAAAATCACTGCTTTAAGTGTTTTTAAATGTGCGTGGGAAGAACGCCACCAACAACGCCAACTAGCGGGCGTTACGGCACTTTTGTTTACAAACATCATATGTTTAAATCGACGGTCGGATCGCGTCGACCAGAGCGCCGTCCTGGTGGCGTATCGCATTTCGTACTACTGTAATTACATAAACATTGTGTACGTTCAGGATTGTATTAATTTATGGTAAATTCCATTCAGAGTCTACTGTAATGTATAAAATCACTGCTTTAAGTGCTTTTAAATGTGCATGGGAAGAACGCCACCAACAACGCCAACTAGCGGCGGCGTTACCGAAACACTTTTGTTTACAAACATCATATGTTTCGCACGACGGGTCGGATCGCTTTTTCCGGTTTGTTGTTCGGAACCGCGCAAAAGTTTACTCGCATTTCGTGTCGGAATCCGATTTTGTCGAAGTTTTTTCTTGAACTTGATGCACGGTTCGTCGAGACCGGGTTCCAACTTCATTCATATATATATGTATATATATATATATATATATATATATATATATATATATATATATATATATATATGTGTGTGTGTGTGTGTGTGTGTGTGTGTGTATACAGGTATTCCCCTACTTACGATGGGGTTAGGTTCCAAAAACCCATCGTTTGTTGAAAAAATCAGAACTCGAATATGGCCTTGCACACTAGGGTAATCAGTACCATCTATACATATATGGTAGCCTAGCCTACACTACACAGTATACTTTATACATATATGGTATAGTAATTATTAGTGTCAGCTAATTCTGCAGGTTCAATGCAGACTGACATGATAAGCCAGTATTAAGAGATATTGAATAACAAACAAGGCCTGGCCTGCACTTTTATATCATATACAGTAGCCTAGCCTACATTATACTGTATTCTATTTTTACATAACACCGCCGTATTATACAAACATCAAAATAACAGAATGTGCATCTTTTCCATGGATCTTTTAAAATGTTATGCTTTACTACACTGTATCCAATCGTAAATATTCTTATATTGCTTTTGCATTATAAATTCGATCATAGCGATCAAATGTTTTGGTTTCGAATTGATCAAACATCTTTATTTCGATGCATTTAACTCGGTTCAGAGGGCATTTCTTGCTTCAAGTTAGCGTAAATGAATCTCTAGATACTTTATTTATAAGGGTCATGTGTATTTTTTGTTATACGTAATTTTTATGTCGAAATATAACTTAAATATGTCTCGTTGTGAAATTATTTTAGCCATTTTTTTCGTTAGTAGATGACGTTGGCGGCTGGCCCTTTGTTTTGTGTAAACAAAAAAAATCAAGATTCCGTTCGCTATTTTCTCTTGATTTCATCATTATACCACGAGCTTTTCATATGTATCTTTTATCGGCGTGAAAACAGCAGTAATATGTGTTCTTTCATGTCCAGTAGTTTTGATTAAAATACTTTCCAATTTTATTTGCGGTCGAGTTTCATCCATGTTGCCAATGTACGATAATTTATAGTCATTAGCAGCTTGAACATTCTTTTCTCAGCGTCAGCTACAACTTGCAGCTTAATTTTACTGTAGCAGTATATTTCCTTGCCGATCTTTTCTCCAAAGCGGATAAGGGTAGTGTAAAAACATATCAGTACTTAACGTCATTTTTAATATATATAACTACGATAATTGTTCAACCGTACGATGGTTGAAATACAAGCAAAACAGTTGTTATCCGATTTGGTTATTAGCAAAACAACAGTCTCGTTCGGTTGTTTATGGCTGTACGCATTTTCGCAAGAGTATAAGGTTACTAACAATGCTTTTATTATTCTCTTACTTTTTTAACTAGAAGATGGAATAAAGAGATGGAGAAAAAGAAGTTGGTCTTTCTTGCTGCCTGATTCTACGGCAATTGTAGTGTACGCTGTTGCTTGTGCCCGCTCGAAATTTAAAAATATTTTCTAAATATTGTCGTACCGGTATTAATTGCTAACTCCATCGTAAACTCGAATTATCGTAAGACGAATCATCGTCACTCGTGCACTACCTGTATTTAGAAACGCACAAAAATTGCAAACGAACACTGACCTATTTTAACTTCCGACATAACGAGAGCAAGTGAGGTTAGCTCATTGAATTAATGTACCTATTCCAGCCTCTCGGGCCAACGTATCGTACACCGTACGCTGCCTGGTTGTACGTTGTTGCCTGCGCCAGTCACCCGCGAAATTTAAAATGACATATTTTCAAAATATTGTCGTATCGATATTAATTGCTAACCCCATCGTAAAAGCGAATTATCGTAAGTCGAATCATCGTAACTCGAGCAGTACCTGTATATATTATATGCTTAAAAATCACAGTAGATGCATGTGACTTCAGTGTATGAGCGAATCCCACAGGAAAAAGACAGGCAGAAGTTCAGTACCAAGCGCTTTCACGTTTATTGACACATCGTCGGGGAAAAAGACAGGCAGAAGTTCAGTACCGAGCGCTTTCACGTTTATATATATATATATGTGTGTGTGTGTGTGTGTGTGTGTATATATATATATATATGCTAAAATCACAGTAGATGCATGTGACTTCAGTGTATGATTATATAAGTTCAGTATAAGCACTTTGTGTGTTGTGTGTGTGTGTGTGTATACATATATATATATTATATATATTATAAATCACAGTAGATGCATGTGACTTCAGTGTATGAGCGAATCCACAGGAAATAAGACATATATAAGTTCATATATATATATAATACTTATATATATTTATTGACACATATATATATATATTAAAGACAGTGTATATATATATATATATATATATATATATATATATATATATATATATATATATATATATATATATATAAGAATATATATATATATATATATATATATATATATACACACGCATTTATGCAAGAGTATAACATTACTAACAATAGTTTTATCATTCTCTTTACTTTTTTAATTAGAAGATGGGATAAAGAGATGGAAGAAAAGAAGTTGGCATATTGTAATTTGGTCTCTCTCGCTGCCTGATTGTACGCTGCTGTCTGCGCCCACGCAAAATTTAAAAATATTTTATAAGTATTGTCGTACTGATGTTAATTGCTTACCCCATCACAAAATCGAATTATCGTAAGGCTAATTATTGGTTACACTGAAATAAAGCATAATTTTTTTAAAGATCCAAAGAAAAGATGCATATTCGTTATGTTGATGTTTGTATAATACGATATTAATATGTGAACATAGAGTACAGTATAATGTAGGCTAGGCTACCATATATGTATACGATATATCATAGTGTAGGCTAAGCTCATTTTTGTTTGTTATTCAATTTCTCTTTGTATTGAGTTATCATAAGTCAGTCTGCATGAACCTCCAGAATTAGCTAATATTAGTAAGTACTATACCGTATATGTATGTTAGGCTAACAAATATGTATAGCTGGTACTGAATACCCTAGTGAAGGCTAGGCTATATTTGGGATGCATTTTTTCCAACAAACGATGGGTTTTTTGGAACCTAGCCCCATCATAAGTAAGATAATACCTGTATATATACAGGCAGTCCCCAGGTTATGTCAGACTCTACTTACGTTGTTCCGATCTTACGATGCTTTTAAATTTATTCATCAAAAAATCGTTTACGGTTACCACGGATGTTTCGAAGTTACATTGTTTCAGTCTTACAGTGCCGTAATCGACGAAAGACTGCAAATAGTTTTACAGTTATAAAAAACAGAGCTATTTGAGTTGATTATCAAGTGCTGCATATGAAAACAATTTCTAGAATATTGTTAAACACAATACCGCCAGTTCCTGGTTATTAGTGAGAGTTCCATTCCGACAATGTGATAAGCAAAAATTGCCAAGAACTGAAAATCAACTATTTTTGGGGGTTTTTCAGCAATTTCTGGAACTTATCAGCACCAATAAATGCTGAAAATCACTGATTTTCAGTTATTGGCACCTCTGTTAGGTATGTATCGGCGCTGACAAGCGGAAATCGACACATAACGGCGCTGAAAATCGCCCATTTTTGTTGCTGGACAAGCCCAAAAAAACCGGATCGCCGATAACTAGGGACTGCCTGTACTGTATTGTAATTAAAGAATAATGTACTTTGTACATTGGATATTTAAAAAAAAAAAAAGTTTCTGAGCGGTGTAGGTGTAGGCGCTATATAACAAGGTTTGAAAACCTGTTTAGGTAGCTGTAGCCACCAGGAGGGTTTACTATAAGGGGGTGAGAAAACCAGTTTATTACCAGGGCAATGCTTAAAAACTTGCTTCTTGCCCCAGGCTAACATAAGTCTCTCTCTCTCTCTCTCTCTCTCTCTCTCTCTCTCTCTCTCTCTCTCTCTCTCTCTTATCTCAGAGAGAGAGATCTTCTGCATATGTAGCATGTATATTTATATTTGTATAGTTTTATAGGTAAATGTGATGTTACTTTGTCATGTATTTTTCATATTTTCCATGCTATAAGTACAACTTTTTGCATTTCAATAACTAGGAAAATATAGTAAATTAGGTAAGATTTTATCATAATTCTGTGGCGTGCCCAATCTTTTTCTGATACGATAAGCGGGAGAGGGATGTAGGCCTAACTGTCAATCCTCTTGACATATTGATGTGAAGGATGCTGGGCAAAACACACACACACTCTCTCTCTCTCTCTCTCTCTCTCTCTCTCTCTCTCTCTCTCTCTCTCTCTCTCTCTCTCTCTCATTTTTATAATTTAGGTAAGGGATTTGTCACTTTTTTTATTATAAGTTGTTTAGATAAGGAATTTATCACTTTTTTTGTTCATTTTTATAAATAATACAGTGTTCCAACTTGTGTTGTTTTCCAACTTCCATTGTGCCTCAGGAATGGATCTCAAGTGTAACCCAAATATATATATATATATTAATATATATATATATATATATATATATATATATATATATATATATATATATATATATATATATATATATATATATATATATACATATATATACACAATAATACTGATCTTCACACGATCTTGAAACCTGGCGAATTTCACACACCTAACTTTTCACTGGAACCTAACTAATAGGCATACGTGATTTTTTCACAGACACACGAAATTCTCAAGAAACCCTGCAGAAGTGGGTGTTTAATTTTTTAAGTAATTTACAAGTGTTCATGCTTTTATGTGTAAAATCTGTATGAAAAATGCATTTCATTCTTTTATGTGTAAAATCTGTATGAAAAATGCATTTCATGCTTCTATGTGTAAAATCTGTATGAAAAATGCATTTGATGTTTTAATGTGCAAAATCTCAATGAAAAATGCATTTCATGCTTTCATGTGTAAAATCTGTATGAAAAATGCATTTCATGCTTTCATGTGTACAATCTGTATCAAAAATGTATTATTTTTATTTTTGTACATGCATAAATATGATGCAAAGATAATTTCAGCACATTCACTTGGTGTACTTTTACAAGATGTGATACCCATTTGCAAAGTTACTGCACTTTTCAAAGATGATACCCCTGCAGAAAATGCTTGTTTAATGTTTGAAGTAC
>NC_089796.1:22751026-22753526 GCF_040412425.1 Macrobrachium rosenbergii
CATCCCAAAATGTTAGGATATCACCTACATATCACATTCACAGAATGTCTTTAAGTTTTATTGCATTTATTATTAGTTTCAAAATATTCCATGTATAGGTAGGCTAAAACAGAACTTAACGGGCTGCCCATGCTGCACCCGAATTTTTGTTTACAGAATGACTCCCGCAGAAAAGGCATTGTTTGATACACACAATTCAGTCAACTTTATTATTTTATCTAGGGCTAGTGGGAAGTGATCTGAATAAGGGGCTAATTTTTCCCTCAAAAACTGTAGAACATCCTGCACAGGCACTTTTGTAAATAGGGAATCTACATCTGAGCTTAAAAGTTTTATGTTGTGAAGTGGTATTTGTACTTCTTTGAATTTTGACAGAAATCTGCAGAATGTTTAATGTGACTGGGAGAAAATGTGCCTAAGAAAGGGGAAAGGAGGCCAGCTAACCACTGAAAATTTATAATTGAAAGTTCCGGCACATGAGATGATGTGTCTGAATGGAAGATTATCTTTGTGAGGTTTGAGTTGACTTTAAATTTCTCCAGTTGTTCAGTGCTCTTTTTGTCTTTGCTAATTAATCTTACTTTTCTAAAAGAATTCTGTGGGAGCATTTTGAAGGGGGTTTTTCATTAATTTGTCACTAAGGAGTTCGTTGATTTTGCTGAGTTAAAAGTCTTTGTCCATGATCACGAATTTGCCGTCTTTGTCAGATCTACTTGTTACAACATCTAATTTTTGTAGTGAGTGGATGGCTTTCATAAATCTACAGGGGACAAGGGATTTCTTGTTAAGGCCAGCTGATGCATGTAGTAAAATGCCTTTTAAACATATCTCCTCTCAGCTATAATTTCTATCAGATAAGAATTTGTCGAAAGCAACAACAAAATCCTAAATTATTTTTCCGGTCTGGCATCAGGGCAGAGGATAAACAAAAGTTTAAGACTAAGTGTTGGTTCATGGGAAGGGGGGTGTTGCTCAAGATTGTTCCAAGCGCTATTATTTATTAAGTTATTTAATTTTTGGGAAAGTCTATTGGAATGAGTCGTGCTAGTATAGGCAGCAATGTCGGAACAGAATGAAACACGATACCTTAACATGTGGTCCGATGTGAGGGGACAAAGGTTAGACTGGGTTCCTTGTATCAATCTGCGCAGTATGTAGATCTCGCACTTCGTAGTTTCATTTCGTTCCTCCAGGAATATCTTGTGAGGGAGAGGGAAGGGGTCCGATTGTAGAGTCCATCTCACACACTGTAAATTTTTGGAACTTGTTCCTTGAGGTATTCTTTTAAGAAGTATTATTGAATTTTCAGTCGGTGTAACCTGGTGAGTTCTTTTTCAAAATTGCGATAAAACAAAGAAATACAATGAATCTATCAAAAGGATCATGGGACTTGGATATTATAGATAAAATCTTGCTCCAACCAGTGATTAAGAAGGTTAAGAAGCTATCAACTGGAGTGACATAACAGGTGACCTCCGGATTTCTTGGTATAAATACTGCCTGTCTGTATTCCTTACTTCATTTATATACTTGCCAGTAGAGGGAGACAGTTTGGTCTCTGAAATATAGCAATAACTTTCTACTTTTGGCATTTTTATGGGATCCTATTATTAGATGGATTTGTTTTAACAAAATATTTCATAGTCATTTTGGCCTATTATATATATATATATATATATATATATATATATATATATATATATATATATATATATAATATATGTGTGTGTGTATATAAATGTTTATATATATATATATATATATATATATATATATATATATATATATATATATATATATATATATATATATATATATATATATATATATATATATATATATATATATATATATGTATGTATGTATGTATATGTATAATTATATATATACATATACAGTATATGTATAAATACATATACATACATATATATATATATATATATATATATATATATATATATATATATATATATATATATATATATATACATAATATATATATATATATATATATATATATATATATATATATATATATATATATATATATATATATATATATATATATATATATATATATATATATATATATATATATATATATATATATATATATATATATATATAATTTACTTAACATTCCTGTCAACAAGACCATTGATATCATCATGGACTGCATCTACAGAGACTCTTCCACACCCCAGCTGAACATCCCGGAAGTATCCCTATGGGGCCTCCTTGAGATATATACAAAGAAGGCCCTTTCTCCACCCATAGAGGCCAGATGTTCCAACAGAAGGACGGTGTCGCGATGGGTTCCCCCCTCGGTGTCCTCTTCATGAACTTCTATGTGGGCACGGTGGAGGAGAGAGTTTTTTCATATGTAAGATGACCCCGTAAATATGCAAGATACATTTACAACTTTTTTGTACAAGCAGATGACGAGGATGAGGTTGACGCTGTTCGACGTATGTTCCAACAGTGCCATTCACTGAATTGC
>NC_089796.1:22758526-22793094 GCF_040412425.1 Macrobrachium rosenbergii
CCCTATTTTGAAGAGGAATGTGGGCAAAAAAATTCCCGCAAGAGACAAGCATTATATTAAAAACCAGAAAATGTAAAATAAAATGCAGAAACACAAGATTTCACTGCAACAGGGATAAAGTCTTTCTCCAGAGTCTGTAAGAAAAATCTAAAATGTAAAATGTTTTATGAGTTGTACTCACTTCATGAAAGTCCTCTGGAACACAGACTACATCTGTGTGCTTCCCTTTTGCACAGTTCACATGTTAATTATACCCAGAACGGATCGTATTGCCCACTCATTCTATGAAACACTCCCATTATGTGGGTTTTGCAAAGCACATATGAACACACACTCGTGACATCGCTCGAGTTCAATGTACGACAAGACACGCCTTCTGTAAACCAAGGCGTCACAAGGTATTTGGTCACACATATTTACACGCTCCACTGTGATATTCTCTTCAAATCCGGATCTATAACCAGATCACCTTCTCAAAGGTTCTTTTGCTGACTTTTCAAATCATGCCCACGTGTGTTGTAACCAAGGGCGTTTTGCGGGAATGGACACTGCTGAATTCGAAAACACACCTAAGTATATGTATATATATATTCAACTCTCATCCTTTACTTGGCAGTCGAAAGGCTTCACAGCACTCCATTGTTTCTCTTTCCTTCATGATTTTGTCTTTACATATTCATCACGTTCCATATTTTCATGATTTATGTATGTATGTATATTTACTGAAGTCACTGGCATCTACTGTGTTTTTTTTAAGCATACTCACCCACACATGTATACACATATACACATGTATACATATATATATATATATATATATATATATATATATATATATATATATATATATATATATACACACACACACACACACACACACACACAGTAAACCCCCGTATTTGCGTTCTCATGATTCGCGGAAAATTCACCCATTTGCAGTATTTTTCACTGAGAAATATTCACTAATTACTGTATTTTCATATAATTTTCATGAATAAATGCTCTTTTTGTGATAAAACTTTTAAAATACTCAGGTATAATCATTTTTACAGGGTTTTTCTTGTGTTTAAACTCTCAAAATGGGCAGTTCTAAGTGTTTTTAGAGGGGTTTTAGCTATTATTCAGATTTTAGCTATTCGCGGGGTTACGATCCCCAGCGAATACGGGGTTCATATATATATATATGTGTGTGTGTGTGTGTGTGTGTGTGTATGAATGATGATTATTATCACTTTTGTATGTGATTCATTTATCACATATTACCACAGGTGAAAAATAAGAAACAGGGTGTAGGTCCTGACCGGTTTCGACTTTATTTCCAAGCCATTGACGAAGGACCTGACCGGTTTCGACTTTATTTCTAAGCCATTGACGAAGTCCATCGTCAGTGGCTTGGAAATAAAGCTCAAAACCGGGTAGAACAAGACCCATTTCTTATTTTTCACCTGTGATAATGTGTGATTATATATATATATATATATATATATATATATATATATATATATATATATATATATATATATATATATATATATATATATATATATATATATATATATATATATATATATATATATATATATATATATATATATATATATATATATATATATATATATATATATATATATATATATATATATATATATATATATATATATATATATATATATATATATATATATATATATATATATATATATATATATATATATATATATATATATATATATATATATATATATATATATATATATATATATATATATATATATATATATACACACATATATATATATATATATATATATATATATATATATATATATATATATATATATATATATATATATATATATATATATATATATATATATATATATATATATATATATATATATATATATATATATATATATATATATATATATATATATATACATACATATATATATATATATATATATATATATATATATATATATATATATATATATATATATATATATATATATATACATATATTGTTACATGGGTGTCTTGGCTGATCAGTTATTGGTTAATTTACGTAAAGTTTCACGGCCCTGCATGCCAAGAATACACATAACCTGTCTCTTGAAGCCACGAGTTAACCTCAAAGACAGACGTTAATTAATCAAAGGTCGCCAGTTAAGGGTAATTAACCTTAACAAAGAATATTCAAGGAATAAAGACTTTATGATAAACGTCGCCAACTGCGGACGCAGAAAAAATCTCTACTTGTTAAGATGGTATTAAATGCAAAAACACAACGGTTCTCCCCAAACAATGAGCGCTAGGCATAACGAATACCAGATTATTAAAGTGACTTGCTTGCCTAAATCCCCGAGACTTACTGGGACAATTCGGCTAACACTAACAATATAATAATTTGGCTTAATCTAGACTTCGTAATAGCATATCCCGTAAGTGGTGGCTGGAGAATGAAACAAAGAAAACGGAAATACAGAAAAGTTATTAGTCAATCGACGAAGCTTGAACAAGAATCGGACTTACCTTGAACGTCGAGTCGTTTGCGCATACAACGGGCACTCAGAAGTCGTGATACTAGAAGTCTTCCCAATCCACTAATTAATATAGACGTAGGAGCAAAAGTGGAGTAAAGGAACAAAGGGACACCGTTCTGGCACGCTACACAGCGTACTTCCTCGTTCGTGGCCTGTCTCTCTCTGACCTCGCTCGCATTCCCGCAAGGTGAGGCTGCATCTTTACACGACACCCCAGGCACTCCGACCTTGACAAAGACATCGCCAAATGCGTAGGGTAGAGGGAAAGATAGCTTAAGGCCACCATTACTAGAGATTATTGAGTGAAAACCCTCTCTGAGGTTTAGGTCCCTAATGCCATAGGTATATTTTGTTTTTTTGAACTACCCAGCCTATTCCTGCCTATGCAAGGACGTTCGCCTGTCTCTGCTGTGATCGTTATTTTGAATTGCCTGGCCTACCTGCGGGACAGAGATGTTCTCTGTCGAGGTCAATCTGACTAATATTCCTACACATAAATACATCGAGGGCGAACAGCAGTAATATTTATAAAAGCTCCCCCCCTTAAGAGGGCCTTCACTCCCTTTTCGGGCGTGAGGGTCTGTCCTAAGCAAGCTGTTTGCCTCTAGTAGTTTACTCTTCTTCCCCTGAGCAGATTAGTCCTTGTAAGCCTACCTAGCTACAGAACTACCTAACCCTAGATAGGATATGAGCTACAATCACTACTTTACCTAATTCTAATATTACTAGAAGGTGCTTACGGTTATTATAGGCTACCTCCTACAATCATGGTGTTTTTAGACTTAGCCAAGTGGTACATTCTATGGTATTCCCTAGCCTAACCTATCCTAACCCGACCGTAGCACCAACATAAGAGTTAATGTTCTAACGAAATTACAACGTGGTTTATGTTTAATACAATTAATAATTACTAGTTCATTCATGAGGGTTGCCTCATATGATAAATGGGTGTCTCACTGAGGTCTTAGGCGATGTGTGTCATGAGCATCGTGGCTCGTTTCACAATAGTTAAGATTATTGAAATTAGTAATGCTACTTACGTGATTACTACGGCTCGGTGGTAAGTGGAAGGAACAAGGCTACTAAATTGATGTACTGTACTTAAGGCGGTCCAGGCTATGTACAAGAAAAAGAGATCTCACTGGCTACCTCCTCTGGGCAGGGGGCCAGGATCACTCTAAGATGGTAGGGCACTGTGCCGAGAGGGCACTAGTGCCTGGATGAGCTTATGGCTCAGCAACTACCGGGCTCTCTTCCGCCCCTTCTTCTTCTTCTTCGGGTTCCTCCAAGGCCTATCAGTAGCAGGCTTAGAAGGTGATGAGGGCACCGACTCTGGGGACAGGCCAGAAAGGCTAGCGGGCGCGAAGTCAGGGGCAACTTCAAAAGCTACAGGAGGGCTCCCCACTCTGGCTGCTGCGACAACCGGAGCGAGAGTGATCTCGACTTCTGCGTCCGAGGAGGCCAGTTCCTGGTCTTCCAGAGACGGGGTAACATTTCGATCCTCCAGGGGTTCATCCCCTGGAATCAGATTTGGCAAAGAAGAAGTCTCGGGTGCTGGAGGCTCTCCAGTTGCGATGATCAACTGCATGGGGAATCCTAAATCTCCCGGAGGAGGATTCGCCTCATGATTTAGACCCGGCATAGGGGCCTTCTTAATTGGTAGCTCAACGTCCGTGGCGGACGGAGTGTGGCACTGCTCAGTGCTCGCAAGTGGCACTGGCAGCAGTTGAGGGTCAGGCATGCCTGACAAGGGGTCCGGAGGTGCAATACCTCGCGGACGACTTGGGTTTGGCTGCGGCAGAGATTCCTGCCCCAGCAGGAGATCGTAGCCTCTCCGAGAGTCTTGTTCGGGGGCGTCCGCTGGGTGTTGCTTGCTTGGGCAGCCCTCCCAATTTGTGGAGTGGTCTGTCCGCTTGCACGTCCTGCAGCAGTACTGCTACTCCTGAATATCTCTTCAGAGAGGGAGACCTTCTTGGTGGCCAGCCCTTCATTGAGAGGCTTAGCCTAAAATAGTTTGTTTATGCCTCTTCCGCAGACCACTCTCAGGCTGAAGGTGAGGCCTGACTTTAATGAGTTCTAGATGGGGCCCCATGAGGAGGCACGCGGCTGAAGTGATGGCAAAGCGGTAACGGGCCCAGAAGATCCTGCCCTAACAAGAAGGCCACCCGGGCCGACCCACTCCCTACGCCATGGGGTGGGGTATCGGGCCCCAAGGTGTCAGGGACCTGAGCTGGACTGGTGGAACGTAATGGCAGGCCTATCCACTTCATTTCACCTGGCGCCAACCATGGTGAATTAGCTGGCACCGGGCCCTAGTGATCAGGCCACGTCTACGAGTGTCTACTGTGACCGAAGGGTCACGGGCAGGCTAGTGCTCTGAAGAGGGGCCACTGATGAACTGGGTTTCCAACCTCTCGGGTGTTGACTCGCGTGGACCGCCGCAGAGAATGAAGTGCCAATTAGGGCTGACAAATTTGTGGTGGGGACATGATGTGGACAGGCCGAGATCCAGTATTGTAGTGGCTGGCAGCCCCACAGGATTTGCACGGCCTTTTGGATGGGCTCGTGGCCTGCAGTAACGGGGTTGGAGGAGAGGGGCTGAGCAGATGAATCAGGAGAGGAGTTCTGGCTGCAGGTAGGCTGTTTATTAGTGCCTAGTTTAAATCGGCACTAGCTTCAGTTGCCCCACCTTTCTGCAATAGGTGCTCGGGTCTTGCTCGGCAGTCCATTCTTGAGCGATTTGAGTTCGAGAGGTAGGCTGGAGGGAATGATTCGCTTCAGAGGTGCTATGCGCACTGATTAAAAAGTCTCCCACGAATCAGCTATGCGACAAGCTTTCCATAATATGGGGGCCGTTTATCGTTAAGATATAAGGGGGGCCCAGGCACACATTGGTAAAGGTCTTCTAGCATGGTCCGACTGAAAAGATCCTCAAAACGCCGTGGCAGGCTGGTTGAGTTTGTAATCCAGCGCGACCGGACTGGCTTTGTGACACGCCTATTCCGGCCCAAGACCAGCCGACTTCCTTGGCAAGAGACCTCGAACCGCTGTCTCCATTTTTCTAAGATTTCAGAGGCCTTTGTAATGACTCACGAACTTCTCCGCTTATGTTGCCTCTGGCTCTCTTCTCCAGTGTGAGCGACGCTGCCTGGCTTTTCCTCCATATGCTTGGCTAGTATTAAGGCTCTCTCCATGTCTGTGGTGCTGTAGTTATTTAAAAGAGCCTCGATCTCTCCAGCCATGCCTGGCCTGGCCCTCAGGCCACTTGGGGACTAGGGAATTGATGCTCGAAATTGGAGCGCTTGATGCAGCAGGCGTGAGGGCTGGAGGCTTCTGCTGTCTAGCCAGCTCTTCGGCATTCTCCATTTTCTTTCACTCTTTCCAGCTCGAGCTCTTTTCTTAAAGGCTAACTCATGCTGTCTCTTTCTTTTTCTCTTCTGCCTAGTTGCTCTGCCCGCCATACACCTCCGCTCAAGTCTTTCCTCCTTCTCCTGCTTGGCCAAGTCTACAAAGGATAAACGATGAAAGACGGGAGGCAACATTGCCACTTGAGCCACCAGTATCCAATTTATCTTTGAGCCACTAGTGGCTTATTTGACATTATAGGAACAAAATGTATATACTGTAGATCGCCTTATGAACCACATATGTGTCATAGATTTTACACCTCTTTACCCTTTCACCTACCAAGCAAACAATTAATCAGCGCCACCCCAATCGCTGTCAGCAATGAGCTGGGAAGGAGAGGGCTATAAGTCATGGGGCGCTAGAGGAAAATGTCAAATTGCTGTATGGGTATGTTAATGTACATATAATGTTATTCAGTTTATACTTTAAAGCTTGAAAACTTATAAATTATATAAAATTAAACATAAAACACTTTTGCAGGCTTTCCCATATTGGCACATGTTTATGTTCAGAAAACTCATGTATGACAATTAGTTAAGTTCCAAATGAAAAGTTTGTGTGTCGGGTGAATTTGGAACCTTTAATCGCACAAGTTTTGGGGTATTACTGTTTGTATGTATATGTATATATATTAACTTACCCACAGAAAAAACTCACAAGCTAAGTATGATGGATGTAATAGTGGGCAGTTTTATATACCCATTACAATAAAAGCTTCTTTAAACTCTTACCTGGTTCAACGTAGCATTTTTTCGTGATTGTTATTTATATTTTGCTCTTTCCTTCATTTAACCCTCATTTATATTATGTTCTTCCTTCATTTTAACCTTAAATGGTAGCTCCTGTTTACAAAAGTGTCTGCACGATATTGGTTGGGTTTGGGAATTAGTGCTATGGAAAGAAAGTTTTTTAAAATCACAGTGCACGCTTAGTTTTTAAGATTAAGAGTTCATTTATGGCTCCCTTGTTTTCTCATTGCCCAAAGTTTAGTATGCAACCTATCAGAAATGAAAAAAATCATTATCATATATAAATATTGGAATATATGACAACAAGCAAAAAAAATTTCCATATAATTGTATACAAATCCTGCTGTGAGCAAAACGCAAAGCTACTGAGTTATTTTTTTCATTGTACACCAATTGCGATGATTTTGGTATATAAATAAATTGTAAACGATCAAAGCAACACAGAGAAAATATTATCACAAATGATGTATGAATTCTGTAACGCTGACGTAAAAGTTTTTTTTTTTTTTCTTTAAATTCACCATAAATCAAAATATTGTGGTAGAGACTTCCGCTTGTTGCAAAATGAAGGTAAATGATTGAATATTACTAGAATGTAAGAGTTTTAGCTTAAAATTGCATTTTTCGACCATTTCGTCGAGTCAAAGTTGAATGAAGGTTGAAATAGCACTTATCGTGATTTATAAGGAAAATATTTCAAAACTGATAAATGCTACAACCATGAGTTATTTTTTGTTGTATTCTACATGATATTGTGCACATTTTCATATAAATACAAATGCAATTTATGATTGTAACATCAAGACAACAATTAGAGAAACAGATGCAAATTATTGTATGGTTGAAAGTGACTAAAGAATTTCTGAGATGTTCCGATGGACCGATTTAAGAGATGGCGTCAGGCTCTTACAAGATTTTCAGCAGAGTTAGATCAGATGTAAGGAAAAAGTTTTTCAAAATTCACCATAAATCGAAATATTGTGCTAGAGACTTCTCGTTTGTTGCAAAATGAAGGTAAATGATTGAATAGTTCTAGAATGTAAGAGTTTTAGCTTACAATTGCATTTTTTTACCATTTCGGTCGAGTTAAAGTTGACCGAAGATTGAAATTTTGGCACTTATCGTGATTTATATGAAAATATGTGAAAATTGATAAAAGCTACAACCATGAGTAATTTTTTGTTGTATTCTACATGAAATTGCGCACATTTTCATGTATAAAACGTTATGTAACGGCTAATAGAAAACTGTGCAAAATTTACGACAAAGTGACTAAAGAATTTCTGAGATTGTAAGAGCCTAACGCCGTCTCTTCCAAACACGTGTGTTCGTGTGTTCATCGTGCATCGGAGTGGCAAGACGTTTGGCATCTTCACAAACAGAAACATACAGTTTGATACAGAAGATTTGTTGGAACATTATGAGTACATGATTAGAATGCTTACATGGCAATGCAATTAGTGGTGATTGTACATACATCAAGACAACAATGGTTAGGGAGAAACAGATGGAAATATTGTATGGTTGAAATCGCATTCCTTTAGAGAAAGAAAATGAGATGGTCTTGTTGTCTTGTCCACTCCGATGGACGACGAACACACAAACACGCGTGTTTGGAAGAGATGGCGTCAGGCTCTTACAAGATTTTCAGCAGAGTTAGATCAGATGTAAGGAAAAAGTTTTTTCAAAATTCACCATAAATCGAAATATTGTGCTAGAGACTTCTCATTTGTTGCAAAATGAAGGTAAATGATTGAATATTACTAGAATGTAAGAGTTTTAACTTACAATTGCATTTTTCGACCATTTCGGTTGAGTCAAAGTTGACCGAAGGTTGAAATTTTGGCACATCGTGATTTATATGAAAATATGTGAAAATTGATAAAAGCTACAACCATGAGTTATTTTTTGTTGTATTCTACATGAAATTGCACACATTTTTATATATAAAACTTTATGTAACGGCTAATATAAAACAGTGCAAAAATTACGACAAAGTGACTAAAGAATTTCTGAGATTTTCAGCAGAGTTAGCTGATGCTTTCTTTTGGGATAAGAAAGAATTTCTACATAGCATGCGCAGCTGGGTCATTCACTTTGTAAACAAAACAACAGTGTGATCTGTGAACTCCCAGCATCCCTCAAGGCACGTGATTTAAAATTTTTCACAAATGAGGCCTATAAGTATTTTTCTGCGAATATTTAAAAAAACTTTTTGTAGTTGACGTATTTTACGTCCACTCAGCACCCGATAGACAACTTTTGTCGACGTAAAATACGTCCAGTCGGCGTTAAAGGGTTAATTGAATTGTTACCTTACCTCATGCATTTTTACTCTTTTGCCTTATCATATCTATGTAAATAATCTCTCTTTTGTTGAATAAGAGACCCTGACTCTCTGGACTGGTTGCTGGCATGACTGATCCAGAAGTTGCCTTCTCAAGATTTATTTCCAAAAGATTTAGAATCAGAGGACTGTAATTTGGTAATTTTTAATTTTTATTTCAACTTTTCTTCTTTACCGTAATTACTAATATGCTGATTTACATTTTTTTGTAGGGATTAAAGAACTTAGCATATAGGATCTCTTATTTGATATATTTTCATTACCTGGTAAGACCTACATGTATAGTAGGTATTGAAGAAAACCCAAATCAGTTGGTTTGTAGATTTTGAGGCCAGGTTTGTTCACCTAAACTCACATTTTAAAATCATGGAGGATGGGCAGATCTTTGATGTTTGTATAACTAAAAAGGTGATTTAGAGGTGCATATGTTAGTTATTCATCAGTTTATGACTCTTTTGTCTTGGTCTCTCACTCTTCAGGAACCTATTCACTGGCATTTGTAAGAATCCGTCTTGAAAGGGGTGTCAGCCAGGTTGCTGGGCTTAAGCCTACAGTAGTTTAATAGCTCTTCCAATGCATTTTCTGCTAATGATTTGGCTGGGTTGCTATCATTGTCATTTTCGCTTCTCCTGTGGCTTTGATGCCACACCCAGTGCCTGTCTAGAGGTCCCACTGCAGCACCCATACCCAGTGCTATTTATTCTTGGCTGAGGTTTGTTCTCTCTCTCTCTCTCTCTCTCTCTCTCTCTCTCTCTCTCTCTCTCTCTCTCTCTCTCTCTCTCTCTCTCTCTCTCTCTCTCTCTAGCCAAGTAACAAACAGTGTCTACCTTAATGACCAATGCTGCTGCAGTGAGTGGAGCCTTCCAAGCCATTAAGATCATGCTCCTGAGAGACGGGCCACAACCAAAACCACTGTTGTCACTGTTGTCATTGTTGTCCAAGTTTCATGACCAGTGCTGCTCTGATGTCAGAATAGCAGCCAAGGAAGTCTCAACCAGAGCTGCTCCAGTAATCAGGATCCTAGCTACTAATTCCATCTGAAGTTATAAAGGCTAATGTAGATTATTGCAAGGGCAACAGCACCCACACTGGTACAAAGGTCAGGGGCATACCCACTCCAGTTCTTCCCCTTACCCTGTGCTTCTTTTTAAAGTTTCTGATGTCCAGTAGAATCCTAGGACCTCTGGATATAGTAGGAGGCCTTCAACAAAGCAGTTACTTGATGGCAGAGGTTAGGCCTTGAACTGAAAATGGTATTTTATTTGGTCATTTTCGTTACCTTGGAACAGTATCTCTTTGGAAGAGGACAGATGTAAAATGTCTCATGAGAGGGTAGAGAGTTTGCTTCAACCTCTTTTGAGTTTAAAGAGATCTGTCTGAACAGATAGATCTCTACAAAATGAAGATGAACCTGACAAAGGCATATGATGACTTCTGTGCCTAGCTATTAGGCTAAAAAACAGATTGTTGCAATGATTTAGGTTGAGATACAAGATGGCTGGATGTTCAATCCAGGTTATTTCTGCCTTTGTCCCAAGGCCTTGATTTAGAAGATAGCACCACACTTTTTCCTTCCCTGTAAGCATCAACAGCAGCTTTGGAACCCGGTACCATGGGACATTTGGGGTATTCTTCACAATATATATTTGGTAAAAATGAACCTAGATGAAAGATATTCTCCTTTATCCAAGGACACTAAATTTTCAGGAACATCTCCAGGCTAAGAAGATAGTCCTTCCAGTTAGTCAAGTTTCAGTTCTGTTTGTGCATGATTATGTATATGCTAGTCAGTCTTCTGTTTATGAAAGGTGATTTTTGAGAATTGTGTTCAGACTTTGGAGGCCTACTTTTGTTTTGCTCTGTACCTGCGATATTCATGGAGGACTATAGTAATAAAGAGCTGGGATAGGCTCAGTAGTGCACATAATGACAGCAGTTAGGAATTTGGGTAATTCTTTTTGCTTTTAGGTGTATTTTCCAGTACCAGACCCTAAGTCATAAGAATAAAGGAAATCCCAGTGTGCTGCACAGATCTTCCTATGGTAGAAATAAGCACCAGCAGCAATAATGGCTCAAGGTGTTCCAGCCTGGGGTTGATGTTAACGCTCTGGATGACAGTCCCTACCAGAAGGAGTAGAATCCCAGGGTAGTAGGAGGAGGGGAGATTGGCCTTCCTCACAGCATTATAACCTAGATTTTTAGCGATAACATAGAGGACTCAAGACACACCAGACATTTTTAAGACATACCAGACATTGAACAGTGAAGTTAGGTACAGTTTAAGTTTAGAAGCAATTAGTCAAAGAGAGTGACAGCTCTCACAGGATTACACTTGCAGATGGAATCACTCAAGATAGCAAAGAGTTGGCACCATGTCTAAGACTCAAACTCCGCTGCATTGAATCTGACTGATCACCGTGGTGGCTTTGATCCACAGGCTTCCCAAAAGTTGGCCTCTGTCATCCATTAATCTTACTTCTTTCAGTCACAAGGCCTCTATGAATCCTGTCTCTACAGAACCAGAATATGATGAAAATAATAATTCAATGTGTTCAGTGTTTGTAATTCCATTCAAGCTTATACCATTAAGCAGCACATTACTTATTTTGGTGTCATTTTAAAGGCCTGTTAAACATTACTTATTCTTGTGTCATTTTAAAGCAGAGTATTTTGACTCCGTTATGGTATTTTTGAAAAATACACAAAAAAACAACATTTTGAGTTGGAAATTGTTGATTGACATACCAGGCATCGTAAGTGACTCTGGATGGATCTTGGCTGATGTGTGAGTGTATCATATATATTCAAAGGTTTAAAGGATGTTTGTTTCAATCCTGTTCCTCACCACTGAGAAAATATATTTTGCTTTTCTGATCAAACAGGGTGCACCTATTCAAGGCTAGCACCCTCTCAAATATTCAGAATTGACTACAGTGGTAACTTTTAATGGGTACAGATATGGAAGGATACAGATATGGAAAAGAGTAAAATTTCCATCTGATACAAGACAGGACCAGACCTTTTGTCCTGACACGAGTTTGTCTTGAGACTGAATCTGTCTGCAAAGATGGCAAGTTCAATGAGACACACTTGTACCCTGTGCAGTTACTGCTGATGTTTAATAAAAGTCTCTTTTGGTAGTAGGATCCTCAGAACCTCAGAGTAGGGAGTTCCAGTGATTTTTCCGTCATAAAGGTTTGCTATTCATAGATGCATTGATGCGGGGATAGAGCCCAACTGCTAAGAGGAGACGTCCTGTAGGAGAGGAAGCTGAAGACAGTATTCTAGGTTTGATGTCCTTTTTTTCATCATGTAAAAAGGGATGGTAAGAATCATGACTGTCTGTGTGTGGTACACCTCAGGAGCCTCAGAGCGATGAGGCTGAAGAACCTATAATAGTTTTCACCTGAACTTTGTTTTTAGGTAGAAATAGTGGGAATTGCTTGACAAACGCAGCAGGAAGGGTGAAGTTCTTCCTTGGAATGGTCATGGTACCTAGATGTATGTAAAATGTGTTGGCTGCAGTGAACATCCCTTTGGTGGATCTATTCACAACTAGCCCTCAATCAAAAGTTACCAACATTTCGCTCCCTCTAAACCATCCATTGGCTTGCCTGCAAATCCTTGCATTCCCATCATTCAACATGACCAAGATAGTAATAGACAAGATAGCTATAGTGGCTTGCCATATGTCTGTTGCTTCTAACAGATCTCCTTAGGAGGCTCCTGAAATGGTAGATACGCTTAACCACACTCCCTTATGAATCTGGAAATGCTGACCATTCAGGGCCTGGAGGATATTGTATTTAGCAGAGCCTCAGAGGCAGAGGCATTTGGCTCAGACAGGTAAGACTTATCTCCAGACCATATAGATCTGCCTTTAGCTTCTACCAGGCAGCGTAAACTCGTTCTGCGATGGGTGCACTGAGACTGCAGAGGAAATTGCTGGTCACAGCCTTAAAAGGTTACAGGTCAGTACAGTACTGTCTTAGGTTTGATTTAGCTGTGAAAAATTATAGGTATGTATTTTCTACACGCAAAAGATTATGAATAGATCTGACATTCTTGTCTTAAGTGTGGGCTGAACTTGTCAGAGGTTCTTTGAGCCAATGAAAGCCTTATACATCAGGCTTATCTGATTATTCAAATACTGAAGACAATCAGTTCCATCTTTAGTAACTTGATTGAGTGAGTGAACTGCATACACTATCAAAGTTATGCATTCAAAATTGAAGTTGATTGGTTATGTCTTTTTTGCAGCCAGATTTTTACAAAGACATATCCCAGGTGTCACAGAATTATCATTTTGTCTCTTTTGTACCATGCTAAAGACAAAGAGCAATTTTTTAGTTTGATGGAAGATAGTAATTAGAATACTATCATGTTCTGACTCACACAAGTGATGAATACTGTAGACATGTATAAATGTTACAATGACAAAGTGGCACAGAATTAGGGGTGCCCCTCCATGAAATCAAGAGCTATTCTTTTTCCTCTACTTCTCTGAAACTTGATGATGCAGTTTTTATGGCAGTGTAAAATAAAGCTTTCACAAGCTTTCATCTCAGAAATGTGAGACAGGGTTATATTCTTATTTGTTGGTTATGTGAGCAGTGGGGAGGTGGTCCATACTTTAGGGATGGTTCCTATCAATCCAGATTCTGATTTTTATAACCTTAACCATCCTCTGCATCACACTTAATGGATAGTGCTGCCCTCTGCTATGTTTATTTATCCATGGGTATACTATGTCCTTTTGGGAACTTTGAACCCACATCATTCCATATAGGCCTGAAGTGGGGAGGTCACAAGGCTAGCTCAGAAAAATGAAGTTAATTTACATATCAGGGATACTGTACTGTGTCATGAACACAATTCCTTCTGTGCCTCTGTGAGAAGAGTGATTTTATGACATCAATGAAATACCATCATAGAGAGTCTGATGAAGTTAAATGACATCCATAAAATAAACAGAAAAAACTATAGATTTGATGTGTGTAGCATTGTGATGACATATGAAAAGTGCTGGCAGATGGTTCAACTTTATCTCCTATGTATGTAGGAGCTGTTCAGAGAAATTATGAAGCCATTCCAAGTAAAAATTTTTTATTAATTTTTTCTGTATTTTTCCTTAATTTTAAAAATTCAGTACAGGTACCATAAGGTTTACAGTATTAATATGCATTATACAGTGATTGAGAATTCATTGTACTCTACTTTTTACAAGAAATTTATTTTTTAGTTAATTTCAATTGCACCATTCTGACTATAATTGTGGTACTTTATATTTTAAAAGATACCAAAATAAAAAGTACAATTATTTGGCTTCAAAGATGACACCAAACCCAATATTCTGTCCCTGGAAAACAAACACAGTGAATAGTAAATTAAAATTGTTTTTAAGTTCATAGGCTATAAAGAGCAGTATGTTTACAAAAGACAAGTTTTTAGACTCCCCCTTAAATCTCAAGGAAAAGAAGCTTTCATGTACTGTACATGCTTCAAATTTCAATTATTCCAGGGATGGTGTTTAGCAGCTTGATCCTTCCCAGCTGATGAAGATTAATAAATTACATATTCTGTACTGTAGTTGGTTTTTGATGGAAGGCCACAGGCAATCTCGGTTATCGGTAGTTCCGTTCTGACAGTGTGATTTTCGCACTTTCAGCAATTTTCGGTACGCCTCTGTTAGGTATGTGTCGAGCCAATACCCAATTATTGGCGCGATAAGTGAAATCAGCAATTTTCGGCGCCGAAAATTACCAGTTTCATCATTAGACAAGCCCCATAAAAAACCGAACACCAATAACCGAGCCCGCTGATAACTGGGGACTGCCTGTATACAGAGGTACCTTGTATGTTGAACGTTTTCTTGTGTCCGAACACTCCGTTTTCAACCAAAATTTTAAAGAAATTTTGCGTTGTTTGTCGAACAAGTACCGTACTTCTAATCCGACCAATTGTCTTATTTATACTTGTACTAAACATCCTACCTGCGTCTTGTAAGAAAAGCAAAGGCAATAACCCACATGTTTTCCTTTACAGGTATGTACATAAAGCACAAGCACAATATATAGTTTAATGATAACCATATTCAACAAAATAAATAAAAGAATAAAGCATTTCACAATAAAATTTAACATAAAAGATGAACAAAATCATATGTCACCACATTATGCACAGTTGACTTGAGATAGAGGAGGGAGCATTTATACCGTTGAGCAGAGAAGAAGAGACAGTAAAACATTACTGTATGCATGTAAAAGCAGTAAAAATTCACTAAAAAAATAAAAGAAGGGGAAGTTCACAATAAATTTAACATAATTGTACGATATATAAACAATCAAATGCAATACAGTAACAATAAAAATTGAAATAGAGTCTTACTTGAGCTAGTGTTCTGGACTGCGCTGAGTGAGATGGTAGAGAGGAGAGGAGGGATGGTGGTGGGTTGTGGGTGGGAGACGGGGTCCGCTCCCACTGACTTCCCAGCCGTAACACTGGGACTGGGCTCGGAAGATTTTCTCCTTCACTACAACTCACCCATTTGCTTTCACTTACACTTAATATGCCTGAATCACTTCTTTTTCTTGGTAAAATACCCACCGAAAGGACGTGTTTCTGATTTTTAGCACTGTAAAAGTAACTTATCCCCTCATCATGAAATACACTGGCATTGCGTTCAGCTTCCTCTGATTATCCTTGCAAAAAATGAGAATAAAATTGATTATGTTATCAACCTTTTACTGCAACCATTTCGGTTTCCTCAAGGAGATCCTGTCTCTCCTCCCTAAATCCTGTGACAGTGTGCCAGTTTCAATTCCCATTTCGTAAATAGAATTTTTAGCTCATACACATAAACAAATTTTTCTAAAATTTTACTCATATAACATATTGTTTTATTACTTTACACACTTAGTTTAACTTTTGAACACAATAATAATAATAGAAAAAATTTGAAAGGGGACTTTTTGGGTGGGTTGAAATGAATTATCCTGATTCCTTTATTTCTTATGGAGAAATTTGTTTCATATTTCAAACAAATCAGTTTAACCAGCCTTTTGGAATGGATGAAGTTGTAAGTCCAAGGTACTACTGTACAGTAATTTCTTGAAAAGAATTTTCTTTCATACAAACCCACTAAGGTGTACTCACAAATCAGGTTCTTGCCCCCAGACCAGCTAGTTTCTTGCACCTCATGGATCAGACTACACCAAAAGCTACTGTATAGCTGCTTGAGAACTTGGGATGCATCCATGTATATTTGTATATTCACTACAGCTAGTTGACTGTAGTGGAAGTGAATTGTCTGGGTTTGCTTTCTTTGCACAAAAAAGGTAAATTGTATGCAGTGGTATGTATGAAAAAGAAAATTTATTGCATCAGTGTTTTAAATGGATTTCAAGAGTTACATCATGGAATAGACTAATAATTTATGTCACTAGACAGGACTAGAAAACTAGTGTTTTTATTAAGTCTTCATAATTCATCTTTTCTCCTTGGCTTTCCTAAATAGCTGCCCTTAACATTTACCTTGCTCAGATTTTCACCAATCATTGATGATCAAATTCTTCAGGCAAGCCCACTGGAGCCTGGCATTGTGACTTACTGATTATGCTAAGATACATGATTATGATCACAATAATTATAATTCTGTTACCAAAACTAAACATTGGATATTCTTTCTTCAGATGGACCATCACCGTCTTTGAATATTTGCTGTGCCAACCTCAAGTCAGGGTTCTACAGGCCTCCCTCTTACCACTTAATGATAACTTTTCATTAGATATTTTTGTTATATCCTTGTCTTTGGTTTTAATACATTTGTTATTTTGTATAAAAGCAACATGAAGCAGTAAGAAGTTTTACACAAATGAGATTTCTGTGGTTACAATTTTTGTATAAAAAGATTTATTTGTCAAATATTTTATATTGGAGATATGTTAAGTGTATATTAATTTCTGTTATCACATGAAATCAGAGAGTGTAAAGCAGGCCCGTCATCCAAACTGGCCTTTATTGTTGCTCAATTTTTGCCTCACAAAACTATGGCATTATGAAGGACAAAAGCTATGAAAAATGCGAGACTGATGGAAATCTGGGGATGATGTCGTGTCCAACAGGATAAGATTATCACCATGGAAAATGTTTTACTACCTTCATGGCAATATTCATGGTAAATATGTGAGGTATCATCCTTGGTTTCTGAAAGTGTCATACACTTGTCACTGTTATTACAGACCGATGGAGGACTTGGAAGCCTGATTGATGTATTGCCCTTAAAAAAAAAAAGATTTTTAGGAAAAAATTATATACTGTATTATATTTGAAAAATTTTTCTATTGTTATTAAGTCTTTTGTATTTAAAAGATTCCTTGGATATGTGTGTGTGCATGTGTGTTGCGCCTGTAATAGAACTATCTTTATGGGAGATTGTCTATACATTTGAGTACGTTTGTTGAAGGGCTGTAGAAAAATTATCCATAGGCCAGTGCCAGTGATTTCTCACAGTTATTTAATACTGATATTGTCATTATTGTTTGTGATTGACGACTGTTACTGTAGGAAAGGCCAAGTCAAGCTTGAAGAAATGAAATCAGACTGTTAAGAGAGTTACAGAAGAGGAGATGCTTTGTTTAACTTCCTTTTATAAGACCGTTGTCAAGTGAGTGAAATTGAAATTCAAAGATATTTGTTTTTAGGCGTGCCAGAAATTATTTTTGCCCTCGCAATGCCTGTATATAAAATATTGTGAAATTCGGTGATTTTCTTCTTTTAAAGAAAAGATATTGTTGATCTAAATCGCCGACCTTTTATCAAAGTGTATGTGTAATGCCCTGCTGTTAGGGTTCTTAGAATTTGTTTTAATTGCCTTGTTTTATCATCATTATTACCCTCATAGAGATAAGCTCAAAAGAAGCATTACCTGGTCTATATCTCTCAAAAGTACAATTTAAGAAGCAATATAGATGGTATGTCGTGTTTGAAGTTAGGGGAGCAGAAAGCTTTTGTTAGATGCTCTTCTGAGTTATAAAACAGGAACGTCATCTTTGAATTTGCCACATATGATGACTTGTGAAACACAGTTGTGATGGGACCAGCTTCACGAGCTTCGTTGAAAAATGTAAATAATGGTATACTTACCAGTTGCAACACTAGAAAAGTGCTGTGACCTCATTTCATCGCGACAGACCCAGTGCCACAAATTGGTGGGTCACTTAAAACTGGACAGACTATGACTAGTGTGTGCAAGTATGTATGTCAGTGTCGCGTGTGTTTGGAGAATCTCAGTGTCAATATTAGTATCAAGCTTTTAGCACTTATTGTAGAGGGAGTAATGAAAGGTCTCTCCTGGCTATTGTAGTTGTTGTTGTTCTAACAAATAGAAAGCTTTCTTCAGCTTGAAAAAAAGAAAGTGGCCAGGGTTGTTGACCCATGAGTGTTCTCTGAGATTTCAAAAGAGGCTACTGCCAAGAGAAGCCATCCATCACCACATTGTCTTGACCACTCTGGTTGTGTAGAGGAATTTCTTTTCAGAAAGTTATCTTAAAAGTTTATTCTTACTGATGCTATGCTGAGTTGGAAGTAATTGTAATTTTTTTAGACAAAGTTGTACAAATAAGTTTATAGCAATTAGTCACATTTTTAGACTCCTTGTCAATTTGAGTAGCGATCTTTAGGAATTTGACCTAAAGTCATTTTTTTCACTTGCATCTGTTTTGCAGATTTATGAAACCTTCTCCATATTGTTTTTGTAACAGATCCATCTCATTTGTCTTAATTTGAGAGGATATACAGTACCAAATTGTTTTTAGCAATAGTAATACAATAGTTGTCCAGAAATGGGGCTAATTACTGTAATAACATAAATATAAGGGAGTGTGCTCAGTGTATTCTGTCTCATCTAGCAAATTTCAAGGTCAAGACTTTATGGGATGGCCAAAGGGGTAAGTTAAAAGAAAGATAAAAAGGGATGAACTGTTGGAGCCAACAGAAATTAATTTTGTTTATTTCCAGTGAGGTCATTTTTAGGGTTGTTATGTACGGACGCCCAATATATGAGTACAGTTAAGTTCAATCAGCAGACATTAGGCAGCATAAGTGCAGTTAATGTGTATAAATTATGGCATAATGTATAGCCATGTGAGAACATGATTTCTTATGCAATGTGGAAACTTACCACTTGTATTCTTGCTACCATTTGCATGTTGATTTTTACATAATATAACCTTTTGTTGTTTATTGTTGCATTTCATATACTTCTTAGGTTATTTTCACCTATCCACTTTTGCCTGTTTAAAAATAGCAATCCTACTGGGGCATCATAGTATAATTAGTAATGCAGTTAGAGTGAAGAGTTAAAAGATGGTTTAAACTATCAGTTTAAATGTTTTACATTTATAAAATAAAACCTAAATGGTTAAACTTCATCCCAGTATAAGAGGAATTACCAAGGAGAATATAGACAACTGTAGGTTGAAGTACAGTATTCAGAAGATTATATTGTATTAATATACACTTGTAGTGATTGGTGAATAATGAATTTGGATTTCTTAAGTTGTGTATGCAACCACATCAGAGATGAAACATGTAAAGTTTATTAATTCTAATGGCTGAATATGCTTGACAGACTTGGATCAATCTGCATTAGCCACATGTTTGCTTGTCATAGTTTACTGCTTCCAGGAGCCAAATTTGACTCATTTACTCTTGATTCAGCATTCTTGGTTCTCAGAATGCCAGAACTATTTTTGTGTTTGCTTACATTTGTAAGTGATGAGATACTAGTAAAAGTGCATTGTTAGTAATGTAATTCTTTTTGGAGGTGTTTTAACATTTCTCTTATTTCTCTCTCACCCTCCAGGTTGACTCATTAGTGTTTCATCTTTGTAGTAGCCAAATACTGTAATAGTAGTACAATTTATTTTTATTGTTTAATGTTCTGGCATAGGTTCATTCTTATTGTTTATAGGGTATTCAAACATGCACAAGTAAACCTCAGAAAACTTTTTTTAAGAGTTTTGAGGTCTAGTTAAATTATGAGGAATATTATTGAACATGCACATTAGTAGTAACAGTTCTAGGCAAGAGGTTTATTGTTTATTAGAATTGCAGAACTGTTGTATCTTCTTGAATGTTTTTGGTTGGGATCAAACAGTTCACTAACACTTGACGTGGTATAATTTTGTTTTGGATGTCGCTCCCTTTTTATGTAGACACTAAGGAGTCTTAGAAGCAGTAGGCCTTCTTGCTTTAATTACACACCCATATTAGGTACCTCTGTGTCATTAGCATACTTGATAAGAGTGCACATAGACGTTGCTGTCTGTATTTGAATCATCATGCGATTGTGGCGCTGTTGGTTAGTTATACAGTACACTTGTAGATCTACAGCAGCACTGTGACTCTGAACCATCAAATGATTATTATTAAGATACTTCCAGTGTTTTGCTTTTCCATTCCTTTAAACGGCTGGGTCAGGAACAATATCTCACTGAAATTCAGTGAGCACTTTTACTACTGTTACATTGACTAGTGTATTTTGTTGTTTAATCTTTCCTGTTATTAACTTATTTAATGCTTGCCTTGACGACAGAGCATAACTTGTCATCTTCCTCAGCTGGCTATATACAATGTCTGCCTTGAATTGAGGCTGCTTACTTGGGTTTCAATCCCATCTTTACCCTTTTCTAAACCCCCTCCCCTCTTTGATATACGTTGAGAAAGCTTTTCTGTCATATTCTTAGCTGTGATATTCTTTTGTTTTCATGAGCTTTATATCAGTTTCTGTGGCAATGGCTGAAGTCAGCACTTGTGTGTGTGTTGAAGAAAAGTGTAGATCGCCATTCAAAGCTTCATTTAGAAGCTTTGTCTTGGTCTTGTTTTTATTGTGCATTTCTCCTCAGTTGTGGAGGAGGATAAATTATTCATAAATAGGAATTTATGTAATGTATGAAGTTACATTGAATGTTAACATGTGATAATGCATATATATTTTTCTTTTTATTTTGTTTTTAAGTTATTAGCCCAGAATTTTTAATGCATGAATAGAACTCTAACAATGTTAGGTAAATTGATGATAATGATGATGATGATGATGATGATGGCTAAAGCAGAAAGAAAAATTCATCCCAGCAATATTATTATTATCCTTTTGTGTCCTCTATTTAAGAACCTTTGAAATGTTAAGTTTATGTTTTGAGATATGGTACCCAATGTGATTAGTTAAAAGATATTTTTGTTTTTCTCTTTTAGTACTTAAAAAAGAATAAAACAAACAATAATTCTCATTGAGTGTCAGTGACTTTACCTTCTCATTTGTGTTACATGGATTCACTTCATGAGGTCTTTCTCTGATTTCACAATAGGAAACAGGTATGTGGTCAGGATATATTAGTTTTGAGGATTTTGGTAAGACACAGGTATGAATAAATCTTTATTATTGAATTTTCAAGTTTATTTATTTATTATTTTTTCCTAGTTCAGTTTCCTGCTGCACAATGAGATTGAAGGTTTCTGGGCAGCAATGTTTTTACTCATATAAAACAATAGGCATGGACTTACAGAAATAAATTATGCTCTTGTTTTCCTCCATCCTCTCATCTTGAAGACATCCCAAATTGCACTGTTAAAGCCTAATTGTTCCCACAGGAATACAAACTTAACTTTTAAGTGAAGAATACCTTTTGTGAATACCTAAATCGTTGAGTGAATGTAGTTAAAAGGTTGGTTGTATGTTGGTACTAGTGAGTGAGCAATGGTAACAGCAAGCCAACTAGGATGTAAAGCATTACCTACTCTACTTTTTGGCAACGTTGTGTAGTTACAATTCTCTCACCTCTCCCTTGGATAGATGTACGTAGGTGAGTCTACATTTCTGTTTTTCTGTTTGATTTTTTTTTTTTTTTTTTTTTGTATTTTGTTGTTTACTATTGTCTCTGTTACTGTTTTTTTCTCTCATGGAGCATAAACAAGACCAATATAGACATGAGGGGCTGTGGGCAACCTGATTTGTAAACCCACAAGTTTTGTTCTCATTGTCGAGGCAAGGTCTGTGTCTATTCTCCCCCCCATGTGAGGAATGTGCAGTAAAGTTGAGTAGATTCAGCTGGATCCTTTCTTCAACCATTTTCTATCCCTTATCACCGTCAAGTGCTTTTATAAGCCAAGGGTTTAACTACTCCAACCAGGAAGACATGCCATTCTTTGGCTGATAGTGTGGCCTCTTCTGTGGCATCTTCCCCCTCTAATAATAGACATGAACTGTTACCCTATGAGAAACTTAAGAAAATTTGACCTACACAAATGTTCTTTCTTTGATAGTTTTGTGGAGATCATCAAAGAAATTTTGTCTGTGGTGTTAGTTCTATGATAACACATCCATAGAACCCACAGCTTGTACAATGCCTACTATTACAAACAGCATGAATAATCATTTGAAGTTGTCCTTGCTGCTGATCATCCTCTGGATGAGCCTATTTCTTTAGTACTTTATTCTATGAGTTCTGGTCACCGAACAACTAATGTACCTTGTGATAAGAGGGAAAAGGAGATTGTCCTTTTCATCACCATAGTCATTTTCCTCTTCACCAAACTCTCATTCATCACTTACACAAAAGAGGTAGGTATAAGAACCTCGGTCTACTTGCTTGGTTCTTTGTTGGAGAAATAATGAACGCATGTCTGAAAGTACACAAATGAGAGGTATTCAAATATCTGCTAACTTAGTATGCATTAAACATATGAAATACAGTAATTAACCCTTAAACGCTGAGCCTCTATTTACAAAAAGTGTTTGCCGTATGCTTCCCGGGGTTTGGGAGTTAGCGCCTAAGCGGAAAGAAGTTTTTAAAATCACAGCATGCTTAGTTTTTAAGATTAAGAGTTAATTTTTGGCTCCTTTTTTTTTCATTGCCTGAAGTTTAGTATGCAACCATCAGAAATGAAAAAAATATCATTATCATGTATAAATATTTGAATATATGACACGCCAAAAAAAATTTTTCATGTATAATTGTACTGTATACAAATCGTGCTGTGAGCAAAACGGTTAAAGCTAATGAGTTATTTTTTCATTGTATTGTATACTAAATTGCAATGATTTTGATATAAACAATTTGTAAAACGATCAAAGCAACACAGAAAATATTATCACAAAATGATGCATGAATTAAACGCCCAATGAACATAAATGTTTTTTCAAATTCACCATAAATTGAAATATTGTGCTAGAGACTTCCCGTTTGTTGCAAATTAAGGTAAATGATTGAATATTACTAGAATGTAAGAGTTTTGAAGCTTACAATTGCATTTTTCGACCATTTTGGTCGAAAAGGATTGACTGAAGGTTGAAATTTTGGCACTTATTGTGATTTATATGAAAATATTTCAAAACTGATAAACGCTTTACAACCATGAGTTATTTTTTGTTGTATTCTACATGAAATTGCACACATTTTCATATATAAAACGTTATGTAATGGTTAATATAAAAACAGTGCAAAATTACAACAAAGTGACTAAAGAATTTGAGATTTTCAGCAGAGTTAGCAGGATGTATGAAAAGTTTTTTCAAAACATCACCATAAATCGAAATATTGTGCTAGAGACTTCTCGTTTGTTGCAAAATGATTGAATATTACTAGAATGTAAGAGTTTTAGCTTACAATTGCATTTCGACCATTTCGGTCAGTCAAAGTTGACCGAAGAGTTGAAATTTTAGCACTTACCGTGATTTATATGAAAATATTTCAAAAATGATAAAAGCTACAACCATGAGTTATTTTTGTTGTATTTTACATGAAATTGCACACATTTACATATATAAAACATTATAACGGCTAATATAAAGCGGTGCAAAAATTACTTTACAACGTGACTAAAGAATTTCTGAGATTTTCAGCAGAGCTAGCGGGACGCAAGGCAAAAGTTTTATTAAAAATTCACCATAAATCGAAATATTGTGCTAGATACTTCTCGTTTGTTGCAAAATGTAGGTAAATGATTGGATATTACTAGAGTGTAGAGTTTTAGCTTACAATGCATTTTTCAACCATTTCGGTCAGGTAAAAGTTGACCGAAGGTTGAAATTTTGGCACTATCGTGATTTATATGAAAATATTTCAAAAATTGATAAAAGCTTCAAACATGAGTTATTTTCTGTTGCATTCTACATGAAATTACAGCACATTTTCACATATAAAACGTTATGCAACGGCTAATATAAAACAGTGCAAAAATTACGACAAAGTGGCTAAAGAATTTCCGAGATTTTCAGCAGAGCTAGCGCATCAACGTAAGGAAAAGTTTTTTTCAAAATTCACCATAAAATCGAAATATTGTGCTAGAGACTTCTCGTTTGTTGCAAAATGAAGGTAAATGATTGGATATTACTAAAATGTAAGAGTTTTGGCTTATAATTGCATTTTTCGAAACATTTCGGTCGAAAAGTTGACTGAAGGTGAAATTTTTGGCACTTATCGTGATTTATATGAAAATATGTGAAAATTGATAAAGCTACAACCATGAGCTATTTTCCATTGTATTCTACATGAAATTGCGCACATTTTCATATATAAAACTTTATGTAACGGCTAATACAGAAAAACTACAAAAATTACGACAAAGTGACTAAAGACTTCTGAGATTATGAGAGCCTGGCGCCGTCTCTTCCAAACACGTGTGTTCGTCGTCCATCGGAGTGGCGAGGACGTTTTTGGCATCTTCACAAACAGAAACATAAGCACAGTTTGATACAGATGATTAGTTGGAACATTATGAGTACATGATTAGAATGCTTGCATGGCAATGCAAGTAGTGGTGATTGTACATATATCAAGACAACAATGGTTAGGGAGAAACAGACAGAAATATTGTATGGTTGAAATTGCGTTCCTTTAGAGAAAGAAAATGATGCTCTTGCTGTCTTGTACACTCCGATGGACACCGAACACACGAACACACACGTGTTTGGAGGAGGCGGTGTCAGGCTCTTACAAGATTTTCAGCAGAGTTAGTGCGGGTGTAAGAAAAAGTTTTTTTCAAAATTCACCATAAATCGAAATATTGTGCTAGAGACTTCTCGTTTGTTGCAAAATGAAGGTAAATGATTGAATATTACTAGAATGTAAGAGTTTTACCTTACAATTGCATTTTCAACCATTTCCGGTCAGAGTCAAAGTTGACCCGGTTGAAATTTTGGCACTTATCGTGATTTATATGAAAATATGTGAAAATTGATAAAAGCTACAACCATGAGTTATTTTTTTTTTTGTATTCTACATGAAATTGCGCACATTTTATATTTTCATATATAAAACTTTATGTAACGACTAATAGAAAACAGTGCAAAAATTACGACAAAGTGACTAAAGAATTTCTGAGATTTTCAGCAGAGTTAGCGCGGAGCGTAAGGAAAAAGTTATTTTTAAAAATTCACCATAAATCGAAATATTGTGCTAGAGACTTCTCGTTGTTGTAAAATGAAGGTAAATGATTGAATATTACTAGAATGTAAGAGTTTTAGCTTACAATTGCATTTTCGACCATTTCGGTCGAGTCAAATTTGACCGGTTGAAATTTTGGCATTATCGTGATTTATATGAAAATATGTCAAAATTGATAAACGCTACAACCAGAGTTATTTTTTGTTGTATTTCTATAAGAAATTGCGCACATTTTCATATATAAAACTTTATGTAACGGCTAATATAAAACGGTGCAAAAATTACGACAAAGTGACTAAAGAATTTCTGAGGATTTTTCAGCAGAGTTAGCATGGGCGTAAGGAAAAGTTTTTTCAAAATTCACCATAAATCAAAATATTGTGCTAGAGACTTCTTGATTGTTGCAAAATGAAGGTAAATGATTGAATATTACTAGAATGTAAGAGGTTTAGCTTACAATTGCATTTTTCGACATTTAGGTTGAGTCAAAGTTGACCGAGTTGAAATTTTGGCATATCGTGATTTATATGAAAATATGTCAAAATTGATAAAAGCTACAACCATGAGTCATTTTCTGTTGTATTCTACATGAAATTGCACACATTTTCATATAAAAACTTTATGTAACTGCAAATAGAAAACAGTGCAAAATTTACGACAAAGTGACTAAAGAATTTCTGGAGATTTTCAGCAGTTAGCTGATGCTTTCCTTTGAGATAAGAAAGAAAATTCGCGCATGCGCAGCTGGGTCCATGCTATATAAACAAAACAACAGCGTGATCTGCAACTCCCAGCATCCCTCAGAGCCGTGATTTAAAATTTTTCAAACGAGGCCTCTTAAGTATTTTTCCGCTGAAGATATTTATAAAAACCTTTGTAGTCAACGCATTTTTACGTCCACTGGCACCCAACAGACAACTTTTGTCGCACGTAAAATACGCTCAGTTGGCTTAAAAGTAACAGGATATTGATATTGAGTAATAAATGTAGTCACATGATACAAGTTTCTATGTCAATATCAATTAACAGTGATAACATGCTTTAAACAGGGATGTGATAAATTGCCAATATGTGAGGTTATAAATGGAGCTTCTTAATAAGGAACTAACTCCACAACATAGTTATCAGTATAAGCAATAAAGGGAAGTAACCATTCTGTAGCATTGCCCATAACTTACATCTCCCGAGTCTTTCGGCCAATACAATGGAACAAGGCTGTTTTGTGAAGGCATGAAACAATATAATGCTGTGTAGTGATAGTGACCAGAGTTCAACACAACATGGAATATAAAAAAATTAAACACAAGATGAAATGAAACACAGCAAGGCATTTCTCCTTGAGGACATTAGTTTCACATCATCATGCTAGCACATGTCACTGGGCTTTTGGTCTGCCGAGTTGATCTTCGGGGTGGTTCGGACTGCTCCTGACCTAAAGTTGAGTTAGTTAATCCGTGTGTGGAGAGATGTTGGTACTGTGGTGTAGGTGGTACCTCTATCGGCATATTTGCAAAGTTAGAAGCAAATCCGTGAGACTGCAACATTTGCAACGAGGTGGAATTGTTTTAGGGTTGTTGATGGTATAGTTGATCTATGTTCTGTGCTCCGGGGTGTTGCTGAGGGCATCCGGTTAGTTGATTGTCCTGGGTGCAATGGTCTTCCTGCTCCATAGTTCGAGAGGCATGTGGGGCTTATGCAATCTGATGTCCAAACAAACACCCATGAAGGTGTAGGATACACTGTGATGAAGCGTTGCCAGGAATTTTCTTTTTCGGAGTGTGACCCGTCTGATCCATCCACACAAACTACATACTGGTCAAATTGACAGACCTCAATCACAATTCTAGTTTTGTCCCATTTCAGTGTGTGTGGACCTGCCTGGTTTGAATAAGCACATGATCCCCTCCCGATCAATGCCAGGTAGTCATTTGTATGTTGCTCATAACCTCTCTGCCACTTTCATGTGACGCTGCCACTGTGGTGCCTTCTGCAGTATCAGAGTGTCATGCCCAAGTAGCATGTGGTTGAAAATGACCAGAGTGGGATTTGGTATGGAGTCCCAAATGGGATGGCTGAATACACACATTGCTGGGGACAGTTTGGTGTCTCTCTGGTGTGTTTCTGTACTGTAAAATGGCCCATTGGAAGGAGTCAGTCTCAAGACTTCTATCTGGTTTGTATTGTCCATTATAAGGTGTTTTACTGTTTTACCCCTAACTACATGCGACAATTACTATGATAACGATGAGTACCCCGTCACTGAGGAACTTAAAGTGGGAAGAGACAGTAAACTCCAGACCCCCATCAGATGCCAGGTCATCAGGTATGCCAAATGTGACGAAGGTATGACAAAGACACTCAATTAAACCATCTGCTCCATGTTCACGTTCAACTATAGGCCAGTTGGAGTATCTATCTACTACCAATAAGTAGTTGCAACCTTTGTACTGAAAAAAAGTGCGCATATGCACTGAAAAGGGTAGGTAGGGTCAAACAGTGGTGTTGGAGGTGCACTGGGGTTCAATGGGGCAATGCGATTGCATAGCTGGCAACGTACACACAAATTGCTGGTGGCTGGGGTTATACCTGGCCAGAAGACAGATGAGTCTGCTCTTGCTGTCATTGCTGTAACACCCTGATGTGCAGAATGTAATGAGTCCAGGACTTCCTGCCTAAGCGAAGGTTGGATCAGAACACAATTCTTGTAAAGGATCACTCCATCCACTCTATGTAAGTGATCCCTAAAGGGGACGTATTCTCGGATGGACTTGAGGATTTCCAGATGGTTGTCTGACATCCCCGAATCAATGGCTTCTGGTAGGGTTTGCATGTCAGGGTCACTAGATGTAGCTAGACGAACTCAATCCCATGTAACAGACTTGGAGCTTTCAAAGAAGAGACTGCTGCAGTTTCAACCATATCAGCTATCAATATATCTGAGTGGTGTACGGAGTCCGTCCATTAACAAGGAACTGTGTGTGATGTCAAGCATACAGGATTGGACTGAGGCTATGTTGTCTATAAGGAGCATCCTTTCCAGCTGGCCTGTCAGATGTCAGGAAAGACTGTTGGTTGCATGATGTTTGACGCCTGATATGTGAACCATCTGAAATTTGTAGCTTAGGTTTCTGAGGTGTGACCTGTCACTAAACACTTTCAGTAATGACTTGTAGTCAACAGCAATGATCAACTGACTACAGCCCAGTACGAAGTATCTGGCTTTAACTAGGGCATCTTCTACTGCATATCTCGATTCTGCACTGTATGTGAAGAAGCTGCCCACGAGTATGGTTTTCCAGCCGTCTTTACCACAGAATGGTCTTGACACAGGACAGCTGCAGTGTTTCTGTAACAGCCAGAAGCCTAGCCCATCCTTGGACCAATCTGTTGCCAAGTACAGTATGTTGGTTTTTGAGGGGTCAAGTATCTTAACTCCCTATTCATTTTCACAGGCAATTATGCTTTTCAACTCGCCAAATAGGTCTTGAAGCTCGTCTGTCCATTTGAATGGCATGTTCGGCTTCAGAAGTTGTTGAAAATGCATTATTTTGTCGGCCATGCCAAATGTATACGCAACCTGATTGACAAGTCCAATCCATGAACGAATGTCTGTAATGTTTTTTGGTTTGGGGAAATAGTATAGCTCAAAGGAACATTTTGCAAAGCCTAACATTGTCGGGTGTTATCTCAAAACCAGCAAATTTGACTGTATCTTCAGCAAAGGCAAATTTCTTGGGATTCAAGGTTATACCATTTCTACTACACAACTCAGGACTGCCTGAAAAAAGCTTTCCTCTATAGAATCAGACCACAAAATTACAACATCCACATTTGGTTTTGTTTGGAAATACACTTCCAGTTCATAAATGCCTTCTCGTATATATCCGCCCAGTGCCATATAGCCCTGGGGTGCTGTCTTGTGCTATTACCGTCCCGCAGGGTAATGTATGTGGTAGATCGATGATGGTCTGTATAACTTGAGAATAAAAGGGGCCGCTGTGATATCCGTTCAGGCAATGAATACACGTCTTCTTTCCTGTGGGACGAAAGGGGCTTGATAAAATGGTGACTGCGTGTGATGGTTTCCAAGCATTGTGTGGGCACTAGGCCTGAAAGTTAACATTTCTTTTGAGATCACTGTTCTTTTGGTACAAATGGCCATCCTGTGGCACCATCGTTACAGGTTCTCTGATGGGCTCTAAGACACTGAGGCCAACATCCTGGTCAAGTCTGGACTTATCCACCTCATGCCAATGAATGGGGACAGGTATGGGTGTGTGGTGGGCAAATGGTTCTGCATCCAACCATCAACCATGAGCCTCATTGGTGTGTCCATCAGGGCAAGGGCAGATGTTTGCATGTATTGAAAGTACTTGTAGCTTATTTTTCCAACAAAGTTTTTCAGGGAGGTAAATTTTCCCAGCCGTCCCAGAAATGGCATCTGTTGAGTGGGCAGAGAACAGTGAAGTTTTGGATAGTTTAAGGGTGCTGTGGGACTTGGAGGTGGATCTTTTCCATGACAGCATTAACTGCATGTTCTACCAACTGTAGGAAAGGTATTTTGTGATAATGCCAAGTGCCAAACATGCCCCCTCCCTGCTGAAGACAGAGCTTATTGGCATGGTGATGATACATCTGCCTTGTCTCCATGTGCACACTTGCATTAGTATACGCCAAGATAAAGTGGCCTGATAATCTTGATTCCCAGGACGTGTAGCAAAATGCATCTGCACTGTCACAGGAATAAAGGTCAGATTCGCAAGCAGTTTGGCCAGGGGTAACTTTCACACCAGCGAGACAACTCTGACATCTTTGTCTCTGGCTCGCCAATTTTGTTGTGGTGACATATTCATTCCCATCTTGACTGGAAGTATGCCCAGTCCTCACTCTGTACCTGCCAGTGAGATGGTTGGCTGTTTTACTTTCTCCAACTTAAGTGGATGTTCCCGGTGTATGAATCATCAAATGGGCCATGATGATGAGCTAACGACAATGGCAGCATCCAGGTCATCGGTTTCATACATACAGCCAGGGGGATTGGGCACTTTACAGTTGGCATCTTCTGGAGCATCGTACTGTGTTCATATAAGAACTTGTTCTATTTGCTTGGCTCTTTATTGAGAACAACAATAAAATACAGTCTAAAAGTACACAAGTGAGATAGTATTCAAATATCTGCTAATTTAAGTGTGCATTAAAGATATTAAAATAATTAATTTGATATTGTTACTGAATAGACAGTAAATGTAATCACATAATACATATGAGTTTCTATGTCAATATCAATTACAGTACTGTACTTACAATGATAATATGCTTTAAACAGGTATGTGATAAAATTGCCAATATCTAGGTTACAAATGGAAGTTTCTTAATAAGGGAACTAACTCCTATAGAAGGGAAGATGTAAACCTTATAGGAAGTCTTACATGGTCTTCTTGATCCAATGAGCATAACCGTAATACAAGATTTTCGAGATGTTGATCTTCGTGTAAATATCCTCTTCTTGTGAGCATTCTGTCTTGGTATGGTAGAGAGGAGCTCCTCACACCTCTCCACCTTGCTCCTCAAGGGAGTCTGTGGCCACCACCACTATCCAGCACAAGAGGTTACTTACTGAGAGGATGTGGATTCTCCCTAACACTCCCCTTCATGGGTGGGAAGAGGTGATCCACTTTCATCTTGTTCTAACCTGGAGTGTTCTCTTGCAAGAGAGAGATCTCCAATCCCTTCTACCTCTCGTGCTCAAGTGGAGAAGTGAGTAAGCAACATGCAGTCTCATTCTGCACCAGTTTCTTCAGATGTAATAGAAGATCAATGTGTTAGAGGTTCTGCTCCTCAAGTCCTTCACTTTGGATGAAGCAGGGTCAACTAATTCCTTGGTTAGTTAGTTATAAATGATTTGTTTAACCAGACCTCTGAACTCTTTTAATTCCTTGGGGAAACTGGAAATATCTAATAACAGTGCTTGCCCTTAGAAATAGATCAGTGATCATTTCCTTGCCCCTGATTCTTAGTTATTGTGTAAATAAGGCAACTGAGTTAAGAGTGAATTTTAGGGACTATGCTCAACTGATAAGGTTCAGCGAGATCCCATCTATCCGAAAGCAAGACAACCTACACAAGCTTCTACATCTAAGAAAGGTTATGAAGCTTCCTAGTCCCTTCGGCTTCCTTTTACAACCCCACCTAGGAGAAGAGGTAAAATTAAGAATTGAGGAAATACTGAGGTTGGTAGTCACCCTCCTCCATTGCTATGAATAAGCGGCAGGAACTGGGGAACACAGCCCTAAGTGGTGTCTGTTCTGCAAGACATTTAAAAGATACCATTCAGTCTGCCGCCCTTGACAAAACAGGTAAAGGCAATATTGAAGATGCTGTAGGGGTGGCGAACTGGCCATCTCCAGGCTTCTACAGCTGCTTATTCCTAGTGGAGAAAGTGACTGGGGAAAGGAGATCAGTAATGACCTATCTTTCTTGGATAAGTATGTACGAAAAGACTCATTGTAAGATGGAAACACCCAACTCCATGTTAGCTTCAGGATGTACAGTATATTTTCAGATACCAATCCATCAGGGGTCTTGGAAATATCTCCATTTCGTATGTGAAAAGATCCTATAATTTAGCTAGGGCCCATATGAGAGGTATTTTTCAATGGAAGTATCTCGATTGCTTAATCCTACCATTGTCAAGTCATTTTAAGACAAGGACTGAGTTCTGGACCTTTGCAAAAAATCCAACCTCTTTCCTAAACAATAGAAAACATGGGTATTCTCCTGGACTTGATCAAGATGAAAGCCTTCCCGGCATTAATGAGCATATTCCTCTCTCGATGGAGCAACTGGCTCAATTCTGGCAGTCTATTCTCACTCATTTATCATCTCATGGTCACTGTCAGTTATGCTCCCTCCAATGGCAGCTGAAACAGTTTTGGTTGGCTCACCTTCATTCTCTCACCAATTTTGTTCATTGAACCAGGAAGTAGGGAAAGATCTTCAATGGTGGTTAACCAACAAACATCACCAGGAAGGGGCTCTCCAATTCTCCTCTATCATCAGATATGCCCCTATTCTTGGATGCTTCAAAGACAGGATGGGGGCTCACCTGAAAAGGGAATTTGTCTCAGAGTGATTGATGCAAGAACTAGTTCCCTCATACAAGATACAGGATCACTCTGGTACTGAGCAACAATAGCACACTAGTGGCCTACATCAGCAAGCAAGGTTGAAAAATGTCTCCAACTCTTTTCAATCTGGCGTGATAGTTTATGAGTGGGCAGCTCTCCATTTCAGTAAAGTTGTTGGCCAAGTACATTCCGAGCAACCAAAATGTGCTAGCTGACCAGCTCCTACACCAGGATGAGGTGGTGGGTCTTTTCACTGTCAAGTAGCAAAAAAGCTGTTCCAGATATGGGGTCCTCCTCTACTAAATCAGTTTGCAATGAAACTTAACAAAAACTAATAGTCATTTGCTCTCCAATTCTGGATTCTTTGGCAGTGAATGAAGATGCATTCCAACAGCCCTGGTACATCTGGACTTGTACATATTTACACCTCTCAGTCTACTTCAAAGAAAAATTAAAGAGAACTTCATCATTCTAAACCTATGGATGACCATGCTAGCTCCTCTATGGTCACAGGCATAATGGTATGCAGATCTGCTATCACTTCTACCAGTAATTCTGAGAGAATTACTCGTACGACCCACTCATCTTCACCCCATATTCAAAGGTACCATCTGTCGTTTTACTCCCTTTGTCTACATTGCTGGTTATCCAGTATAACCTCTGAGGGAGAGGGTTTTTTCACAGAACTGCACAGGAAATGTCAGGATATCTCCACTGGTCTTCTTAAAATGTCTGTCAAGGATAGTAGGTTACTTTCTTTGACTGGTGTAGTAGAAGGGGTACCTCTCCAACAGGAGCTTCTCTTTAGGTGATAGCAGAACTTTGTATCTCTTTCCCAAGACAAATCCCTTTTGATCTCTGCAGTGAAGGTTATCTTTCAGCCTTGTCACAAGTGTGTAAACTGAAGTGATTTGATCTCTCCAATTTAGGAGAATGTCCATGCTGATGAGGATTTTTGAAGTCTTGCCCTTCTACAGAACTTCATCCTCTGGAGTGAGACGTCTCTCTGGTTCTGCCTTGGCAAAGAGAGAGGGAGAGTTTCATGGTACAGTACTGTACCTCTTACCTTGTCCAGCACCTGGAGGGTTGGTCAGAGATCTTGTTCTCTTTTATCCCTGAGTTTGCAGCCAAAACTCATAACCCAGTAACACCTCAATTTTATGGACTTCTGTACTTACTGGCTACATTACAATCAGTATTTTTTGCTTGGCTACCTTTTTAGATGTAATACATGTTTTAATACAGCTCTTAAACTGAATGTTAAATGTAAATAAAAAGTGCAGGGTTTTGTGCAATTGATGTTAGTTGTAAGATATCTAGAAAACAATGAAGTGTAGGCTTTAATGTAGGGTCTTTGTCACTTAACTGACTCTGTTACTTATGAGAAAACTAGGCCGACAAAGTTCTGATCATAGGTTTGAGACATTCTCGGTTCTTCCTCTCCAGGATTTTGTTGGTTGTGACCCAGATGAGGGGCTTATTTGCCCTACCCGAGCTGTGAAGAACTACTTGAAATGACCCATGCCCTGAGACCAGGATGCAGGAGACTTTTCATTAGTATTGGCAAACATAAGGAGGGTCTAAGAACACTATCTCCTTCTGGCTTCGTAAGGTCATTCAGAGGGCATAAAACAGAACTTTGGGTGTTTCTTCTCTCTCATCTCGTTTGAGAGCTCACAAAGTTGGTGGCGTGGGCCTGTCACTCACTTTCCTTAAGAACAAAGTGATTTCCCAGGTAATACGGGCAGCAGTCTGGTGTAGACTGACTACCTTTACTTTATTTAGAAGGATGTCAATCATAAGTCCTTGGATATCTTTTCCCTAGAACCTGTGGTTGCTGCTCAAAAAGTTGTGTTACTACCTGTGAACACTGATCTGCATCACCTTGGAGTGTTGAAACCTCATTTACACAGATAATTATGAGTTGAACATAATTTTAACCCTTT
>NC_089796.1:22793594-22881094 GCF_040412425.1 Macrobrachium rosenbergii
TGAAACTATGGTAAAAGCTGTGTAATTACTTGGTAAGTTACTTATATACAATTACCATTACCTTTTAACAATTTTTTTAAATAACATACTAAGAGAGTCTTATATACAGCATAATATGAATGACAAAGGCTGGCTAAGTACAAATCATGTTAAGAGAACACAGCAATGTAAAAGGCAAATTTACTGAATTCTAAGTAAAACAAATGATCGAAGTTATTACAAAAGACTGATGAGGCAGGTACTGTATAAAAATTTATTCATGGTGATAAAACAACGGTAGGCTGTAGGTAAAAGGAGTCAGGCTATGGGGTAGCCTATATGTACCTGAATACTGAATTGCAAACCCAGTTACATGAAAATTCAGCTTACAACACGCATACAAGAACCTAACCTCTGGCCATAACTCAGCTACTACCTGTATAGAATTTTAGCCAAAGACCAATTGCTGGGACATGAGGTCATTAATCGCTGAAATGGAAATTGATAGCAAAAAGGTTTGAAGGGGTGTAACAGGAGGAGAAACTCCCGCGAGTTGCACTGTGGAACAACTGTCAAGAGAGGTGGGAGAGTAAAATGGCAGCTGGGGCCAAAGGAATTCTTAACAGAACTTTAAGCAATGCCTACAGTGCACAGCATGAGGTGCACTGACAGCACTAACCTCCTACAGGATTATCTATATACGGCAGTCCCCCGGTTATCAGCGATCTGGATTTTGGCGCCGATATGTGCTGATCTCTGGTTATCAGCACTGATCTCCACTTCTAACAGTGGCACCGATCCCCAATTATTGGCACTGATATCTGGTTAACTGCGCCCATAAGCTGTTATCGGCGATTTTCGCTATCGTCACGCCGAATAGACCCCACGATAACCGGGGACTGCCTGTATATAAAAATGGATGTATGTATGTGTGTATGCATATGTTCCACATACACTCTGAAATGCACTGAGCAACTTCAATCAAACTTGGCATGCATATGACTTAATACCTCAAAAAAACACTGTGGGAGGTAAGACATCACTAGCACCAAAGGGCACCAAAGGGGTAGGAGTGGAAGGGTTTTCCTAAAACTGGGCTTGTTATTCTGAGATTTAGTAACTTTACGAATTTATCATACCAAAATTACTGTGGGGGTTAGGAAGGCTGAGAGAGAGGAGAGAGAGAGAGAGAGAGAGAGAGAGAGAGAGAGAGAGAGAGAGAGAGAGAGAGAGAGAGAGAGAGAGAGAGAATTAATTGGTTGTAGTTCAGAGTTTTTCTGGCAGCGCCGGTTGTCAGCAAGTAGATTAATAGGTCTCTACTGAAATGGGTGATTAGTATTAAAAATTAGATAATCAGGAACTTTAGGATGTACAGAAATCACAATGTCAAATATAAAAGTAAAATGTTTAGTAAATGAGATTTATGAAGTAAATAATGTATGATATAGAAACCAGGGTAAAATATAGAAAAGAATTACATAAATAGTATACATTATCCCTATTATTCAATATCATTAGATCACAGAAATCTAATTTACTAAAAACGTATGTACAAATTAACTTTTATATGTCTGAATTGGAATACTGTATTTATTTATTATACAAGGCCACATTACACTGAATACGATATTTCATGTTCCAATGATGTACAAATGCTAAAATTAAAAGGACCACATTCTCGTGTCAAGGACTATTTTTTCCTAAAAATAAGTCCCAGGTATTTACTGTGCATCTAAGAGGCCAAATGTTATATTTTTTGATAGCCAACCCTAATCTCAGAAGATGGATATCTTAGTTAGTGGGTAATCAGAATGCATATACAGCATATGACCTCTGATTGAAGTGTATATATTATCTTAGTGAAAAATAGCAAGTGAACAGAAAAAAAGTAGTCATAAAGATCCATTCATGTATCAAAGATTATAGTAGACACGCCAATGGATGAGATGTAATTTAAATGCTGTATATCATTAACACCTATATTTATGCTCTTCTGCAACAACCTGACTGAAAGGAATATTATCGGCTGACTAGAGGAAATTGTTGTATGTTGAAAGTTTACTAGTAAATCATGCTTTAGCAAGTATACTATGTCAAGTGAAATTTTGTAATGTTTTTCATTATTTTCTTTGAAATTCACAATTTACTTGTTTATACTTGGTACAGTGTAAAAATACTTTCCAATCTTAAAGCTACAACTGTTTCATATTCATAATGCTATACTGTATCTGTATTGTGTTGACTTTTAATCTATATTCTATTTGTATTTTTGTTCTTTTGGGATGTCAGGTTTGTGCTGTGATTTAACAATGTGTAACTGTATTTCTACGAATGAGAAGTTGCTGTGTAAGCATACATCCAAAGCTATCAAAACTTACTATGCTGTAATGCACCAGCTGAAGCCCCATCCATTTGTATACACTGAAATACTGTTGGCCAAGAAATTTCTACTTAAACTATTCAAGTTTTTCAGTTCACTTGTATGTCAACATCATAAAGTATTTTTAAAATAAACCAAAAAATTACAATTATCAATATGTTGAACCAGCTGATGTCATGTTATTTCAGTGCACTGAGGCAGTCAAATGTGTGCAGTGCACCAAACAAAACAAAACCATAAATTATGGCATTGCTTTTTGTTTTCAAACATTTTGCCAGTCAAAATTGGAATGCATCTTCAATGCCAGTAAAGAAGTTAATATGAAGTTACCAGACCCATAATTTTTTTTATAGAAACAACATTCCACTTGTATGTGGACTTTGTTACTCCAACATTCAAAGTTAGGTGCTGAATGAGCATCTGTCTAAACACATCATCCTTTAATTTTTTACTAGAAATTGTTTTTCTTTTTGTTAAAGCATCTGTAATTATTTTGATAGTTAATAAAAATAAACAATATAATTAGGTCTGAGTAAGTCATTTTACAGTATAATGGAGTTGGGCTACGAAGTACCATTAAGCTGCCAGCACTTGTATGTGGACTTTGTTACTCCAACACTCAAAGTTAGGTGGTGAATGAGCTTTAGATGTACAAGCATACATCAGCCTATCAAATCTTCCTATTTCTGTACATTCAAGATCCAGAGGCTATCTTTTCAAGCATTTGAAAAAGAAAAGTGAGTCTCACATGACATTGCCATACAGTAGCTGGCATTTTCCTAAATTAATAATTGTTTTATGGAGTTTGTCAACGCATAAACACCTTTGAAATTACACAACGAATGGAAACTTGATCGAGAAATATGAAATTAAGTAAAATAACTAATCCAACAATGCCAGTATGTATAACATTGCACTGAAAAAGCAATTGAGATTTATACCTTAAACGAATCTGGATTGAAATCTGAGGGAAAAAACTTGATCCCCTGAAGAGTGGATGAAGGAGTAAGTGACGTGTGTTAGTGAGGTGTCCCACTCATTGGAGTTTCTGCCTCCGATTCTTCACCACCTGCTGGAAATGAAGGAGAGTTATATATGGGTCTTCACTTAATGTGAAAGCAATTTAGCCTAGGCAAAATGAGTCAAGTTTTTCATGCTTTTTTGTGATTTTATTTTTGGAAAATACGAAAAAGATGAAATACTAAAACATACTAAGAAAACTGGCTCAATAAAAAAAAGACATGAATACATCCCTGTAATAAACGACTAATTATCTCCTACAGAAAATAAAACTGGATTTAGGGGTCACATGACAGATGAGAGAAACTGATAAAAACAAAGCTACTTTTAAATTTAATTTAAAGTTCAAAAGACAAATTAAATAAAGAGAGTAAAACCCAAAAAAATTATAGTAACACCAAAATGTATATCTTGCCTCATCCTAGAATCATAAGTTAATCATCCAATAATAGGATAAAAGATTCATTCAAAACAGCTGTATTATTGATTGCAACCACTATAACAACTTTGGACTTACTGGAATGCTTTCTTCTTCCTGTAAGAACTAATGAACGCAGCAGGGGAAGAAAGGGACAGAGGGAATGGTGGTGACAGCCATTACTCGGAGACTGAACCTCATCTGGGCTGTACCAGGCAATGCTCCAAACTTCTGCTCAAAAATTCACTTGTTCCAACACCCTGATGAAAATAAAACGTTCCATTAAACAAGCTGAGAATTATTAAGTTAAAATTCTGGATTTTGATTCTGTACTTCTTCCTTGACATTTTCTTTTCCATTTTTATACTGTTCTTATATAATATAATTCTTATGACCTGTACAATTCTCAGATATATATAGTCACTTCATAAAGAGTATATGGCACAAAACATCAACCAAAAATAGGTCTATTAAATCATTAAGCTTGAAGACTGACATGCCTCAAGTCAACAGTTAAGACAGATATGTGTAGAGGTACTTACTTATCCACAAATCTTCTATATTTTTCTTGAAGAAACTCTTTTGCCACTTCTGGCTTAGGGTGGAACGGATGCACCCTGGCTTACCACCAATAGATGCAGGAGTTAAGCAGTTCCTCTGAACTATTGCTACAGCTAGGGAAACTTTCATCTCTGTTTGCGGATGTTGGCGGAGGAGCCATTTTGACTCCTGGCGATTGCCCTGAGTGTGTCGCTCCGACTGAAGCTTGTCCTATTGGATAAATTAATGATTTTAATGTAAACCCGTGGCACAGTAATAAAAAAAGCAAGACAACAGGAAAGATCACCAAGAACTACATGTTAAAATATTCTGAGGACAACATACAAAGTATAGACATATTTACACACTAGGAGATAAGACATACATGGTTACAAATAGTAGAGCTGAAGTCTAAATACACAGAATATTTCTCTTCTAGGCTTCATTTATTTAGTTTTAAAGTCATTTCTGGTTTTTGTAATGAGATGAAGTACATCTCTGTAGCTAAAGTAAAATTATCTTTGAATCAACTGCAAAATCTACTAAGTACTTATATTTAAGATGGTGGATTTTTGAATAATATCATCTAACCAATTTTGTGTTACATATTTTTCTAAACAATTAGAATAATGAAAATTTTCTGTTTATAAATCAATTCACATTTCAAAATGGCTGAACTCAAAGGATATACTTTGCTAAGCACCTCTGTCTCATACAACTTAATTGATGCAAAAGGAAATCTGCCATAAAAGCAAAATGGATACACTGTATCAATAGTTAAAGGCATAAAACTTTACATCCAGCACTCATTCACATGATTTCTTACATCACCTCCTCTCAAAAGCCTCTAACATTCTAACATATTTGCTGGCAAGAGCTAAAAGAAACAATACCCTGATGCAATACATTTTCCAGTGCTGTCAAACTGAAATAAGTTAATCTGATTAATGAGGATAACAGATTGTTTTCATCCGTTGCCAAAATAAAAAAGCCAAACTAATAACATTTTTTGGGACAATAAGGTGTAAGAGTACAAATATAAACAGTAAACAACATGACACTTTTATAAGGCTAAGTTGGCAAAATTTGATCACTGTCAGCCACACTTAGATAAACTGAGCATTGCACATCACTGAGATCACCAGTGGCTGGTTCAAAAGATATGCATACCAGAGTGGTACATTGGGAAAGATTAATCCCTCAACCTCTCCACCTACTTTCATCTATGATTAATCACAACTGTGTTCACTTTCACTTTCCACAAGGACCGGTATTTACAACTAACTTCTGTCACGGATAATAGAATATTTGTGTAACACTCAAACAATGCATAGGGAAGACCCAACATCCTTTACGCTCGTAACACACCATCAATAATTTTTATAATTAATTATCATGGCTAAGCACATAAAAAAAGAAGCCCTCACACCATAATACTTCATAATGACAAAAACCAAGAAATATTTACACAATGTTTTCATATTCAAGAGAAACTTATTAGAAAATTCAAAAAGGGATTCTGGACAAAGACACACTTTTTAGCAGTTAAAGGAAAGAAAAGTAAAGGAAAAACAGAGATAAAACACAGAAAGTTAACAAGATTACAACAGCAAATTGAAATCAAATAAACAGCCCAAGTTACACCAACTACATTAATAACCACCTGTGGATGAGAGTCTCTTCTGACGGGTGCTTTCCCTAACTGGGCAGGAGAGTTGGAGCAAGGATGAATTTTGTTTGTCATCCAATTCTTCCCTCCACTGTTACACCCTCAGGTACACTAGAGCCCAGTGTGTGGCCAATGGTATACTACTGGGTTTAACTTTTGTCAGTTTGCTGCTGATTAAAATGTTGTTGAGGAGGAGACAGCTGCTGACCAGCAAAGGCATGGCCACAGATCCGGCTGCAGGGCGAATTGGTCACCACTGCTGCTGATCCACCGCCTCACGCACCTAATAGCATGGTTAAGTAATAAAAATTAATGGGCTTGACAAGTACTTCTGATGATTTCTGACACCATCAAGACCTTCTCTTATAAAAGGAAGATGATGACCTTTCCCCTTTTAAAGTCCAAGTGAAGCAAAGACTAGTACTAGAGGTTTGATCCTCTTTGACTCAGTATAGATGGTGACAACCACAAACAGACTTTGTAGTAGAAACTTCTGATCAAGTTTTATTTCACTATTCATTGAGGAGTGATTATGAGAGGTCTTTTTTATTTACATACCCGGAGGGAATGTTTGGTAGGGAGACTGGGTGAGTGATACTGCCTGACTAACTGCCACCTGTTGGTCCCACAGCGCCCCAATACCCTGGACGTTGCACTAAATTAACACCATTCCCTGTGCCATGCGATGCAACACTAGTCTTTGTAACACCAACTGTACAGGTTTTATGACACTTCCCGCCCGGACGTGTCGCTACCACTGTAGATGGAACAACCCCGCGCACTCCCGCGCTGAAGACACGATAATGTCAACTGCTTGCAGTTGAATCTGTGACACCAGCAAATTACTGGCAATATCACCCCCATCTGGCGAAATGATGGCATTCAGGTACTGAACGTGAGTAGCTGACCTGCCTCCGCTGACACAGCTTACACAGCTGGCTGACTTCCAACAGATGTTGCTGGGGTGGTTTTCACCACAACATTAGTGACATGCATAGAGAACTGCCACAGGAAGCCACTTTAACTCCTGTGTTCAAAGTAAATGTCCAGGTGACATTAGTTAAAAATTGCTTTAGGAATTGAGCTCATGGTGGGTGTTGCAGTGACGGGCGTACTACGTTACTGATGGCAGTGTGATACACCTGTTGACCACTACCGGTATCACCTGAGTACCAGCTGGTAAAGTTACACCAGTATTAGCAATACCTTTGCTATCACTTTTTGTTGTACGCAAAGCTTGATCGAGGTGTCCACTAAGACTGGCTTCCTCTCCTGTGTGGTCACAGGAGATTGTGTATCGACTTTGATGTGGTTCGGGCTTCATGACAGCCCGCGCCCTGTTGCTGAAGAGACATTACTAATGATCTTGATATTTGTTCAATGTTGTTCCTACTTGCAGACACATTCATCTTCACTATCTGACTGTGCTTATACTGTTGCTCTCTGCTATACTTCGTGACTTTGGGGATGGGTGTGCATAGACCTGGACAAGAATCAAACCACAAAGATTATTCATGAGACAGTAACTATCATTAAATATGTTAAATCATGGCCACCCATTAAGAGTGTAAGGTTAATGAATACTAAATTATATAATGTAAGGGAAGTGATAGATGCATAAGGTCATGGTAAAGAATAAAATAAAAAGTTTCATTAGCAAACAAAACAAAATCTTATGCACTTTTAAAATTAGTAAAATCCATGACAAAAATGGTTAACCTATTTGAGGCCATGAATCAAGTGCTTTTGAACTATGAAAACATTACAGACAGGAAAAGTTAAAAACTGTGATGCTACATTTGAATCTCATACAGATATACTTTCTATCTGAATGACACAAATAAGTAAAGCACACACAATCACATTATAACTGCACTCTAATTTATATTAAAATATTTACACTTTTTCATAGGGGTATTTAAACACTTAAAAATGAACAAGAAAACAAAATTTACTTCTACATAAATAGTGAATATTTACAAATTATGTAAACACAGGAAACTCATTATACGTGCTAAACTGTCAAAAGAAAACAATACTTATTACTTTCTACACTGCAGGAAATATACATATCAGGTAAAAGAATGATTTGAAACTTTTACCTGTTCCTCACCTATTATTATATATATATATGCCCACATTCATGGTCTTTAAAATGTCCCAGTACACTACAAGCTTTGTCTAACAGACAGATTTCAATGGTGGCAATGTGCATGCGCCGAACATAAGGTATCCTGCCTCACATTTTTGGTGCACAGGGCTGCTGACAGCTGTACAGAACACATAAAATTCTGAGGAATTCAGCTGAGATGTGTCATGTTGTTTTAGTCTTACACAAACTGGAGCACAGCAGAATTTCTAAGGACACAGTGGATCCAAACAGATGAAAAGGGATATCATCACTCTTCTGTTGTCTATTAAACAAAAGCTGAAAGAGTCTCAACATTTGAAGACCACAAATGTAGGCTAATTGAAAATACAGTAATGGATAAACATTGTATAACTCCTATATATATTTCTGTCACACTTCAAGTTTCAAATTTATACTACTTGTCAATACGGTGCATATATCTTTAACTGGCACCAATGTTCTACTAATTAACTTAAGAGAAATACATTTAAATATCCCTAATCTTAAAAGCTATTATTCTAACAGTAAAATAATAGTGCACACCTCAAGAAAAAACTTCCCTAGAACAAAAGTGATTAACAACAGCAGGATCTCAAACCTAAAATACTTTCTGGTAAAAAAATAATTACCTCTGTTACATAAAGATATACAATTAATCAAGTTCACATTTAGTCAAGTTAGAAAAATCACCACAATTTTTATAAGGATCAAATTACAGAGTGATGCAATTCCCAAAACAGTTAACACACCACTGAGATCTCTAAACATGTAGAACCCTTTGTAAAACAATGCACTGTCAACTCTTTCTCCCAGAATTAACTAAAGAAGCTACAGATATGCATTTCCTCAAACAATGATAATGGTAATACAATACAAATACTGTACATTAAGACCTTGTTATCTTGGGATACAACAACTGGTAATCTGGGGATAACTATAAATGAAATTGGGTCTTATACATCTGATAATTTTAATATCACTGGAATACTAAAAAATATTTTCAGATGATGGATCATTCATTCTACTTTAAATACATATCCAGAATATAGAAAATGCACACTGTGTAGAGTTTTCTGTATATATTTTGACATTATGCTTTTTAAGTTTTTCATGTGATTTTTATGAAAGCATCTTTTACAGTGTAGTGCCTTTTCTACTTAGCGTGAAAATGATAATACTGTAGGTACAGTAATACCCAATCTTACGTGACTTTGAGTTGCGTGAATTTACAGACACGCGAACTTTTCACTGAAACTAGCTAACTGGCATATGTGATTTTTTCACACACACACACACAACATTTATAAAATCCTCAAGAAACCCTGCAGTGGTTATGTTTAATTTTTAAGTAATTTATGTTTTCATGCTTTCATGTGTAAAAAGGTATGACAAATTTTTATTATTTTATTTTTGTACATAAATATTGTATGATACTAGCATACTTTTATTGCTAAAAATACAGTAAAATCAGTCAGAATCACAAAACAGCAGTTGATGTACATTTCTCTTCTCTCTGAGATAAGAGAGAGATTTTTATGCAGATGTAACATGTATGCTTATTTGTTTTGTGTGTACGTAGTTTTATAGATAAACACGACACATTTTTGTTATTAATTTTTTCCATACTATAATTACAACTTTTTGCATTTCTATAGTAAATTATTTAAAATTTTAAATAATACACATGGATTCCACTTTTCTGATCCTTCGAGTGAGGGGGTGTAATCCTAACTGTCAATTATCTTTTAAACATATTGACTCCCAAAGGGGGACAAAATATCGCCTACAGATGTTAAAATAAAATACCATGGATATAAATCATGAATTTCCATCTTTTGATATCTAACGAAGAATAACTTCTCTCTCTCTTTTCTCTTCCAGTTATTCTCTTTTCTCTATTATAAATCATTTAATAATTTCCTCTTGATATTTAACATAAGAACAAACCCAGCCACCTCTCTCTCTCTTTCATGTTATTCTCTGTCTCCTTAATAATTCATGAATACCTCACTTTCTTGATATTTAACAAGGACAACTCCCCATCCTCTCTTTCTCTATACTGTAATGAAATAGAATTACAGTATGTGGTGCATTAAGCTGACTTTTAAAATGAAATTCTAAGTACTTTTGGGAGCATGATTTTGTCATTTTTAGGTTTAAACCCTAAAATAAACATTTACTGTATGTATTAGCATTTTTAGCGACCGCATCTAATTACACAACCGCCTTACACAAGAGTGTTCTGGAACCAAACCTACACATAAGTTTGAGGTATTACTGTACTGTAAACAAAGGATACATACAGTAATGTAGATGACTATCATAATGTATGTTCAAAAGTTAAATTTCTAAAACAAAGATGTTTTTGCATTTATATACCTTTGTATTTTATGCTGTGTCCACAGCTGTGATAAGTTTTATAAAACACACAGTTATATAAGGTACTTTAAGTATATGTTTCCTGTGAACCATACTAGCAAAAACTAATAACTAAAAAGACCTTTAGCTCCCATTGAGAGTGCAACTGAGGTCTCAAATACTTCTTTTCCCAACCTGAATAAACCATCCAACTTTATAAACATAAAATTATACTTCTCCTATAATCAAAGAAATTGTTAATAGTAAATATCAGTATTAATCTTAATCACACCTCACAAAAATTGCTACACTATTTTTTATAAAGAATAAAATTTTCTGTTGGCTGTTGAAACTACCAATCAGCATGGACCTAAACCACACTCACTCTTTTCTGAAACCTTCATTTTCAATGCAAGGAATCAAACCAGACTCATCCTCTGGGAAAGACGAGCATAAAAACCACACCTAGAATCTCAAGAGGTTAAAAACAGGAAATCTTTTTTATATGAATGGAATATGCACTATCCTGAAAGCACTGCCTGTGGACTGCAGTGTGGTTGAAGGCATATGGAGTGTTGGGTGTGGAAGGTAAGTGCAGAGGGAGGTTTCCAGCTGCGAAAGTTGGTCAGCCCTAAGCTGTGCTGAGTTCAGAGGGACCCATAAAGTGTTACCTCCTCTGTTAACGGAGGTCTGAAGTGAGGCAGAGCTACATGTAGAAACAATTAAATAACTAAAATAATTTTACTCATATTAATACAAATATGTTTGTTATTAAAAGGATCTGAAAATTTAAAATATTTTAAAAGATATTTGAATTTTAAAGACACAAACCAAAGCTTTTTCTGTGGAGGATCTTATGTGCACAAGCATGAACTGGTTGTGAACTTGAAAAAGGGTGGACTTAGATGGTAGAGATGGAGGGGTGGGTGGGGAAAACCCTCACCACCTCCAAATGACATGAAAGAAGAGGGGAAGGAGTTTGTTTATCTGCTGGGCAAGGGAACTTCCTGTCTGGCAGATCAGGCTGTTTACCCCCTCTAAAACACCAAAAGTCAACTGAAACCAAGACAACCCACTGAAGGCCAGACTCTGGAGAACCAAGACTCATGGGCTGGCACAATGCCAAGGTCACCTCCCCAAGACTATTACACTATGAATGAGCACAATACTCAGAAATGCTACTCCAGCTTGGCTGCAGGGGTTCCAGAGAAGAGGGACCTCTGAGCCCCACTGGTTCCCCCTGAGGCATGACCTGCACTCTCATCAGGAACCAGGAATCATGCCAGATTTAGGCTCCCTCACTTGCCACCGATCTTGTGCAGAACTGGAGGTCGGAGAAGGCAGAAGAGATTAAAAAGAGACTCCATCCAAACAAAGTTCAGACTTCTGAGCTCCTGCCATTCTAGTCACAGAAACCATCAAAGAAGATGGTCTTCAAGGGGGAGGGACGAGTCCATTCACCACTTTCTTACTCACCATGTACAGGCAAACTTCAAGCATGTGTGAGGTAAAAGGAATTAAGAGATCTTTCCTTTACTGAGATTGCTTTGTCGCATGAAATTCCTGATAATGCAGAATAAATCCAAACAAGCTAGATGATGTATGTCCCACTCTCTATACACTCTTTGAAAAAGTGAGTGATCACTACCATGTTGCCTTAGCTGCAGCGCCCGAGACTTTGCACGCTGAGCAAACAGGGCTAGACGCCATCTCCATGCAACCCTGAGGGTATGGGGAGAAAGCTACCACAAGTCATTGGCGCACTTTGGCCCCCAGCCTGCACACACTGGGCTAGCAGTACATTTCCCTGGGCAGAGGTAATAACCACCACACCCACAGGGGATTATTTCCCTCCTCTTCAATGATGGGAAGTAACATAAGAACCCATCTGGACTTCATGTTCTGAGGCCTTAGACCTCCCTTCTTTCTTTTGTCTAGCAGCAAGAAGAGTCTGGGGATGGTGAGGAGGAGGTGGAAGTTGAAATAAAAAGAAAAGTAATAATGATGGGGGAGGATGAAGAGAAAACAACCAGTTTCCTCCCCCTCTTCTCACAAGCCTCCCTTGTGTTCCATGCCGTAAGGCTTAATCAAAGAGAACCAAAGACAACAAATTTAGCGATTGAACAGGAGGGATTCCCTCAAGACAGGGAAGCAGCAAACAATAACAGACACAGTTTCAGCAGCAGCCATCATCTGTGATGTCATTCAGAGGTAAATTTTTTTATCCTATATCTAGTCATTCAGAAAAGATGTTCATGATGGATCCACTTTGGGAATATCCAGTCTATGCCAGACCTTGTCAAGTATCACGTATCAACATCCTATTTACTTTAGGTAACACATCATCACCACCATTAGAGAACAAAGGAACTGCTGGAGGAACACAACCCCGACAGCCCTTTATCTCCCTGAGGGAGCAAGAGAATTATCCTTCCTTGGTGAGAAAACTCAGCAAGTGGTAAGGAATGGAACCTTAGCCAAAAGACAAGATCTAGAAGGATCCAGTGGTGTCTCTGGTGAAGTATATCCCAATGATGCCAGTGAATGACTTCTTCCAATGATTTCCAAACCTTTTCATGAGAAGACCAATCTGCACATTCCTCACAAGGAGAAGAATGAACATATTTTCCCTGGGTACAAAATAAACAATGCTTATGTGGGTCAACTAAGGTAGGGGACATGAAGCCACCACAGCTGATCAAGTTCCCACAAAAAAAGTGTTGCTTATGTTTCATCTCATTACATAAACGAGTAAAAAAAAAGGCAACACAGAGACACAAAAAGAAAGTAACAAAAATTAAAAGTAAATTACCAAAGTAGTGTTACTCATCCATATCTACAAATGAAAGATGGGATATGTCCACTTTGTTGACAGCCAAAGAAGTGAATGGATAACACAAGTAGAGTATGGGTATCCCCTTGCACTCCCATTTCCACCATGGTGTCAGATTTCCAAGTTCATGGTTGTTCACACATGTACACAGAGGACCCTCCACACAAAAAGGCAATACTTTTGTATCTCTGTAGAGGAATGAATACAACTCCACATATGATTGTAATTATCATTTCTGTTTTGATTTTCCATCAGACTATAAATAAAAAAAGAAAGCTTGAAATCATGCTAAAGGAACTGGAAGAATAAGGGTAAGAAAAATGAATATGAACATACATCTTTCAAAAGGTGCATAAACAAACCTTTTGGGAATAAAATCGTAATCTAAACAAATTTCAAGAAAAAATATTACTCATAAGAGATTACATTACAGTATTCAACTTAATTTTTTAACAGTAAAATAACTGTCAACTAAACTCTGGGTTAACTTCAATGCAGAATATACCTTCCTTTGATGGGTTTGGGGCTTGCACTTAACATCTGCATTTGTAGGGGGTGAGTAAGGTCTGCGGAAGTCTCTCACCACTCTCCGTATCACTCTGAGCCCCAGAATCTGAGTCTCCCAAACTCGCTCTTCTTTGCAAGCCAAGTCAATCTCACTGTTTGGGTCTGTGGAGAAAAACCATGCTGTGTAAATTATATTGTCAGCTGTGAAAAGATATAGTATATGCACTATAGTACAAGATATAAAATAAAAGAAAATCCTAGTTACTAGTGACAAAAAAATGGTTTCAAATTGGTATACATTTTCCATAAAAACCATTAACCATAATTAGCCTACTTCAAGCAAATGGTCTCCAGTTGTAATACTTGTTACATCCTGTAAGACAAAGACCACTATGAATGACCAACCTGCACTGCATCAAACTCCATTAATCATTTTTCCGCAATCCAACATGAAGGCATTTTCTGAATTGTTTTTCAGGATTAGCATTATTTCATGTTCCTTTATCACCCACACACCCATTTATTTATACCTTCTCATTCTGGTGATGGTCTGTAGTGATTTATTCTAATGATGTCTCAGGATTCTGTTCCCCTCACTTACCCATTCTTCCACTTGTTAATATTCTACAGTGTGGATGTCACTTCCTTCTAATGATACAATCCTTCAAATCTACCTACTTTTTCCAACCTTCCATCCTTCTGAATAGCTTTTGGTAAATTATCTGCACTTGGACTAAATTGTTTAATGCTCAAAAATTCTTCCAACTCAATATTGTGGTAGAGTATTTAGGGTCCCTTTTTTTTAAACTCTCTTCTTAACTCGTTGTGGACGGTAACATATATATATGTTTACATATAGCTTTGGTGGAGTCCGAAAATATACATATATGTTCAAGATTTTGTGCCATACAATTTGGAACGAATTTTATGAGGAAAGTGCTCAGATCACTTCCATGGTCTAGTGAATCATGGCAACTCTTACCCCAACCAATAGGCTAGTCAGTACAGCAGAGAAGGATCATTTGCCTTAAGATGTCTGAGGAATGTTGTCCAAAATTCTATCCAGTGATGTTCAAAATATTTTACAATAAATATAATTCGGGAATTTGTTACTGCTTTCTGTTATCTGTTATGATATAAAGAGTTGTAAATATACTTGAAAAATAAAATAAAAAAACATTAGAAAAATACTTATAACTTGCAAAATTAGCATATTTCACGACTGTATTTTGGAAGAGGACACCGCACCACAGAAATATTCACTTCAACTTCTGGAAGATGCAGAAAGTTTTTTTAGAATTCTTTGTTATACCATGTGGAGATGCCTATCTTAAATTGGTCATCCTTTAAATTTAGCCTGGTCTAGGGGTGTGTTTTATATATTTAACCTGGACTGTGACATTTAAGATATCTCACCATTCAAATATGAAAACGTTTAATTTATTGGTTCAAGATGAGTTCAAAAATAGACTTATTCCACATTAGCAGTCATAGTTAGGTTAGGTAAAAGCAATAAACCTTTTTGATCTCATTTTTGCCTTAAAATTACGCTAACTCTCCATTATATTCAGTTAAGTTTTAGTTCAATTAGAAGGCTGTGAATCTCAGAATATGGCTTAAGCATGACAGTCGTTTATTTCATATGAAAGATAATGAAACAATACTGACCTGGGATAAACACAGAATTTATTTTTATATATTTTCCTTCTTTCTAGACATTACTCTTAATTAATATAATGGAAAATCTTACTTCACATGAGGAAAATAGGAGTGTATATATTCCACACACTGAAATAGATTTTTGTGTTTCACATAATTTCAATATTATAAAACTTAAAATTTTAAGATTACCAATTACATGAACGGTTTATACTATATTTAGAGTATCTATGTACTTCCTTACATGTTCCCATAGACTGTACCAGTTCTGTTACACAAAAGTGTAAAGTTTTGGGAAGATCTGCACGCCTAACCAACCACCAATCTTTTCCTGGTCTCACTCAGGTTAGGCTAGGCTAACTCAGGTTAGGCTAGGCTAACTCTTAAGTTATCCTATCAACATACCACTTAACACTCCTTCTCTTCAGTCTGTCTGGTTCTTGCAAGTCAAATTTAACACTTAGTTTGCTTATTTCATTTCTGGAAAATATACATAACCTTTTCACAATGAGGCATCTTTCTTCGTTATTTTTACTGCAGGTGTTTGTACATGATATTGTGCTTATTTCACTTCTGTTATACATAATCCTTTCAATGAGGCATCTTTCTTCAAGTATTTTTACTCGTTTCATATGATATTGACAGGTCCCTTTTCTTTCATGGGCTTTCTTTTCACATGTAGAATTCTCACTGTACAAGAATCTTTCCTTTCATTTCATTAGTGTCATATTTGTACTGAGGGGACCAATGTTGACTGAGATGCTTTTTACATCATGAAGTGTTGAAGAAACTTTTTATACTATTAAAGATCAAATCAGATTCACACTGTTGACAAAGGGAAATTGGACCTAAGGGGACACCATGAGTACTATAAAAGTGTACACAGACCAGTAGAAGAGTTGAATGACACATGGTGAATAGTCATGAGCAGTATGGACCCTGTGCCAGAGTTGACATTCATGCTCTCATGACAGCAGACCTCATGAACAGGTTCCGCAGAACCACTATGATCAAGATCCATGGGAAGCACTAATTCTTCCTGTAAATTCCAAGGAGTGACAGAAAGCACGAGAAGAGTTGGGGACGGTGCCTCGCCTGCTGTGAGCCTTGGTAAGCAAGGAGGTGGGATGCAAGCCCATGCACCACAAGAGCCTGGTCATGAATAATTGAAAATGTTGTGAGGAGGAGAAGAGGAGCTCACCACAATTTTGCCTCTTCCTCCTGACTTTCAATAACAGCATGCTCTTTGAAGAACAAAAACAAGAAATCTTTGCCTTAGAGAAGGTTTCAAACTTCTTCATTACTTCCTAGATTGGGACAGATCACCTACAGCATTCAGCAATGCAAGAACACATGAAAACAAGAGGCATAGTCACTGACACACACCAGGTGGACACTGACCTGTCACCTGTCTCACAACAAGCATAGGCAAGGATCTGTTTCCCCTCCAGCCAAATGCTCCCACCACACACTGGGAAGCCTGCAGGAGATGAGCAATAACAAACCCAGAAAGAAAAAAAGTTTGGAAAGTGTTTTATTCCATGAAGACAGTGTCATTTGCCTTTTGGCCTTTTCCATTTGGTCATATACTCTCACCTAATGTGGCAGACACCAGTGCAACTCTGGTCTCTGCAACTGAGCAAAGAGAATTCATGATCCACATTTAGGCCAACTTAAAGCATCCACACATCCTTTCACCCTAATCGCCTACACATTCACAAACACACTTTACTTACTTGAACAGATGCTATCATTTTCAACATGACCATTAAAAAAATTAAAAACTAAAATTTCAGTGGCCCATATGTCCTTGCAAAACACATAAAGAAATGGGTCCACAGCAGGAAACATCTGTTCTCTAAAGTGGCCAAAGAAAACTCCAACTGTGCAGTAAAGCAAGTCAAGTGGCAACCTCTGTCCCTTCCCTATCTGCAGCTAATTACCTGCTTTGTTACCAACTCTGTACAGATCTCCTCTATCAGCACAGGCAAATATTCCTTTAAGAAAAAACAAGTTTGTATTCTTTGTAGGAACAAACAATGTTATGCACAGCGCCTCTGCTCCAGCAATCACACACTAGGAGCTCAGATAACAAAGATGATACCCACCTGTCTTATTACTTATTGCCATGGGGTGTTCTGTCTCCTTCTTCACAAATGACCATTTTCTAGTCGCCATCGAAAAAACTTCAGACCCAATGGTGCTCTTCTAGGTACCATGGGGCTTTACCCACTAGCAGTTGAGACATTGCACAGAGGCATCTGAACTGAATAGTTGTCTGTAATCACTAATAAAAGTGAATTAAAAACAAAAATTAACACCACACAGCAAAGTGACTGTAAATTGCTTATTCTAAATTTGTCAGATTCACATTCATTCCTTTTCACAGAATGTGGTTGTGGAAAGTTGGTCAACACCTTCAAGCCCCTTCACTACACTCTGTTCATAATCTCAGTCTAAGAGCAGTTCATTTTGATGTACTTTTATTGTTTCCATTGTCCTTTTCCAGCATTTTTCTTTCCTGCTTTTAGCTTCCTTGCTTTTCTTACAGATTTGATTTGATTTCAGTTTCTATAATTTATAGTTCCATTTATACTGTATATACCAATAAATCTTTAGCCTTGAATTATCTCTGAATTTATCACTTTATCTATCTCCTCAGAACTAGGGCTCAAATAAGTTACTCATTATAACAAAATAAAAGTACACTAGCTAAAGCAGAAGGTAAATGATAGCTAATCCTAAAAAAATTATCTAATTGCCTAACTGGCTAATATATAGAAAATTATTCAATATGTGAAAACATTTAAATAGTACCAGCCTAAAAGCTTTACAGGCAAGAATAAGCAAGTGTGTGGGAAAACTGAAAACATAAATTATAAGTGTGAATAACAAATAAATTTAAAGAATAAATCAGCAAATACCAAAGTCATCATTATAAGGTTATGATTTATCCCAGCAATTTACCTTTCATGGCAATATTTTGATGAAATTATTTAGGGCTAAATGAAAATTCTGCCTGCCTACTATTGAATTAGAAACCATGACTTGCTTTATGCTATCCAATAATTTCTATGCTGCCAGCCTGACTCCACTGGGGATTGGGTCCAAACTTCCATAAGTTTCTGTACATAATGTATACAAAGCACATAAATTTTGTCTATATACAGTCAAACCTCTGCATGCTGACCCAAAATGGGGCTGAGGTTAGTTGTTACACTGAAAATTTACGTACAAATTTGGTCAAATTCCATCCTATTAAACATGACATTTTATAATTAAATACAGTTTTATTTATACTCATTAAGTAATTACACAGCTATAGTTTCCATTTTGACAGCAGCTTAGATTCAAAATTTCCTGCAATGCTTTTCAATATAGCTTGTGTAGGTGATCAGCCCATCCCACTAACGGAATATTGGAATGACCTAGCAAACAATTCTCATTTGTTTTATACCTTATGTCCATCAGAGGAAGAGGTGGGCTCTGATTCTGTAATTACTTAAATTATATAAAATCTTTATTAAAAATGTCATTTTCATATAAGTAACTTACCAAGTAATTACATAGCTGAATCCCACATTGACAGGAGGTGGATACATGGACATGGTATTCTACTCCAAAAACATTAAGTCATGTAATGAACTTGAAATAGAAAAGTTGCTAGCAGTGAATACAATGCTTGTTGTTCCTTATTAGTTACGAGATTTCAAGTGTATAAAAACTGTAACTGGATGACACTCAACTTAACCTGTAGTGGCGTAGCTGCAGAGCCAAGGGTCGCTCATTATCATGCAGGGCTTTGTAGCGCAGGGAGTAATTCGATGGCTAAATAAAGTATCAGTGGAAGTTATGGCCAAGGAGTTATCCAATAGCTAGTAAAACTTGAATAAGTCACTTACACTGACATAACACCCAACCCATCCATTGAGAGTGGTGGGTACCCAGGTACTTTGTAATCCTGGTTCCTAAAATACTTTATACCTCACCAGAAGGTGAAGAGATAGGAGAAAATCTTATGCCAGCCACTATCCTGTGGTACTGCAGAATTTACATACTTAGTTGGCGCCAGTCTGGAGTTGGTGCCAGGAGCTGGGAAGCTTGTGGATTGGTATATATATCAATGTTAGACTGTAGCTGGCACTAAGTGAGCTGCACCAGCCAAGCTGCTATAGAGATCACGAAGCCTTGCTTTACAGTTGGTGCAGGCTGTAGCTGGCCAGGCAAGCTGAGCACCAGGAGCCTGAAGTTCTGGGCGCTAGTCTATAGCTGGGGCCAAGTGAGCTGGCTGCCAGCAGCTTTCAGCAGCTTGAGGCTCTGGAAGCTCTAAAGCTGGCAACAGATTAGTAGCTGGCACCAAGAGCTGTGCGCAAAGATTGTAGTTCAGGTCCACTTCTCAAGACAGTGAAATTTGAGGGACGATTATACTTCCAGTAGGTTGATGCAGAATGAGTAACGCAATGTGTGCCTGTGAGACGTGAAGGACTATACTTCTGTAGACTGATGCCAAATGGAAGTAAGGGACATATGTGCCTGAAAGCTGAAAACTAAGAAGCAAAGGCTGTTCAAATAACCTTAGCTTACCAGGCAAAATTGTTCTGAATCTGAGTTTCAGAAATTCTCTTCAGATGAAGGACAATGAGATCTCAACTGAGGGAGAGGGTTCTTGACCAAACATCAAAGGACAAGAAAGCCCTCTAGATTATCAAGTCTTGTTCAGGCAAAATACCTAAAAAAAAAAAACTCCAACTGGACAGAGAGTTCACTCTTTTGGTGAGCACTCCTGGGTGCTTGAGCATGTGCAGGTTGTAGCTAGTGTCAGGTGAGCTGGACAATTGGCGAGTTAGGGAATTCGGGAGCTGGCTGGAGCTCCTGAAGCCAAGGATGGTCCGTTGCTCTAGGGAGAAAGAACGGATTCAGGTCTCATATGGATCCTCATTCTGCCAAAATCAAAGGAAAAACAAGAATAACACGCTCTCTGCTTCCTAGCTGGGGGTGTAAAAGGCTAAGCAGGTCTTTGAGAAGAAGATGAAAGACCAGGTCTCTGTGCTTGACCAGAGAGATATGATAGATCGCACCCCTTCAAGGAAAGTGACAGAACCCAGATCTTTCTCAGAAACAAAGAGGTAATCTGCAGCAGGGTCAGAGGTGTCCAAAGAAGAGACGCAGAGTCTGAGACACAAGCTTGGGGGGGAAGACCACCACAAGTCTGGGAGACAGAGGAAGAGGTGACTTCTGAATCTTGTAATGGCTCTCTGCAACACGCCTGAAGACCTTTGAATAAAACTGGACAGTCCGCGCCTGTCTGGGCAAGACCAGACCCCGTGGTAGTATCTCTGAAGCTTAGTTGTCTGGAGAAGACACAGTTTTGGGGAAAGATCCTGAAGAGTCCATCAGTAACTGCAGCTGAGACTGTTCAGCACTTCCTCTACCATGTTGTTCCTTGAAGAGGCAAACAGGTCCAAGGCTGGCTTGCTTCAAACAACAAAGAGATTCTGATAACTGAGGGGATCGAAAAGGCCATGATGGAAGGACATGCTTCTGGACGCCCAGTATGTCCTTTTCCGATGCTTAGTCCCTGAATAAATCAAATGACTAGAAGATTTGATTGATCTGTCAACAGAGTGAAGAACTCTGCTGATTGGTCACGAGAGGAAATGCTGATCCAGCTTCCTGCTCAAGTAGATGTGTTAAGACTGAGGTCTAATCCAAACACACTACCATAGAGCTAGGGTCAAGCAGTATAGGGGCCATAAGGGGAAAAACACTTTAACTTCCCATGCATAAGTTGAGGTTTCTGTTATTCTTGGGATCGAGTCCTGACATCTTCCCAGTTCTTCAAATGGGCTTCTTTGACCTAGATCTCCAGTGCTGAGAAGAAAACTAGAACTAAGCTCAGCAGAAGAAGGAATTCTTTGCACAAGTCATGTTAAAACATCCACCACTGGAAACCGATTAATGAAACCTGGGCTAAGAACAACACGGAGGTGTCCAACTGTTTCTGTCCCGTGAAGGTTACTGTCAGAGCCTCCAAGCCCTTTTCTTCTCAAGATATGAAGTTAGTCAACAAGTAAAGACTGATGCACCCCAAGACAGAAGGGGAAGTCGAATGCAGTGAAGAGCTAGTAACTGGGAGTGTCAAAGCAAAGACTCCTGATTGGGGGGGAGCCCTGTCCTAAAAAGGCAGAAATAAAAACTCTCTGGGGTTCGGATGGGAATCTGGAAGAGAGCTCCTGCATATCCAAGCTCCTACCCAATCGCTCTGGAGAATAGGTGAAAGAACTACTGTATTTGATCGTTCCTCTTGACCTTCATCTACTCTCTGAAAGAGAGAAATGAAGAACTGTGGTCATGCAGCCCATCATCAGGAGCAGAGTTCAAGAAAAAATGTCGCGCTCCGAAACTAGTGTTGGAACGTAAGGCCACTTGGGAGTGATAACTGCTGCTGTGTGAATCTCACAGTAGAGGAGAGCACCAGAGATCTTCTAAAGAATACAAACAAGAGCAGAAAAACTCTTCCAAGTCTGTACATGACAGGGCACGGAACAATCTGCTGCACTCAGCTCTCTGGCGCTGGGTACTCTGACACTGGACACCAGACGCTAGACTTTCTGTGGATGGTGTAACAGGCCCACCAAATTACTAAGTTGGTGCTGTTCTTGTCTCCAACTACAAAGAAGTGGACAAAACCAACGAGAGAAGTGAAGAGGTAGCATCTGTAGTCCTGAGTGTGGATAGGGAGGAATGTAGACAGGACAAAAGTGGAAAAGCAAACTTGAGCTGGACACTGGGCGCTCAGCGATACTCCAAGAGCCTGGGAGCTTGGAACCGGGCGCTTGGAATCAGGAGCTTGGAACTGAACTTGGGCCGGGAACCAGAACCTGGGAGCTTGAAAACTGGGGAACTAAGAATTTGGGTGTCTCAAAGCTGGGAGTCTGGAATTTGAGCCTCGTAGTTGGGACCTTTTAGAATTTGTGCACTCGGAAGTTGGAAGCCTGAACTCAGAAATTAGGAGTTCGAACTAGGTAGCTTGGAACTTGGGTGCTCCAACTTGGGCACTCTGAATCTGTCCAGATCTGAGAGCAAATGATGACAACCACTGACTCACCAAACTGGGAAATATATCTTTACAATGGCTGAGATAAACTGAAAAACGCCACTGGCGCCATTAGTCCCACTTTGAACCATAACTAACCACATTGGGATCCTGAAAGTGTCAATGAAGCCTCTGTCCACACTGGAATTCTAATCTTGTCCACACTGGAACTCTAATCTTGTCCACACTGGGAGCCTAATCTTGTTCACACTGGTATCCGTAAACCGAAAAAATGTCATTGGCACCACTACGGCCAAGGTAAGTATATCTTCATGGGACGCCGCTTTCGGTTGTCCGCCGAGACTCGCGGACAACAGGTCGACTGAGGGTAACTATCCGGGGACAAAACCCTTTGGGACTCACATGATCGGACAGCATGGCGCTCCCCAGGTTTGCAGGGGGAGTTTGACAGGGACTGGGTTCTATGAAATCCAATAGGGCCAGATAGTTACTTCTCCACTACACATCCAACAAGACGCTTTCCAGTGGCTGTCTGCCAATACCTAGGACCGCAACAGGCTCGATTGAGGAGGCAACAACCCAGAAATGCTCCAGACCTCCCCTTGGACTTCCAGTTTGCCTCCCTCCCAGTTTGCAGGGGGTTTGACAGGGACCTGTCATGAGCATCGGGGACGAGCAGTCACCTCCCCACTGCACTACACTTCACTATAACGACTCATAACAAGGTTAAAATCTGCAACCAAGACACAAGACTGGGCAAAGGTACTGAAAGGAAGCAAGGGAGCCAAGTGTGGGAGCATGTGGTAAGACTGCTAATAGAGAGAATTACGCCTAAGGCTTAAGGCTAGCGCTGGCGCCGAGTGCATGAGAGAGGGTCCTGGGGCGGTTGACACCGAGATCAGTGCCAGCAAGGTTCAAGAGTGAGCTGGTCTCGGCTGTTGAGAACGTCAAATCGTAGCTGCCAACAAAAAACCCCAATTTTCCTTACTACTTTCTGCCTAACACTTTGAGTTCTGCAAAGGAAGGTGTGACGTTATGTCAAAAATTTTTTCACGCAGGCTTCAGGAAGTTATAGGTCCGTAATAAATCATAATTGCAAAAGTTACAGGCTTAATGAAATGGCAAAATACCCAAGAACTACTTTCAAGGCAATTATTAGTGGTCTTCCACGTAAGCATAGTGGCCGATAAACAAATCATAAAACTGCCCAACTTTATATGGCAATGAAAGATAGTAACGCAATGTCGTGAACATCTGAAAAATACTATAAAGCAAAAACATTATTGGCGCCTTGCCAGTAACCAGTGGTCGGTAAACAGTTCATGAATTGCAAAAGCTAATGCGGAATGAAAAGGCGAACATACACCAATTACTTTATAATGGGATGCTATAACATCCGAGAATCACTTTTAAGGCAAAACTATTATCTACAGCTCGTTAATATATTAAGGTCAGAAACAATTCATAAATTGCAAAAGGTTACAGCCAATGAAAAGCCTAACATACACTAATTATTTTATAATAGTGTCTACACCAATTACTTTATAATGGGGTGTCGAAACACTGAGGATTACTTTTAAAAGTTATCCTTGGCTCGCTAGTAGTTTATAAATGGAAAACAATTCATAAAATTGCCAAAGTTATGGCTTAATGAAATGTATAGTGTACAATTTACTTTTATAATGGAATGTTGTAAATATCCGAGAATTACTTTTAACGAAAACTATTATTGACGCTAAGCAGAAGCTTAACCGTAAAACAAAACCATCAACGCAAATGGTAATCATTAACCGCAGCTTGATGATGACTGAATTAACGAAACAAAATAGGAAAACACAGCCTGAAAGATTTCAGCTTGAAGGCTACAACATACATGTTCCGATGGTTGAGTTAATGAATCTCCATTGGAATCCAGCAAAACAACCGTATGATAATGAAAAAAGCTACTGCTGCAGACCAGGTGTTGCTACCACAGACGGCAGGAAATGAATGAGAATTGTTTGCCAGATCGCCCAACATTCTCGCTAGTGGGACGCGGCTGATCACCTACACAAACTATATTGAAGCACCCTTGCAAAATTTTGAATCTAAGCTGCCTTTTAAAGTAGAAACTATAGCTATGTAATTACTTGGTGTTACTTATATGAAATCTTGCTTTTCCCTATAATCATAAAAATGGTATTACTTGTACTTTGCCTTTATCTTTGCATAATGTTGATGAGCAATGATTGGAGTCTAATTAACAGAGCAAATTAATGTCAAACTTCCCATTAAGGGACACTTTGGGCATTCTACCCATGGGCATTGTTCCATTAGATAATTATGATTGTGTTAATACATATCTGCACAAATTTAATAAGAAATAGGTGGGGTCTCTCTCTCTCTCTCTCTCTCTCTCTCTCTCTTTATGTTGTTATTTTATAGTACTGTCTGGTAAAGGTAGCTCTTACATTATGCTTCATTAATATATCAATATGCTGTTTAAATACTGTACCAGATAATTCATCAACTTACAGCACGTCAAAATTTTTCATAGTTAATTTGCCGATAAAAGGACTGCGTAGCAATCATCTATAAACAAGTTGTTCTTTACCTTTCTGATGCATTGTTAGTTACTTCTAAGTTTTGATAATGGTAACACTTTAATATGCTTCCAAAGACGCCAGAGTGTTAATAATCGACTTACATGTAAATATTCTCAGCTCATTTGTTGATCAGGTATGTTGTAATTCTACAAGTATAAATATGTCTGTCTGTTTAACTTTCTTTTCTCTTGAATTGTATTCTTTTTTTTTTAATTTTGTTAAACGTTGATACAGTATTATTTAATAAAATATGATTGTGTTAATCACTAAATACAGGCACACATATTTTATTCATAGGTTTCAACAACAGTAGATGACTGCCTAAACTCAATTTGTTTACCCACTTTGAATGGTGTAGGGATTCCATAAATACCATTGCCATACAAAATAAATAATATTGCCAATGTTCATTAAACTTTAATATTAAGATTTAGAATGTGAGTACAGAATAGGTATCTACTTATTTAAACAAAATCAGGAGAAACACAAATTCACACTCATATGTATGCAACATTTTTTTTACAGCTTTATTATGCATGTGATTACTGTGGTATTCATTAGCTGTTTAGCAACTTGCAACACTCTCTCATATACAGTCATTTTTAGAAACCTAAATATCAAAGGAATTATCTCAAAATTACTTATCTAAAATATTTAATTTCTTCTTGCTTAACACCAGATTAATCAATTGTAAACTTTCAAAACACATTATACATTCTTGTATTACTCCTACCACATTCACTAAATATTTATGATTCACAATATTATTCTATTAAGAAATAGTAAAATAATCTGTGTACTTTATTCAAGCTGAGTATGTGTGCAGTAGCAAACACAGACATGATATCACTGCAAAATCTTATATCTGATTTTTTATCAACTATCAGATCATTGTAAATTTTTATTTATATTTATTATATTTTCAAAATAAAATTAACTTGCAATTAATAAATCATGTTTCCAAAGACCATTGAAATGAGCAATATTAAGCTAAACTCATGAGTCAACCAGGACTCAAACATAGTTATTTGGTTCTAATTTGGCTGTTGTGCATTCATCTTGCAGATGCACTGATTCTATTCATTTAGGAATGTATTTCATTTTTTTATATACAGTACACTTTCACTTATTTACAAAGATATTCTTTTCTTTATAGTATATATATATATATATATATATGTGCATTATTCATTGTAAACTACTGTGCATTTCACTCGCCTTAAGTTATCGTTTTTTTGCAACAAGAGATTTTGGCAGAGCCTTATTCACGCCTTGCCGCAATTTTTGTCACCGTAGTGCTTTACTAAAAGTACACAGTTAAGGCAATTTGTTCTTGAAAATGAGGAGAATTTCCAACTTTGATGACAACAATTTGGACGAAATTCCCTGTGATGCAACAATTATGTTTCTCTGTGTGTGTGTGTGTGTGAAAATATGGCCACTTGAGCCTTGATTTATACTTCAAAAATTGATGTGTATGTTGTACTGTATATTTTCTTTGGAGAGTAACAGATAGATAACCTGAAGGTATAGTAAGACAACTGGTGATATGAACACGAATTTTTTGCAGCATAGTAGTTTCGTGGTTTTTCGGTGTTTTCCATTGTCTTCATTTGGTGACTTGGGACGATGGCAGCAGTCATAGGCTATACCCGGCCCACAGGTGTATTTAACCTGAGCAATTACGGTGGGTATGCTAAATAATTGTCCATGGTGCTGTAGGAATGCAGTTGCATTGAGACTTTTCACCCTATACAACAAGGAGAAATCCACCAATTGTCTATGGATCAGTTTGAATAGGTAAGTGTTTGGTTATGCTAATTTTATGAATTCCCACACACTTAATTCAGGAAGTGCGGTGACATACATCTTGATTTCAGCAGTTATTCATGTTCTGGATTAGTGTATGGCTAAGTTTAAACCCGTCTGTAATAGTATTCTAAATAGATGAATATTTTCTGCACCTTTTTATATCTTAATTTGTATTGTTTATAAAAGTATAAGTTGTATTATATAGTAGTTGTTAACCCTTAAACGCTGAGCCTCTATTTACAAAAGTGTCTACTGTATGCCGGCGGCGTTTGGGAGTTAGCGCCAAAGCGGAAAAAAAGTTTTTAAAAAAATCACAGCACAGTTAGTTTTTAAGATTAAGAGTTCATTTTTGTCTCCTTTTTTTTCATTGCCTGAAGTTTAGTATGCAACCATCAGAAATGAAAAAAAATATCATAATCATATATAAATATATTGAAATACAGTATATGACAGCGCAAAAAAAAAATTTCATATATAATTGTATACAAATCGCGCTGTGAGCAAAACGGTTAAAGCTAATGAGTTTATTTTTTCTTTGTATTGTACACTAAATTGCAATGATTTTGGTATATAACAAATTGTAAAACGATCAAAGCAACACAGAGAAAATATTATCACAAAATGATGCATGAATTCGTAACGCTGGACATAAAAGTTTTTTTTCAAAAATTCACATAAATTGAAATATTGTGCTAGAGACTTCCCGTATGTTGCAAAATGAAGGTAACTGATTGAATATTACTAGGCTGTAAGTGTTTTAGCTTACAATTGCAGTTTTCAACCATTCCGGTTGAGTTAAAGTTGACCGAAGGTCAAATTTTTTCTATTTATTGTGATTTATATGAAAATATTTCAAAACTGATAACAGCTACAACCATGAGTGATTTTTGGTTGTATTCTACATGAAATTGCGCACATTTTCATATATAAAACTTTATGTAACGACTAATATAAAATGGTGCAAACATTACGACAAAGTGATGAAAGAATTTCTGAGATTTTCGGCCCAGTTACCGCGCACAGACGTAAGGAAAAAGTTTTTTTAAAAATTCACCATAAATCGAAATATTTTGCTAGAGACTTCCAATTTGTTGCAAAATGAAGATAAATAATTGAATACTACTAGAATGTAAGAGTTTTAGCTTACAATTGCATTTTTCGACCATTTCGGTCGAGTCAAAGTTGACCGAAGGTTGAAATTTTGGCAGTTATCGTGATTTATAAAAAAATATTTCAAAACTGATAAAAGCTACAACCGTGCGTTGTTTTTTGTTGTATTTTACATGAAATTGCGCACATTTTCATATATAAAACTTTATGCAACAACTAATATAAAACGGTGCAAAAATTACTACAAAATGACGAAAGAATTTCTGACATTTTCGGCCAAGTTACTGTGCGGAAGTAAGGAAAAAGTTTTTTTCAAAAATTCACATAAATCGAAATATTGTGCTAGAGACTTCCAATTTGTTGCAAAATGAAGGTAAATGATTGAATATTACTAGAATGTAAGAGTTTTAGCTTACAATTGCGTTTTTCGACCATTTCAAAGTTGACTGAAGGTTGAAATTTTTTGTAGTCGACGTACGGTACGTCCACTTGGCCCGACAGACAATTTTAGTCGACGTACGATACGTCTAGTCGGCGTTTAAGGGTTAATGACAATGCACATCCTCTTTTATTATATCTAACTTCATAAATTTATGATTTTTATTTTAATGCATTTAATACTTTATTTAATGTGTGCATCCTCTTGGACGACTGAATTTTCATCCATGTCAACTGTCCATCTGTCTTATTGGGGTACAGTTGTCTCCAAGAATTCCGATACAGATCACCATAGGTAGTCTGTGATATTGTGTAACGGAATTCCTGAAGCCAACTGTACTATTTTAATCTTGCCTTCCTTTGTTGCATATTTCATTCAAGTAAGCCTGAGGCTTACGGGCTGATAGCGTTTCACTTGTAACTCTTAGTAACGTGCTCATCTACCAATGATAATTATTACTGTATATAACAACGACCAAATCCATCTATCCAGACAAAAGGAAAACTCTTCATTTTTATATTATCATGCTTTTCAATTTTCATATTGTCCTTTCACCCAACAGGCCTTATGATCATGTTGCTGAAGCCATGGCGATGACGTTGAAGGCAGTACAGATGGTGGTGCAGCAGAGGACCAGGCTTCAGCCTATGACACCCTAAACAACAACCACCACCCCACTCGTCTTTGACAATTTCACCATCAGTGCCATTCACCGTAACCTCCACAACAAGTTTGCTGAGAAGAAAATCTTCACTATTGGCTCCAGAACAGAGGACCTGAAGGTGGCAAGCATCATTCCTGAGACAACGTTGGAGACGTCTGTGTGGTGACTCCTCCACATTATGGGATTCCGCTACAAAACCTCCCAGCGTAAAATAATTGAGCAAGGAGTCCTCAGACATTGTGTGCCGCTGGATAACCGCTCTCAGGTCACTCCACCAACACCGAGAGGAGGGAGAGGCAGGTGGTTTACGTGAACGAAACTTGGTTCACAACCAGGATGAATCACAGCAAGGATGAGTAGACAGCTGTCAGCTTACCTCCAGCGTCACATACAGCCATCACGTGCCACCAGAAGAAGGGGAGTGCTTTGTGGTAGTTGCAGCGGGCACAGCTGATGGTTTCATCCCTAACACATTCCTGTATTTCCCTGCCAAGAACCCTAGCGGTGACTACCACGGAGAAATGAATGGTGAGCTTTTCCTCTGCTGGTTGACCTCACAGCTTCTACCATTGCTGGCTGAGCCATCAGTATTGGATAATGCATCATATCACAGCCAGGTGACGGAGGAAACTCACTGCCCCACCACCTCCACCTAGAAAGTGGATCTAATTGTGTGGCTGAAACACCTCTATGTTCCATTCCCACCATATGCCACACGGGCTGACCTGCTGCTACTCTGCAAGGAAAACAAGCCAGATCTGCAGTCATCCGTGAATGGGGTCACGAAGCTGTTCATCTGCCACCCGCACATCCAGAGCTTAATACCTTCGAGCAGGTATGAGGGCTCATGAAATACCATGTGCGCTCCTCCTTACACCGATTCAGCAGGGTTGACCTCCAAGAGAGACTGGAGGAAGTCAGGCTTTGTGTCACTGAAGAGGTTTGGGCGGGTGTGGTTTGACGACCCCAAGCCTTTGAGAACAAGTACAGTATTGGAACATGGACAATATCCATGAAAGAGTGGATCCTGTCATCACCGACTCCAAAGCAATGACGAGAATGACTTGTTTTTGGATAGTGATGTACATTAAAATAATTATATCATGTACTGAGTATTTTGTTTGAATTAATTATCAAAAAAATAGTCTCCATTTCTTTTCATAGAGTACAATGAAGTATAAATAAAATAAACACACACTCCTCTTTCCTCCATGTTTCTTTTTCCAACATGTTTTGTTTTCAGCAGCACAATAATTAACCTTTACTTTCATGTTATCTATTACTCTCAAATGAAAAAACAAAAACCAAAAAATAAATAAATAACGTAAGCATACCTCAATTCTGAATGCATTACGACTGGACCACTGGCTGTATATTCAACGTTACTATTATTATTATTATTATTATTATTATTATTATTATTATTATTATTATTATCATGGTAACCACGTAAAGAACCAGACCGGAACTGAAAATTATACCACCGTGAGGTATTGGTGTGGGTCAAAACACAACAGGAAAAGAGAGAAGAAAAAAAATTTTTTTAAATGAATCAAAATGACTGCAACAAAAGGACATTGGCTAATTGGAAAGTTAAAAAAAAAAAAAAAAAAAAAAAAAAAAAAAAAAACGATGACAGTGAATTTACAAAATTTACAGCTTAAACTGAGTTAAAAAAAAAAAGAAAGCATGAATGACTCAATCAATCAATCAGTGACTAAAAGTTACAGTGGCGCAGCAACCACTTCAGTCACTGACATAAAATAAGAAGAGGAAAGCATCTGATAAAAGAAGTATGGCCAGATTAAAATTAGCTTTGACAGCACCTGAAGTGCGAGGTCCCCAAGGGTACCACTGTCCTCCCCTAACCTTCAGTCTATGTTCAAGGGTCTGGAAACTCAGTGGAAATTCAAGGAGAGAGAGAGAGAGAGAGAGAGAGAGAGAGAGAGAGAGAGAGAGAGAGAGAGAGAGAGGAGAGATATTAGTGGATGGGGCTTAATACTGAAGTTTTCATGACATCAAGGTCACTTGCTCAGACTGGTATCATCGTTGTTGGAATTTCTCCTCATTTTCAAGAACAAACTGCCTTAACTGTTTACTTTTAGTAATGCACTATGCTAACGAAAATTACGGCAAGGTGTGAATAAGGCTCTGCCAAAATCTCATACTGATCTGACTATTCTTTAAGAAGTGATTTAAAAAAAAGATGACTTAAGGCAAGTGAAATGCACAGTAAGTGCTACATATGAGAATTCCTTCTTAGGGGACAGAAGGGAAAGTAGTCTAAAAGTCTGCCCTAATGCTCAGCTTCGAAATTCAACCTTCTTTATACTGTAAAGCCTATGAATAAAAGAATTATTCCTCACGAACATGAATATGATTCTCACTAGTAAATGCAAGCTTGGAAAAAATCTGAGTACACATTCACTGATACAAAGAAATAAGGTTAGTTCAGTAAAAACAACTTGTTCTAGACCAGCAAGTTGCAATATAGTAAATTATGCTTGATCAAGGTTTTTACAATAAAACTTTTAGTGTACTTGCAATACCGATATGATTTATACTATTTCCTATGGTAAATAGTTTTTATACTGTTCAAAAGACTAGTGTAATGACTAGAGAAAGTAAGTATGAATGCATCCTGTACTGACACAGCTGCCATTTACAGGCTACATAAAATCACTCTCCTATAATATTCCTAAAGGATAAATGTTTTTTCCATGCACAATTGTGCCATCAACAGGGTTTTTTGTGACAAACCCTGTAGCCATGCACTTAATGCTTCTCCTATCTTTGCAAGTCCTTTACCACAAACCTGAGATGATGATTTTTGCAGCTGTATGAGTAAGACCTCACATTTACCACAAACTACTTAATCTCTGTACTTTACTTATTTAGGCTTGATTCGCTCTTTCCCAATTTATGGCTCATTTTGGCAAAGGTCAAGTCACTTTCCAACAAATCTATGATTTTCATCTTCTCCATTTTAGCCTTGGAGGAGCTTTTTTCAACACTCAACAGCTTTTTCAGAAGATTTTTCACCTAAACAAAGGCTGCACACAACACACGACAGAAGGGAAAGACCATACTTCATAGTTTAATTAATCCACTCAAGCAATGAAAAGATGGAGAACTTACAATTTTCATACAACAGTAAAACTAACAAACAGTGTGAACCAATAAAACTAGCTCCCAGTACCTGGATCATTTTGGTGTTTGACTGCATTCCACCTGGAGTATTCGGAGTGCTTCCAATTGCCCCAGGAGTCTGTGGCTGACTACTACAATTGGGACCACCTGGAGTTAGAGGCATACCATCTGTGTTTGAGCCACCAGAGATATATGGAGGACCTTCCCCTTTATTGGAACTGGTGGAAGATTTTCTACGATCTTTGCTACACCATTTCCAATCAGGGTGTGCTCTGTAGTGATGCTCTTTTATCTAAAAAAAAAAAAAAAAAAATAAACAAACAAATGTAATAAAAACAATAATAAATAAAAAGTTGGAAAACTGCATACAGGATAATATACAGTATGTTACAGGAATGGCAAGCACAACAATCACAAAGAATATATAGTAGGTTACATGAAGAGTAAAAATTAGAAACTATCCACAAAAAAATACAGAAAAAGTTATATAAAGGTCACACACCATCTACATAAAATAAAATGTTATATTAAAGACAACCAAAATGTACAGAGTACAGAGTAAGTTAAAAGGTAAACAAAATTATCTGAAGACTACAGGGAGTCAACACCTTCATCTATCCAGTCTCAAATAAAAACTTGCATACAAGGTCCAGAGAAAACAATTATGCTACAATAGTTTTCGTAAAAGAAAAATATCAAATGTTTAAGATGAGAGAAACTTAAATAGTACCTACAACCAAACTTTTCTTACTAAAATAAATCCAGACACTTAAAATCTGTCTTACATCTACAATTAGTCACAAATGAGAATACAATAACTTTAAATTGAATTAAACTGCCATAAAGGTTGGTCCTGTAACCCACTTTCAAAAGTTTAAATTTTATACAAGCAACAGAGGTCAGAAAATAGTACAGCAGTATTCAACTGTTTATCCATACCACCAAGAAATTACTTGCTTCTTACTGGTAACAAATAACTTTCACTCTATTCCACTCACCATATTGTACATAACACTTACCTCTGAAGCTAAACTGTGATATTTTTGTTTTTCTTCAGGGCCTAAAGCATACCACCATTCTCCGAGGATTTTGGAAACGGTTCGATTATCTTGGTTGGGATATCGTTGATGGACAAGAGGTCGGTGTCGCTTGCTAAATATCATAAATGCATTCATTGGTCGTCTGATATGCTCCTTTTCCCCCTTTCCCTGAGGATACATAAAATGGCTGAATCAGAAAAATGAAGCTTCTTCATATGAATATTCGGTATTACAGAACCTGCTCTTGTTCATGGGTAGATAATGTCAGACAATGTCTAATCCTCCTCAACAATTCTGCGACAATTACCTTGTTTCAGCTATTTTCTGATGTTTACTAAAGACCTTTCCCAAATCATTAAAACTTACTCAAACAACACTTACCTCTGACAAAGACAGCTTTATCTTTGACAAAAATCTAAAAATACCCTAACATTCATCTTGTTAAGCAATTCAGGTTAAAGGCAACTATCAAATAAAATTAATGAATCAACGACAAAATCACCTAATATAAATAGCTTAACTGCTACCGCTTTTATAGACTTTCAACCATACAATGCTTCCTGGAAATTCATCCACAACACTTGGAAAATTATCAAATGACTAGACTAGAGAGTAAAGCAATTTTGAAAATGTCACTGGAAATATCAGCCAACAGATAAAAACTAGCTGAAGCTCATGCTGACTCCTTCATGAGGTCAGACTCTCAATGAGGCTTGCTGTTCTATTATTAACCCTTTAAGATTCTGAAGACAATTAAAGTCATCATCCATTTTTCAACTTCTGAGATCCTGATGATGCAAATGATAATTTTTTAATAAAATGGCCAAGAATTGTAAAATAACATCTTAATGAAATTTGAATGTGGCAAATATATGCTTGTTGCTGTCATGGAGACTAGTATATATTTTGACTCTTGGCAAGTTTTTTAAAAACTGACAAACTGTTATTCTGCTCGACAACTTATGCCACTCAAGTATTTTACATTTTTTAATGTATTTTGTTATAGCATACGTGGCTCAAATGGTAACAAATTTCATGCCACTTGAAGAAAATTTATCATAGTTTTACAGTGTGTTAACAAAAATTATATATCTCTTTTCTCTGACTTGTCATGACTTTTTTAAAAAATGCACATTTTTTTCATTACAGCTAATTTTTACTTGTGGTCACAATTTTTTAACAGTTTTTGGTACTCTTAAATACAGTACTATGATGAAGCTCAACTCTTGAGCTTCCAAATGACACCAAATTCACTAGCATAGCATGAAGTATAATGTTACACACAGCATTAAGAGAAAATTATTGTTATCATTTTTACTCACTCACTGAAAGGTGAGTGTTCTGGCGAGCACAGATTTAGACCAGGCCAAGATCCTCAAAGGGCTAATATGCATGACATGAGTTTGAACTAAAAATGCTTGAAGTTAAGTACAAAATTCCTTGAACAACAAAAAATGTACACACCTGCAAATAACAATAAAAAAAAATTACATACCTTCCTAGGACTCTTAGGTTCATCTTTCCCTGAAAAGGAGCCTAAGGACTGAGTTCGTCTCTTATTATTGGTACTGGCAGTGGTATCAACATCAGTAAGGAAGACATCATCGTCATCTGCTGTCAGATCGAAATCCACATCTTGACTACAGGATTCTCTCTGGCCACCTTCAATACCATTGTTATTCACAATTCCATCACTAGTAGTTTCTGCTGTATGTCCCCCACCGTTGGTTAACAGTGTACCATTAGTCGCTGGTGGGACCTCTTCCTCGTTTTTTGGCTGCTGACTTGTCATGGTTTTATTTGGTGTTGTGATCAATGGAACCAACTGACTCCAGTGGTAAATATTTCCTTGCTGAAGCTCAACACCTTCCCTTTCACCTTCTTCCTTTGTGGACTGAGAATGAACCATCACATGTTCAGAACCAGTGGCTGTCACTTGCACTCTAGGCTGAGTGGTTATGATAAGTGCACCATGTCCTGGCGTTGCACCACTAATAACACTGGTTGGCAATGTGGTTATCATTGGCTTCATGTCACCTGACACATGCATTCTCTCTGAAGGTTCTTCTTTCACCATTTCCACTGAAGAAACATGTTCAGTCACAGACATCCTTGCTTCTCTCACAGTCATGTCGTTGGCACGCAATAATAAACCCTCTTGTTCCCCAATGTTTCCCACACTTATATGTCCCTCAGGTTTACCATCTGAGGTACACCCGTTGCTAAACCCCGCCTGTTCTACGGGTCGAAATCTATTGGATAAGTCTTGAGGTTGAGAGTCTGGATCAATTTTGGTCCTATTTGATACTGAGGAAGTAGTTAAAGCCTGTTCTAACAGTGCAGACTGAGGCTCACTAGTTTCGGGATGAACCTCAGAGGCAGCCTCAACTCTGGAAGGGTCTTCACGAATAACCCCACTGATAACTTGGTTATCTACAGTTGTCGTCACACGCTGCTGGAGAGTCAGGAGTCCTCTCCCATCTTGTATGACAGACTCAGGCGCTGGGTGAAACTGAACGGCAGGGGCCCCCGTTAGTGATAAGGTCACTTGCGGGCCTTGAATGCTTAGTGTTGAAGATAAACCAGAGGCCTGAGCCACTGGCATGGCATGACTCGGGGAGGCGCGGATCACACTCGTGCCACCTGTCGCCTGACCAACTGTCGATGGCAGCTTTGTTACTGGACGAACTAGTTCAGGTCTGGAAAAAAATTATGGCAATAAAAAATCCGTCAACGTGATGATGTTATTAATATATACATAGGATATAAGTAAAACCTAATTTTACTAAAAAGAACTTCCAGTACTGAACATACATACATGAAGGCTATATATTTTGCTACATGTTACACAGCAATAAAAATTACTTTCTTTTGCAAAAGTACTAACTGAAGCTGATACTTGCAAACTCTCAGTAAGAAAATAAACCTAGAGACAATGAAATATACAACACACTAATAAACTAGCTTCCTTTCATAATAAATTCAGAGTAACCTGATGGAAAATTAACAATCAGATTCCATATAGTTAGAACAATTTCCAAGAAAAACAATCAATTTTTTCTCTAACTCAAAGCAACAATACATGCTACAATGCAATCAGATGTATGGTTACCAAGATAGGTCAATTGCTACAATTGCAAAACAAAAGCTATTCGAAAGTTATTGTTTTGAATGTCATGTTAGTCTTTAAAACATAAATAATACACTTTCCTAGCAATATGATCAAGAAATATACCTAATAATTAAAATCAACAGTTCGAATACTCCAAAACATCAGTAACCAGGTGACTGGCTACTGGTGTTTTAAAATATAATTCATAAAGGCAAAATGTGACACTGACAAGGACTTCACTTGGACAGAACATAATTGCACAAAATAAAAAAGAACTCTTATATAATAAACTTAGAAAGTCAAATTAACTGGATTTTCTTTTCCTGAAATTGCAGATGGATTTTAAATCCTCAAATTTTTAATATAAAAACATGAACATGAATTTCTAAAAACTCTAACTTATGAAATGTGTATTGACATACCTGATGATTGGTTGTCTGTGAGGCAAAACTGGAGCTGGATGTCTATTCACATGGTCATGAGAGGTCCAGGGTCGGCCAGTGGGGGAGGTGATGGCCGCCCCAGGCTGGGAAATCGGCATGAACACATTACCCTTGGGGCCTACTGTCACAGGACTCTGAATGGCTCGGGGAGATATTGACCTTGGAGAGAAGCCACCGGCTGGGGTCGTAGAGCGCGAAGAATTACTCAATGTCACTAGGAAAATAAAAACAAATTCAAATTTCTCACAAAATGAAATAAGAGAAAACAGCCGACACTAATGAAGACACGACAAAAAGACAGTAGAAACAGATGACACGATAATGACATAGTTATCATTTATTATAGCAAAAGACTAAAAGAATGGAAAAGGGCCTCTTGTATGGTTGTCAAACTGAAGTACTGTATAAAGAAGTGTTTCTTGAAGGGTGGGGGCTGTCAGCCCAACAACTTAAGCCTGGAGTTGAATTCTTGATGTCTCTTGTAATCCCCCCCCCACCAAAAAAAAAAAAAAATTAATTAAAAAGAATATGAGTTGTAGCCATCTGCTCATCCCTCCCACTCATATACTGACTAAAGGATTGCACCAGACATGGCACTAGTCACATGCAGTTAGTTTGTGAATTTCTTCAACTGATAGTACACAAATTAATCACTATACCTGTATTAATTACTCTGCATTTTTTCTGTTTCTTATTTCCAAAATATTACATTCTATTTACTTACAAGTTCATTCCGGTCTAGCCTAAAAAAACTTATCCGCAAAACCTTCTTCACTTTTTGATGTTGGTCAAGCAAGACTAAGTGTGGATGTACTACAAAATTTTTACAAATCTAAGTTTGTGTGTGATGTATATCAACAATAAAATTCTTAAAAGCATGGCAGGTTTACAAGCCACTCCTGTGCAGTTGTTTCACTGTATATCTAGGAGACTAACCTGAACCATTCTCTACAATTGCTAAATTCTATAATTTAAGGAATCAGAACAGTTTCTTATTTATCTGCAATTACAATATCCATTTCATACACATTTAACTGAAATTATATGTAAGCACAAAGATAATTAAAAACCTATTATATGGCAGCAAATTTATTATCATAAAAATCCACTGCATGTAATCCCAATGAAGCAATTATAAAAGGTACTGTATTCGGCATTAAAATGGACTAACTTCCAAGTAGTATTATACATAGTATCTGACCTATGCTTAGAGGCAGAGGCAAAAAGATTAAGAAACACAGGTTTAAATAGTGAATAAGTATATTCAATAATATTGACTTATTTAACATATTGGCAGCTTAATTTCATCTCAGTGATCGGAGCGGCAACTGTGAAGTTTTGGAGATAGTATCTGAGTCACAAGACATTTCCTCCCAATTGCCTCCACACTAGAGTGTCCTTCCTGTGTTTCAGAAAAACTGGAGCATTACTACATTATCACCTTCCTTCAACTCCACCTGACAACCCAACTATATTCTTTCTTGTCAAATGAGCACCAATTTATATATCTGATGACTAAGGTATAGGCAAGATTTCTGAAATACACACAACATATTTTATTTTATTTTGCATGAAACAATTTACCCTAACCAATTAAAAACCTTCACTATTATTTTTATCATTCTATTGATAAATGAGCATAACGATCCTCAAAAGCTATGAACACGCTGTTAGGTTATACTTCAATTATTTAATATTAATTGAACTATATTCCACACAGGCTCAAACAATCCTAAAAATTTTATTAACTGTTGCAAGAAATTTCAGAAGTAAAACTTCAACAATTTAAGTTGCAAGAAATTTAAGAAGTCAGAGTTTTACCATAATGAAACTATACTGTAGTGAGTTTTCTCTACTGTACTGAGCAATACAGACTTATTTTCAGTATTTCCTAGCCAAGCCCAGTCAAAACAAAGCTCAATTTACACCTGCCACTTCCTTATTAGGAATGTTCCTTCCTTTTTCTTTATTTTCTAAGACAAGATAATGACATGAGGCTGACAGACTTATTTGCACTTGCATAACAAAAATTAAACGGAACCAAAATGTAATGTACAACTTTTTATGACTCCCAACTTACCCAGCACTGAAGGGGATGGAGGATGGCCGCAGTTTCCTGCCATACATCGAAAGGTGACGTGAACAGTAACCTTGACGCTGGCTTTCTTTACTGCAGCCATCTTTGCCACACAATCTTCTCCACTGCTTACCATTAAACTTTTTGCGTATGCCGTTGGGTGTAGTCACAACCTCGCCTTTCTTGTACTTGAGTGGAGTAGCTGTTCCTGATCTATTGTGATATCAGTAGGCATTAAAATCCACCATGAATATATCTAAGTACCCCTTCTTTTTCGCAGTAAGAAGCACTATAGATATTAGATTTTTATGAATTAGAAAATACAAAAGCCTTAACACAATAAGAAACAATTTTCTCACAAACAGCTAATACAACTCAAACTGTATTAAATACATCTTCAAGTAGAAATATGTCACTTACCTAGGGGTTACTGGAGTTGATCTGGGTGTGGTTGTGCCAATGCTACCCTGTTCAATTAAGCTGGACGTGGATCCACGACTGTGCATGGAGGAACGTTTAGGATCAGTTGTGTACTTGCTCCCCAAAGCCCCGGGAGTTAGAGATAAGGACCGATGAGTTCCACTGAAATGACCTGCAACAAAATGTAATAAATCAGTACATGACTCTGTCAGATCAGCAGAAACTAGCCCCAGTTCTTAACACTATTTCCTCTGCTCCCTTCTCAATTAGATAGTGCACTGCAACTTTTTCATTTAAATAAGTTGATGCCCACCAACTAATACGCAATTTTTTTCCTAAAATCCTTCTTTATTCCAATGGCAAAAATATAACCTGTAAACAATATGACAAAATTCAATAATTCTTTACAAAATGGAACCACTACATAGCTAAATCTAGAACTGACAGGCATTAAAGAGAAGGAAAACAAATCTAAGAACTCACACATGCATAAAAAATTTCCAGGAGTTAGAGCAAAGAAATGTAGAGCTTCAAATATCAAAACTGAAATTGTTCAGAAGCTACAATTTACAGAATTTAACTACCTATTTCTTGGGTTATTTCCATCATAAAACATTATAATAATAAAGTATCACAAACAAATACAAGAGTATAAACTTTGTAAGGAGTGAATCAATATGTAATTTCATGACACATTTCCATAAACTTCAAAGATCCAAATGCTGGTACTGCTTGCTGAAAGAGAACTGCTTCACACACCAATGCAATTTCCTTTTTGGTAACCTTGTCAAACTACAGAAAAAAGCAGTGCAAAAATTTTTTCAATTACTAACTACAACTCTACATATTGCTATTTATTCAACAGCAAACATTGGTTAATAAGGAGAAAAAATTCTAATACCCAGTACATACACTGCTTGTAAGAACTTTCCAAGATGTACTCCCTCAAAGAGCTGAACAATCCAACCTCTACCTTAAATACAAACTTAGAGAGAGAGAGAGAGAGAGAGAGAGAGAGAGAGAGAGAGAGAGAGAGAGAGAGAGAGAGAGAGATCCATTTTGGATGCATCTTCTTTCAAGCTTTAATTGTGTAAACGGTATATTGTTCATCAGTGCGCATTACTGAGACAGAACAGGTGTTCAAGGTATTCTTTTATCAAGATCTCAAAAAATCATTTGTAAGCCTAAGGCAAATACAAAAAAAAATAACCAATGCCATACTTATTGGGGAAGAGATCATGCCATGAGTGCCACCTCTTCATGTATTTCAAAAAATTAACAGCAATATGTGCATTGATCACTTTATCCACACATGCAATTGCTTTAAACAAATGGTTATTTTACATTTTACACACTGGAAAACAGCAATAGGGTTGTTGCTATTGAAATCTGAGAGACAACACAGATTCAGTGTCAGCAACAGGTGCATTTTTTTTTTTTTTTTTTTTTGGGGGGGGGGCTGATAAGGTGCATTATTAGTCTTATGATAAGTTTGTAGAAAGAACTGCAATGCAGGATGATTACAAAAGAAAAATTTAAGACAGAAAGTTTAACTGAAAACAATTACCGAAAGATGAACCATTTATAAATACTGTACTTGTTTTAGAAATATAACCATTATAGGTTTCCTTAAAAAATATTGTAACTGACAAAAAAAAAATTACATAGCACCAGACCTCTAACGCTTACCCAAAAATTACTGATTTGCAGGCTTATGCAAATTAATATATCACCAAAAAATTAGATTTGGAGGCCTATGCAAAATAATGATTCATTTGTATACATTAATCAATAGGCCCAGCTGTTTCACTTAAAACAAATGTTTAAAAAATCACAAGAATAGATAGCAAGGAAGCATGAGCCTTTTCCTGCCTGTGCATGCTGAATTTCCACCCGTGTGAACACAGTCTACTTTTAGGCAGAGAACATCTGACACTAGCTCTACAATTATGATGGAAATTAAGGGCAAAGGTGGTGGGAGATGACCTCACTAGGGTCCTTCCCTGTGTAGACCTAAATATTAATCACTACAGTTACTGAATACATTGATATTAGGCCTGAATTTGTAATTGAATATAAGGTACCAAACTGAGTTACAACTGCACCTTGAGTCCAAGTTCCTGAAATGGCCAGTGGCATTGTATCTTGGCTCTTTTGTAGGACTGTTGGGTTATAGAATTTTATGGTATTTGCCCCTACACTGGATGCTGCTGGTTTCATAGCTTTTGGTCCAGCAACATACGAAAGTTGATCAAAATTTTCAAACTTTTATTGTGAAGCAGCAACCCCTCAAATCATTCTACTTGGCCATAAGCATATGTAGAAGCCATATTAGCAGGCAAACCAGTGTGCGTCTGTGTATGGTGTTATCTCTTTTTTTTTTTAACATTCTCAGTATCCATGCTGATTGCTTACAACAGTTCTGTCAATATGAGTTGGACTTTTTGGGTCAAAAGAGATAATGACCACCTGGTCATTGATTTGGGGGCCTCACTGCGAAGATGTTTCTGTCTGGACCAAGATACCAATCAAAACTTTGTGATTGTTTATAACAAAGTACATGTTCCAGGTTGTCCCCACTAAAGGTGGCTTGTCTCTGTTCCCAAGGGTATACAGTATTACACTACCCTAGCTCATCTTAAATATGATACAATTTCATACCATATGACTAAGATGCAAGAATGGGGTGTATAAAAAACATTAGCCTCAATCCTAATAACAAAACAGGACCGAAGACTGCCTTGGGGACACGATAAGACCTTGGGCTTGTTCCGACAGGACTCATAGCTGATACTTGAAGCATTCACTTTGCAAAGAAACTGTAAAATGGCTACATACTAAGTCTATCTGCTTTTTTTAAATGTGTAACCTTGCTCCAACAGGTCCAACCATCGTTTTCTTTGATCTACGTGTTTTTTATGAAATAATCAACTTTGTTAAAGCCTTAGGGAAGCTTAGACATATTACCTCACTGCACAATTTATGATCTTTATTACTGCTAAGTATTGTTTGATTGAGATAAAGCCATACTGTTGGCGGAGAGGTGGTCATTATCAGAAATGGTCTAGCCGCCAGCTGCTGAGTTAACTTTAAGTGTTAATTTGCCTTTTTTTAGATCACTTCTTCAAGGAAATCGCTTGTGTGTTAAGCTACAGTTGCTACCGCTTGGTCGCAGAATGTACCCAAGTCTATTATATATCTCAAGTTCAGGGTTGAATATACAGTACAAACAAGTATCACAATGTTACATCCGTGGATACTAAGGTACCATCAGCCATGAGAGGGTTAATATTTAGTGGAAATGAGAATGAAGATTTTGGGTTATATAATTTTTACCACCTCTTTTACCTCAGCTTAGTTCTCATTTCAAGAGCTATTAGTCTTAATTATGGTCCCAGTGTTAAGTATCTTGAAATTTTTTAAACTGATATTGAAACAGAACCTGTGTGTAAAGTATTACTAAACTTGTGTATAGTTTATACCTGCATTTCACTAACTAAACTTGTATAATTTATACCTGGGCTTCTTAACTTAACTATTTAATTTATAAATTTAATATTTGTTTAGTGTAAAGGCAAGAGGGAGACCATTAAGGGTCCTGAAAAAATTGAAAATACAGCATTTAGGAACCCAGGGAGTCAGAAATCAATGGTCTATCTGTACATTACAGAAATAATACAGTTACCATTGATACAGTGTAAATGAGAAAGATGACATTTGCCAGTTTTATTAGACAAACCATAACAAATGAGGAAAGATGTATTGAAATCTGACACCCAACAAAAACACTAATAGAACAAAATTATTATTACATACAGTGGAGCAATCACAGCCAGCTCCCCATTTTTCATTGGAAATGTGCATATTCATTACAGTTCTAATCACTTTAGATAATAATAATAAATTACTGTTTATAATACAGCAATATACAGACAATTACAAATAACTACTACACAATCATTGTAGCATAAGCAAGACAATTACAACTAAAACCATACATTCACTGTCAAATTATTGTCTCCAACTTTAGTTGCATTATAGTGATTTTCTAAGAGGCATTTATTTTAAATAAATTCCATCCTAACATCATAAATGGCCATATCTAACCATAGTCAAAACATAACTTAAACAACTCATAGTGAAACTAGGTTACCTGATTTTCAATAAATAAAAAAGCTCAATGCCCAAGCAAAACGATGATGACAATTGCAGCAAAAAGTGTAATTGCCTTGTCCTGAAAATGCCTATCACAAAGCAGATATTCTCCAAAATACATTACAATTAAAAATACTTTCTAGAAATACAGAACAGCCTGACTCTAAAACAAGAAGACGCCCATACAGCATCAACACCTTCAAAACAGTTGTAAACTTATGGAACACAGAAAGAGTAGGTGTTCTGCATCAACAGACAGTAACACAAGGTACTGTACTACAAATTGTCAAAACAATATGTGCACAGTACTTGAAAATTGTGAGGGAGCTAAACTTAATATTAAAAGCTAAAACTAAGTATTTAAAGTAAATGATACTTGAAAATATAACGCTTGCAACCTTAAAAAGATAACCTATATAGTCACTATATCAAATTACAACTTCTACAGACATTAATATAAACATGCCTTTGTCAAATTAGAATCCCCCTTTAACTGCAAAAAACACTATCAAAGTAAAATAACTCACCACTCAAAAGGGTTTGACAGGAGGGTAATAGACTTACATACATATACAGTACACTAAATATTGAAATGTATATACATTGTATCTGGTACTAGTTTTTTTACTGGTGATTTGGTGTTTTTCTTTATATTGGTACAAGTATATTCATGCACTGTAAAAGATAGCAAAATGCCACCATTCAATCACTGATAATTTAAAAATTCCTTGGTGCACAATCATCCACTAAACTTTCTGGGGTTCGTAAACGAATAATGTACAGACTGTTATTATTAAAAATGTACACCTTCATAAATTATTTGTCAAAACTAATAACTTGCTATGTAAACTTCCAAAAAAACAGAACACACATCACAAAAATGAACTGCAGCTGGGAAATTTAAAAGAACAAAGAAGGCTAAAGGCACATGTGCTCTGAAGTCATGTTACCCTCTTTAACTGAAGTCATGTTACCCTCTTTAAAAGATAAATATTAATTGTCAAGAACAATGCTTTGTTTCTCAGTTCTACAACAATGAGAATGAATGAACTCTCATACCATGGTGACAGCAGATCTCAACAATGTATTCTGGTCAACAAACAAAAATATTGCACAATTGAAAATAAACAGAGGCACAATCATTTAACACAGTAAAGTATTATTTTTAAGGAAACAGAGGTTATTGAAAAATGGTCTAACAGGATAGTTTCCAAAGAGCCTTTTAAATCAAACTTATCACTTTTACTTCAGGAGGTCCAGATCTGTCGCCAGACCCTCAGGACATCCTGCTTCAAAACAAAATCTACATGACGTGTATACTCTCAGGAAGCACAGATCCAGCGCCCTGATTCAAATGATCTATTACATTTTTCAGAAGATACTTTATGTCCTTGTTAGAACTGTAATTACTAATGTACGTAAGGCATTGCAAGCTCTCCAACCATATGTATTTGAAATCTTCCTAAATTGTATAGAAATGTTAACCATGTCAGGAGAAAACACATCTGACTGTGGCAGTACATAGACATCCCTCTGTTTTTTCCTTTTAATGTCAAATGCTACTTTTTACACTGCAGGAGTTCTTGACCTGTCAGGGCCTTGTGTTAATAAATCAGACTACCTTTGAATCTGCCTCATCTACGCTTGTTATAGCATCAAGGACAGAAAAGAATATTCCAACAGTGTAGAACTAGATATAGTATCAGCACTAGTTAGTAACATCACTTGGTATTTACCAGTATAGAATTACAAGCTGTTTATTTTTTTTTTGCAATAGGTGTGTAAAGTTTTTAAGTACTGAATAAATGATGTCCAGAGCTTAAGATACAACCAAATACTGTTAAATTCACAAAAGCTCAAGTATAAAGCACATTTATACAATGATTCCTGGATTCTTGCAACATCAGTTATTCAAAACAAGTCTTAATTTTACTGAGGAATTCAGCCTCGTACAAATCAACTGAACCATTCAAAATTCAAGCAGAATCTGAATAAAGTGCTAGCTTCTGATAAAAGATTCATTGCAAAAGAATCCACCAACAATAAAAAATCTAAGGTATCGAATGACATCCAGTTACCCGTTTTCCTTAAGTGTATAAGCTAATAAACTGTCGAAGCAAACAGGGACATCACCCCCTCTGATTTTTTTTTTTTTTTACATTTCTTTCTTTGTCACCCCTTAAGGCTGAGCTTTAAAAGAAATAGCCTACATTCACTCACTTTTGGCTCACAAGTAATCAAAAGAAACCCAAGGTAACATTTACACAAGAGTGGACTTGATGTAAATAAAGTACTGTATAGTGTATCTAATAAGATCTACGGTAGTGGAGGTAAGGTAGAAAAATCTGGAATCTTACAAAACCTTGTGGTAAGCTATCCTATGACCTACTAACCTATGATATAATCATGAGACAAAACTCTACTTCACCTAGTTATTTTCAAATTGAGGTAAATAGTAAATATAAGATGTGAAATTAATGTAAAATTCACATGTTTATTAACTAATTTTATCAACTGCCTATACAATGATACTTTACCATGAAATATACATTTCTTTATAAAAAAAAAATTTAATTTAAGTACTTCTACCTTGCATGTTTTATACTTTAGCATTATTAATAAAATGTTAAGCAAAAGCATAGTACATAACATACCCTAAATGGTTTGTAAGTTAAAGTTTGGCCAATTACGATAGTTTTTTCCTAAACTCAAATTCTCCTCTCTTTTAAAATGTACCTACTTTATTTCAAAGCATAAAAACATATGGCAAATATGAGAGAGAGAGAGAGAGAGAGAGAGAGAGAGAGAGAGAGAGAGAGAGAGAGAGAGAGAGAGAGAGAGAGAGAGAGAGAGAGAGAGAGAGAGAGAGAGAGAGAGAGAGAGAGAGAGAGAGAGAGAGAGAGAGAGAGAGAGAGAGAGAGAGAGAGAGAGATATATTACCTTTAGCAATCTAACCACAAAAATCTTACTGATATCATTACATGTTATCATTACATGTTATGTTATTATTCAACAACAGCAATCTAACCATAAAATCTTGCTGACATTGTTATTATTATTCAACAAAGACCATATTCATATTGAAATTATTAACAGCACATTCAGTTAAAGCATCCTTTACTAAATTTTAATGTACTGTATTACATAATTCAAGCTACAGATCAAGACCCAAGAAGAAATGCCAAATGCCTTAAGTGATCTACAAAGCAAGCTTACATCATTATTCAACACTAGCTTATATTTTCATCCATTCCTACACCTCTGGACTAGAATGAGAAAAATTTCCATTTCTTGTGTTACAATCATTTTTTAAGAAGCACACCACCAAATGGTATTTCCAATCTAATCACAGGCCAAGTGTAATTGTACTGCAGTCAACAGGATACAAAGAAAAGTTTTGAAGGGTCAATTTTTAGCTACACCTAAAACTACTGGATTGCAGAACACTATCTTTTTGTATAAGGAAAAATAGTGCACATTTGGTTTCCTCAAGCCCAGAATACTGTATTTTCTCTTGTTCAAAAATTTTCCTTTTCTTCTTGGCAATAACTGGTCAATGCATAATTAGAAGGGAAAGTCTAGAGCTACAGATGCAGAATCCTGCACATATCCAGTGCCACAGAAAGGGATAACTGGAGCAAGCAGAAGGCAAGCTACTGAGCACAATTGTGCCAGCCTAACGGTCATACAAAACACACAAAACTTAAATCAAAGATATTTATTTCACTGTGAAAGCATGCGTCTACTTAAAGGGAGCAAATGTCACACATCTTTTTCTACAAAAACCCAAAGGAAAAAATTTTTAAAACAATTAAAGGAAAAAAAAACTATACATAAACAGCTCAATGTTTGTTAAAATATATAAAGACAAAAATACTCCACAGTTAAAGATGCCTATGAATGCAGGCCCATAAATAGGCCTCCATATGCTCAATCATTATTAAAAAACTGCATAAAAAAATAAAAAGTATCCCACTAGAAACTCCTTTCTTCCTGACCAGGACACACTGGCTGCAACAGAAAAATCAGTGGCTAAACCAGAAAGCCTACACTTCCCTAAAACTCCCATAACTGATACTAAAACAAATGGTCATATATAATGGAAGGTTCCATCATCTGCTATTCTCATGATAAACAAACAAGTGCTTTCAACAAAAATCCTCACTACACTTGCATGCCCTCACACCTGATCTATACAAAGATAGCCTAACATGTAGCAATACAGTATGCTGTTCATGTCCTTTGTTAAATTATGACCATTAAACCTGCTCTGCAAAAAGTGATGACTCCGTAATGTGCACTTTACTACAGTTATAGTAAAAGATTTCCTCAAAGTTTCAGCTTTTGTAATTAAGACCTTCTAACAACAAACAACCTATTGTACCACAAAAATTGTGACCAAACTTGATTTTGAAATTTCATATCATGAAAGAACTTTCACAAGACAAGCAATCCAATCATATGTTTAAGATTATACTGTATCATGAAAATAATACAGGAAGTAATACACTAAATTATGTAGATACAAAATGATATTTTAATGATAAAATAAAGTTTGTTCATACTTACCTGGCAGATATATATATAGCTGTATTCTCTGTTAGTCCGACAGAATTTCAAAACTTACTACACACACGAGTGGGAGATCAGTGGTTATACCCATTCCGCCGCTGGGAGGCGGGTATCAGGAACCATTCCCATTTTCTATTCAGATTTTCTAGTGCCACTGTCTCCTGAGGGGAGGTGGCGAAGCACTATGAATATATATCTGCTAGGTGGGCATGAACAAACTTTATTTTATCATTAAAATATCATTTTGTTCATGAGACTTACCTGGTCAGATATATATATAGCTGAATACCACCATTGAGTGTGGGTACAGACAGAATAGGATTTTGGAAAACACACTACATGGTAGGTGAAAGATACTTGGTTCCTTACCTGTTAGCATAGCTGATTGTGATTGCTGTCACCAAGTCCGCTCTGCTTAACTAGAGTCTCCAGCAAGGGTGTGACCTGTATAGCTGGTGTGAGTTCAGATGATCTGTCAACTGGGGCGTGACCACAATGTGTGACAAGACCATATTGACCATACAATGAGGGCAAACGGCAAAACCAACCACCTGACCAAGCCTAACTGTTAGGATAACGTTAACTAAAGCTAACGACAAAAGTCTGCCACAGGCAGTCACCCAACAACCATAAAAACACATCCAACCATTTTCTAAAGGATAGATGAGTGTCATCCCCTGCCCCCAGGAAATATCTGCAGAAACGATGGTCCTTAGCGAGAAGCAGTTCTCATATGTCGCCTTCACATCTCTCAGGTAGTGTGAGGCGTAACACAGAGTTGCTCCACAAAATGTGGCACCTAGAATGTTACTGAGTGACATATTCTTCTGAAAAGCCACTGAAGGTCGCAGAACATTTCACCTCGTGAGCATTGACTTTGGTTTAAAATCAGTGTCTTGACAGCATGAATGGGCTTTTAATCGTATCCTCAGAAAGAAAGCCAGAGCATTCTTTGACATAGGTAAGTCCGGCTTTTACGAACACCATAAACTATCTGAGGGACCTCGACTTTCCTTCGCCTTGTGGTCTAAGTAGACTTTGAGAGCCCTAACAGGGCAAAGGACTCTTCTGGCTCTTGAATTCAGGATTTCCAGCCATACCCTTGATTTTCGAAGCCTGGCCAAGGGTTAGACGGGCTTTTCATTTTTCAAGAAAAGGAAGGGCTTAAAGAACAAACTGCGTTATGCCCTTTAAAGCCTATATGTCTACTAAAGGCTTGCAGTTCACTAACCTCTTGCAGTTGCTAGAGCTGTTAGAAAATAGTCTTCCTAGTAATGTTCCTCAATGACGCAGAACAAGAGGTTCAAACGTAACTGGACATTAGGAACCGATAACAACATCCAAATTCCAAGAAGGGAGTCCTTAGTTTTCCGAGGCACCTTCGAGAGGTTTCAAGGATCTGAATAGATCGTGAAGGTCTCTGTTGTTAGACAGATCCAAGTCTCTATGCCTAAAAACAGATGATAGCATACTTCTATACCCCTTGATAGTCGAGACTGCAAGTTTCACATCACCTCAGAAATAAGAGGAAGTCTGCTATCTGATTCCACAGAGGTCGTGGGCGGGAGGAAATGCCCTTCTTTCTACACCATCTCCTAAAGACGGTCCACGATTGGTACAAATTGCTGAAGAGAGTCTTCGCTCTGGCAATAGCTTTCTGCCACTGGCTCAGAAAAACCTCACTGGCTAGCTCGACAGTCTGAATGCAGTCAGACACAGAGCCGGGAGGTTTTTGTGGTACCTCTCGAAGTGGGGTTGTCTGAGTAGATCGACTTTCATGGGCAGAGATCTCGGAAAGTTCATTAGAAGGACATGACCTCTGTGAACCATTCCTCATACAAAATGGGGCGACACGCCATCCCCCCTTCCGACGACGTGAAACTTTCTGATGACTTCTCCGATGATCCTGTACGGGGAAAGGCATGGCACGTCCATCCCCGACCAATCCTAAAAGAAGAGCGCCCACTGAGAGAGCTCCTGGTCGAGAACAGGGAGCAGTAAAGAGGAAGTCTCTTCTGCCTTGGAGGTTGCTAAGAGATCTACCAAGGACGCCCCAAAGCTTCCACAGTCCTTGACACACCTCTTTGGTGTAGGATCCATTCAAGTCGGGAGCAGTTGTCGCTGTCGATTTAGAAGATCCGCACGGACGTTTCTACGCCCGCAACAAACCTCGTGAGGATCGAATATTTCGGGCCTGGAGCCCACAGAAGGATGTCCTTTGCTAAGGTGAACAGGAACGAGAGTGAGTTCCTCCCGTTTTGGAGGCATGAAAGGGCCGGTGTTGTCCGGTTGATCTCGACAACTCGGTTCGTGATCGCCGAAGAAAAAGAAGGGCCAACTGAATCGCCCCTAATTCTTTTTGAGGTTTATGCCAGGACACCTGTTCCTCCCCTCCAGGTGCCCGGCACTTCTTCCCTCTCCCAGTGTTGCTCCCCACCCCGAGACGGATCGCCACGGGAAAACAACACTCAGGTTTTGGGTTCAAGTTTGGAGAGAAAGGCCTTCTGCCAACTTCGATGGATTGAGCCACCACCGAAGGTGATTTTACCTTGGCGAGATACTCAGAGGAAGCTTCCAGATTCTCCTTGTCGTGCCAGTTTCTGCAAGGAAGAATTGAAGCGGTCTGAGGTGCAGTCTCCCAGGAAAACAAACTTCTCCAGTGATGAAATGGTCCCAGCAGACTCATCCATTCCCTCACCGAGCATGTTTCTTTCCTCAGAAGGCTGAAACTTTTCTAAACACTGAAGTTGTCTTTCTTGAGACGGAAATGCTCGAAAGCCACTGAATCCATCTGAATCCCCAGATAAACGATGGACTGAGTCGGGTCAGATGGGACTTTCGGAAATTCACTAGAAGTCCCAGGGACTTCGCCACACAAAGTCAGGTGGAGATCCTCCAGACACCTTTTTTATTGACGGGCTCAATGAGCCAATCGGTCCAAATAAAGAGAGACTCTTATTCCTCCAAGGCGGCCATCTCGCAACATTCCTCATTAAGATCAGTGAAGATCCATAGAGCCAAAGCTGAGCCCGCTGTAAACAATTCTGAACTGGAATACCTGTCCCGCAGGACAAATCTCAGGTATTTCCTCGATAGAGGATGTAAAGGGACGTGAAAATAGGCGCCCTGAGATCGAGAGAAACCATCCAGTCGCCTGGTCTTAGGCTCCCGATCGACCGACTGGGACGCTCCATTACGAACTTTCCTTCAGAACGTAAATGGTTCAACTTGCTGGCGCCCAGAACTGGTCTCCCATCCTGACTGCTTCGAACCAGAAACAGCCTGTTGTAAAGCCCGGGATTGTAACCGAGACTTGCTCCACAGCTCTCTTCTCGAGCATTTGCTCGAGCAGGTCGTAAGAGAATCTGCTGTTTCTCCTGATGATAGGATGGCGACAGATCTATGGGATTCGTACTTAATGGAGGCAATACGAGGAATGGGATCTTGTATCCCTTCGATGACTTGAGGACCAGCTGTCCGTCTCCTCTCTCCAGGCTCTTGCAAAAGAAAGGAGCCTGGCTCCTACCAGTGTCTGAAGGTCTACGAGTCATTTCTTGTCCCTGGTCTTAGAAGGGGCTCTACCTCTGAGGACCCTCTTCCTCGAAAGGACGGTGATCTAGAGGAGGGTCCTCCACTTAAAGGGCTTCTGAATCTTGGAAGCCTGCCCAAGGGAAGAAGTCGAAGGGGCTGCAGGACGTCTAGAAGACTGGGCCAGGAGGTCTTGAGTAGCCTTCTCTTGCAATGTGGAGGCCATATCCTTGACTAAGGGTTTGGGAAAAAAGATGGCTAGAAAGCGGAGCTAACAACAATTCTGCCTTCTGAGTAGGAGAGACCACTTCGCCGTGAAGTTGCAGTAAATGGCTCTCTTCTTTAAAAGCCCCGTACAGAAATGGGCAGCCAGTTCTTCGAGCCATCTAAATCGCCTTGTCCATACAGGATAGGACACTAAACAAATCTCCCAGGCTAATGGAGTCAGGGCTACGAGCCTGCAAGTCCAGGACTCCAGGCACCAGTCCAAAAGTTAAATACTTCTAAAGACCTGAATAGGCCTTTCAGATGGTGATCGGTCTCAGATAAAGACCAGGACACCTTCGCTGAAGAAAGAGAGACCTTCTGGGAGCGTCCACAAGGCTGGCAAAATCCCTTGGGAAGAGGAAGGAACTCTCCAACCAACCTCCTCTCCTGTCTCGCACCAAATTCCTGCTTTTCCACTCAATCTCGATGGAGGCAGGGCAAAGAAGTCTTGCACTGAGCCTTCCTGGAGTCCATCCACTCCTGAACCTTGTTAAAGGCCCTCTTCAGAGAGAGACGTCAGCCATCTTCACAAAACCAGAAGACTTTTGTGACTTAGACAGGTTAGCTGCAGGGGAGGGCGAGGAGCAGAGGGTTGAAACTTGTCCCCAAACAAGTCTTTCAGCAGCCTAGTTAAGACTTGGTAGTCTGCAGAAGCTGAAGAAGAAGAGGACTGATCCTCAACTGCAGGATCCGAAGCGCAAGAAAGCTCTCCTTCTTCCACAGGAGCAACTGAAGGGCAGGAGAAGAACCGGGAGAAGTCCTTGCAGACCAACATGCAAAGGACTTCTGCTTGGAAGAAGTCCGAGAGGGGTCGCTGAAAGTCTCGAGGCAGAAGAGTCAAATGAGAGTCTCGACGGCGGCCGCGACGAATCCCGGCGAGCTTCTTGACGGAACGATCCGGCGAGTCCTGGAGAGCGAGCAGCCAGGGAGGCGCCATGCTCGCAAAGCAAGAGGCGTCATGCTGAGCAGCAAGGAGGCGTCTTGGCGAACTGCAAGGGGGGCGCCTGTCGAGCAGCCAGGGAGGCGTCATGACGAGCAGCAAGGGAGGCGTCATGTCGAGCAGCAAGGAGGCGTCATGTCGAGCAGCAGGGAGCCGCCCTGCCCGAGCAGCATGAGAAGCGCCACGCTTAGCAGCATGAAGCGTCATGACGAGAAACAAGAGGGTCGTCAGGTAACGAGGGGCGTCAAGCCTGGCAGCATGAAGCGCATCAGAAAGCGGGAAATTGCGATCCCTGCCGACCACCAAGCGCTGAGCAACAGGACTTCTAGCGGGCGGCGAAGCATGAGACGACGACTTAACGTGGAGAAGGAGAAGGGAAGGTTTAGACCTCTTGATCGGCAGCGGGAATCCTTCCGGACGGCGACACGCATCAGTCTCCTTCTGGGCCATTAACGAAGCCAATTGCTCCTGCATGCCTAGGAGCAGCTTACGAGCAGGGAGAAGATTCCTCCTCAGGAGAAGGGACTGATCCTATGAGAAGAAGAGGGCGAGGGACGCCTTCTTCCTTCTCACAGGAAGCAACAGCCTTCTTTCTGGAGCGAAAGCGGAGGCGCTCAAAAGCGTCATCGTCCGATGCGCCCTGGTCCTCTTCTGCGTGTGGATGGCTCAAAATCCTCCGAAAGAGCCAAGAGCGCCACGAAAGCGGGGCGTGCGCCCTCTTGCGGATGGCGTCAAAATCCTCCGAGAAGAGCGAAGAGCGTCACGAGAAAAGGGGACGTGGCGCCCTTCTTTGAAGCTTCTCTTCAAAGGGGCAGAATCCTGAGATTTCCATTCCCGGCGGGAGGAGGAATCGGGAAGAGAAGCAATCTCAAGGATTCGTGCCGAGCGATCGCATCCAGCAGCCTGGGAAGCGTCATCAGGACATGCGAAGGGACGCCAGATCGGTGGGGGTCTGGCGTAACCCTCTTGCGGCTTTCGACTTGCCCACTCCCTGAGTCCTGGGAGTCCGACAGAGGTCTAGACCTAGAGGCGTTAGACGGCCGATCTGACGCCCCCTCCACAACACAAGGGGACGGACACTATCACTGCACTTCACAGCACTTTGAAGAGCGAGCATATTAGCTTCCAGGTACGAATGGAAGACATAATAATCGCAGGGCATCACCATCCCGTAGACACAACCCCAGGGTTGGGGGCAACACCACAGGGTTAGGAAGAGCTACGTCTACAGGAGGGTTAACAGGTGAAAACACACTACCCTGACTCCTACCACTTCTGGAGGAAGACCTCCTGATCCTATCTCGCCTAGCTTTCACATAAGAATCATAAGTCCTCCAACTAGCATCAGACAAAGATTCACACTCCTTGCATCGGTCATTCAACAAACAAACATGTCCTCTACAACCCGAAAGCATACAGTGTGAGGATCTACGAAATTTTCGGCAGCCCAGTCACCTGTAAGGTGATCTTGCACACGGCAAACTCGATAACTAGAAGAACTAGATTCAGACATCTTAATCCCAGGAAAACAAAGCCAAATCCAAAACAAACCACAATAGCGTATGCCTAGCCACAAGTCCAAGTCAAAAACCAAAAATCAAACAAATACTCAAGTGACAACCAAGTTTATCCGAAATCCAAGACGGAGGTACTGAAAACAAGTGTTGACAGTACCGTGACAGAGAAAATCTGAATAGAAAATGGAATGGTTCCTGATACCGCCTCCCAGCGGCGGAATGGGTACTAACCACCTGATCTCCCACGTGTCGTAAGTTTTGAAATTCTGTCGGACTAACAGAGAATACAGCTATATATATATCTGACAGGTAAGTCTCATGAACAAAACTAAACTCAAAACTTTTAGCTTTGCTTGATATATTGTGCCATGTACCCTCAAACTTGCATTCTGCATACATACTCTACAAAAGTGGAATTCAATCAATGTTCACATGAACACCTATCCAAATAAACAACAAAGCTGACATGAAAAGATGTAAAATATACCACAGCTACAACCCACACATAACAAACACAAAAGACTACTAAAATACTAAAAATTTTCAAGATAATAAAAAACTGAAGTCTTTTATATGGGATACCTTTTCCTCAAGAGGAGGAAGCCATTGCCATAGTGGTGGACTCCACAAAGAGAGATGGGAGAGGAAAATTTTTCTGTGCAAATCAAATTTTCCAGAAAGGCCCAGAGATGCTGCTCTCCAGGAATGCCAAGAGAAGGACAAAATATCTTAAGCAGCTCCTTTCTCTTCTGGGGATGCCTCAAAGCAGATAAAATATGAGCCAGAGATGAAGGAACTGAAGTAAGAAGTGGGGATGGCAGGAAAAGACATTATGCAAACACCATGTACAGAAAAAAAGTCAAGTCAACCATTACTGTATCTGATCCTTGGACAAGGCATGTGTAGAACAGGCTAAAAATGTCTCCATAGAAGTGGCAGGGGTCAAGGTCAAGGCAAGCATAAAACAGGAAACTGCAGGTGAGAAAGAGGTGTATTGCTCTTGGAAGACATTGATAAACCCTTTGCCTTCTTCCTCACTGATCTAGACGCATTCAATTAGTTAGGGGACCCAGAGACACTGGATTAATTTCAAAGACAGTGTACACTCCTGACCTCAGCATGCCATACAAGAATGAGGGTCAATCATCACAGCAAACATAAACCTAGCATATACTTGTTCACACACGGGACATCTTCACAGATCATCCTTTCTAGGGGAAGAATTCTCAAGCAACATCATTCTAACCATTATTTCAATATGAACAATCCCCAAACAAGCCAAAGTTGTTAATAATTCAAACTAAGAATCACTTGAATGCAAAGCTCCCACAACAGGAGAGTGTATGCACAGCAAAGCAGCCAAAGAATAAATGGTTTACTGAGTGTGGTTGGGCCCCAACCATATGCTCATTCAAAAGCTGATAGTTAACTAATTTGCTACAAGGCTTCAATGACCAAGCTAGTTTTTGCCAAAGGTATTCCATACAAAAGACTTCAGGCATGTAATCTCATCAGTACATGTAGATTTTACCCTTAAATGTCCCACACATCTCGAGGAGTCTTTAAAGTCTTGTAATATAAAACATTATGCCATCTTTTTGGCCCTTAATCTTTTGCAACAGCTTAGTTTGAAAGTTTAAATTACATAGAGCATTTGATTTTCTTTCACAGGTACAGAAAAAAAGCTAAATTTCTATTGTTGTTGTTCTCTGCAAATTTTTCAAAGCAGGTACCATTTATTTCTGGGTTAAACGACACCCTCTTTCCTTCCCCCATTATTTTCATTCCACTTACAGAGATCTACAAAACACTCAGAGGCTCCTACAAACAATATGAACACTAGGCATACGAAATCACCTGTTAAACCTTCAACAAACAGAGCAGTCAAGACAGCATAAAGTTACATCCTTCCATCTTTGTTACCAAACACCTCCCAGCTTGGAAAAGATATGTAGCTAACCACATGACATGAAACATGCCAAAGATGACACATCTCAAAACTTGTACATACCTAGCTAACAGAAGAAGTGATTACTGTTCATCCTAAAATGGCAGTAACAGCTATGACTCATAAAAAAATTAATCTGCTTACAAAAATGGTTATATACAAAAAGTCGGTTTCATCACAAGTTCATAACGAAGACTTCATGATGTGCGAGAGAAAGAATGAGTTACAGTATATACTGCAATTCTAAATTGAACTCTTTCACAGAAAAACTTTCAATTGCAATTTCAATTTCAACAGCAACACATTTGAAGCTGCTTGGTTTCAGTAATGTATATCTTATGTCTGTGCTTGCTTCTTATTAACCTTTTGAGACTGATGTGCAGCACTTGAGATTCTGAAGACACCACAAATTTTTTTTTCTTTAAATTAATTGTAAATATTTTGACATTAGGTAACAATGGGATAATGTCTGGAGAATGCTGGCTGATGGTTTAACTCAATCTTCCCCAAATTCTAAAAGGAGAGGTATGAAAACTTTGGACTGTTCTTCCGTACAATCTTTTATGCGATAACAGGTATAAACTGCTATTATATATACTGTACCTGTATGACAATGAAAATGAAATTTATCGTACTATTTCATGGAGAAAAAGGAATTGTTATTTCAATTTACATTTTTTTGGATAATAATTAAAAGTAAGGTTACCAACACTCTCTGCTAACTTTGGGTCATTCTAAGATTATATCTTGTTTTTAATACACAGACTACAAAATGTACAACTATTCAGCTTCAAACTAAACAAATAAACAGCATTGCAGTATATTATTAAAAATAAATTCCAAGTAAATCCAAGTTAATGGTAACACGAAATGGAATGGAATGCAGAATTTAGGCCAAAGGCCAAGCACTGGGACCTATGTGGTCATTCAGCATTCAAACAGAAATTGAGAGTAGAAAGGTTTGAAAGGTGTAACAGGAGGAAAACCTCGCAGTTGCACTATGAAACAATTGTTAGGAGAGGGCGGATAGCAAGAAGGAAGAAAGAATATGAACAGAGGGACAGTCAAAAGAATGAAAGGGGTTGCAGCTAGGGGCCGAAGGGATGCTGCAAAGAACCTTAAGTAATGCCTACAGAGCACCACGTGAGGTGTACTGACAGCACTAACCCCCTACAGGGGGGTAACATGAAATGATCTGGAAGGTCATACACTACAGCCTCAGATGAGTTTGGGACCCCCAGGGATCTCACAGGGTTAACACTGGCTAAATTACTATACTGTGCACCAGACTTTCATATTAAATTTTAAAAAGTTGGCCAGCTAGGAGTTAGAGCACATTCATGCAGTCACCATTGAAAAGTATGATCCCCAAACATAAACAAATATATATAAAAGCAATCACTATACATTACAATACTACAACTACTGCGCTAAATACAATCATATATACAAAGGTCCTAAGGAAAAAGGTGCAGCTGACTGGAGATGAAAAAATACTGAAATTACCTCAATAAAAACCTATCAACTTTACCTGTGTCAGATGGGAAAGTAATATCCTCTCTTCTGAGATCATCATCACTGTCATAATCATCCAAGGGTCGTCGGCGTAACTCTTCGGATCCAGAGCTGAGTCCAGCAGAGCCTGATTGTCCACTAACAGGCGTCATGGCAAAACTGCCCGGAGGTGTCACGTGGTTAGGTGGTGTGACAGTTCTATATGTGGCAGCCACCATGGGGTAGGTAGGACCAGTGGGCATCGGGTGAGGGGGAGCAGCAGGGGACTCCTGGAAGCCTGCTGGAAGATAACCACTTGGCTTAAGGGAACTATAATGATGAGACGCAGCAGACATCACTGCTGTCTGCCCATGAGGTTCTAGGTCTTCCCACCATGGGGGCTGCAACAACCTCATATGGGGTCGCAGAAGCCAGTGGTCATGGCTACTGGCCTCTCCACTAATGCGCACTAAGTACTGAGTAGTGCCAGAGCCTTGGCGTTCATACACTACACCTTCCACGAACATTTGTTGCTCTTTGTCCAGTCTCACTACAACATGCACCCTCGACTAACTGTTTTGCAGATGGCACTGCGTCACTTATCACATCAAATTTTGTAGTTGAAGTAAAAACATTAGTATACCAAATTTCACTGGTGGGATCAGCGTCAATCCTAACTAGTAAATCACAGCCATTCTTAACACTGCAAATAACTGCAGGGTAATAATGCTGACCACGCTTGGCTAAAACCCGATGCCCTTTCCATTCACCCAATTCTACAGGTGCTCTGGTAATACCCTGCTGTGAGGACCACATCTCTGGAGTTCGAGGCACTTCTCCACCTTCTCTTGTTTCCCCAGGGATATGGTGGGAAGGGAGAGTTGCTTGGGCCGCTGCATCAACCACACTCTTATAACTGGGATATTCCTTTGGCTGGGAAAACTCTACTTTGGAATTGGGTGACTGTGTGGGACGACCTGAGGGGCCTTGTTGCTGAGAATTGGAATGAGAGTGAGCCATTGGAGGAACCAAGTGAGATGGGACATGCACTGTATGATGGCCAGATCCACTAAGCTGGTGTGGCATTTGAGATGACGGCAAAGGCTGCGGAAGAGATGGTTGGCGTTGCATTTGTTGCTGCTGTGGTGGCTGATTTTGCTGTTGCTGCTGCTGCTGTTGTATGTGAATCTGATGAAGCTGATGTTGCTGCTGTTGCTGTTCATGCTGCTGGTGATGTTGCTGTTGCTGATGATGATGTTGTTGGAGGACCTGTTGCTGCTGAATTTGATGCTGAATTTTCTGCCTTTGCTGTTGCTGTTGTTGCTGCTGTTGCTGCTGCTGTTGTTGATGTTGTAACTGCAACTGTTGTGAGCTTTGCTGATACTGTGGGATAGTTACTAAAGTAGCCTGATGGGGATGAATGATGTGCGTTGATGCTGTGGCAGTATGAGAGGTGGGCAGGGCTTGAGGAGCAGGCACAAGTTTTATTTGGTTGTTTGTCTGAGGCAGTGACTGAGGCTGTACAGTTAACACTTGAGGAGCCATAGGATTATGACTGACCAAGTGTGTCATGGGATGGTTTCCACTACCCCTCATGTCAAGGGGCTGACTGGGAAGCGTACATTCAATCTTGCTTTTTTCCTGGATATTAATAATGTTACCACTCCCATTATTACTACTGCCATTCCCAATACCATCGCTAATCATGTTAACTCGTAAATCTTGTGGATTGTCTGATACACTTATGATGGTAGATGGTGCTGACAAAGAGGAACTTCTCTCAACCACAGGAGGAGGAGCTAAGGGGTTTCTTTCTGATGGAGGCAGCACCAACGGACTTCTGCCATTAACTGGCATCAAAGAATTCCTGGCAGTGGTGGTAGTTGTAGTGATAATAGGATTTTTTGCAACTGAAGACATTGATGATACAGAAGTCTGAGCTAAACTTGAAGCTGGTGTTGTCCCAATTGATAAGGATGGTGATATTCCCGTTGCACTGTTGGTGACAGCATTATTAGGATTTTTTCCCATGAGAGGTTTCGGAGGCTCCTGCATGTCCTCAAGCTCTGATGGATCGAATTTTCGTTTTTTTGGCAACTTACAAACATCATGGACTGGTTGCGACCTCTCTTCCCTTGCAGAAGAGGGAGTGCCACCACCACTTGCAGACGTTGTTGTCACACTCCTGTTGGCACTCACAGGCTGAGCACGGCTTACAGTTGCCGCTGGCATGGTGGTGACCGCACCTGTGCTACCTCTACTACTTACAGCATGACCATCACCCTGAGCTGGTGAGGAAGATCCTCTGTCATGGCTGCTATTGCCTGACTCAAGGCCACCATCACTACCTGGTGAGTCATCTTTTCCTCCTCCTCCACCTCCACCCCCTCTCACGGATTCTGGTTGGGCATCTTCTTTGCTGTGTTTGCCATGAGATGAACTATTACTGCTACTACTTCCAGAAGTAGTTGCATGTACGGATGAAGCTTGGCTAGTGGCAGGCACTGGTAGGTCACTCTCCCGGCGGGAGTTGGGTCGAGCTCCCCGGCCAGTGTTACCCGTAGCCTTGGACTCTGCTGTGCGTTTGGCTCGGTTGCCTCCGCGCCTATTCATCCTGTCGGTCAGCCATAGTTAGGATGGGGAGGACCACTGGTGGCTCACCAGTCCACCAGCCAACCTTCATGCCAGATGCCCTCACACAATTCTGCAAAGAAGAAAAAAACACAGTATTAATAAATCCAATAGGCCTATTCATATTATATAACTACAATACAACAGAGTTTGTAAGCAAAATAACAAGTCTGTCATAGCTAAAAGTTAGTTTACACTGCATTCTGCAGTATACGTTATTACCCCCGGCTACTAAATTCTTTTAATCAGGCCATTTACAAATAATCATCTCAAAATTAGGCAGGCATATAAAACTACAGTATAATTATAAATCTTTCAAAGAAAATTTTCAATACTAATTTCTGAATATGTTAATCCACTACTTGACTTAAATTGACAATAACTTATCAATAAAGTACCTTTGATCTAAACATAACAAAACTAGGCTATGTCAATTTAAAAAGGAAATCTTCAAAAGCATAAGTTAAAAATTTTGCAAAAATACTATGGATGACAAAAAAGATTACACTTGAAAACATACTCCTGCTGGGAACAGTGCTCTCAAATTTAGGGAGGTAATGAATCTCTTTCACGTCTCCGTAGGACTGCATGAAATGCTGTCTAAAAATGACCATACCAACATCTCTTCTCGCGATACCCAAGTACAGTACTTAGTTTCATCATAAACCAATTTATCATAAGTTATAATGCATTGCCTTTTTCCTTAGACATGCAATCTCCCAGTCTAACTGGAATTGTATCCGTCATGTTCCAGAAAATCCTCACTGTTCTGTGGAGCTTTATGAAGTCTGTATCTCCAGTTTGTCAAGACTACCTTCTCCAGCAGCAGGGCCGCGTTGCCTGACATTTCCTTTCTGCAGGCTGCTATGACTACAGTTGCTGTCTTTCTCCTTCTGTTGATTCACTCTGGGATTTTTCATTTTGCCTTTACCTTTTGAATTTCTGCTTTTAGGGTTTAGTACTGTAAACTGAGCTTGTGACAAGTGGTTCTGCTTTTTATTGGTTTTACTTGCAAGCTTGTTAATTCCTTTATTGTGTCATAGTACTTTAATACTCAAAAACCCTTTGTTATGTTTAACTGCAAAGGTATATTATTTCTTGGTCTCTTTTTCACATAGTTCAGCTTCATTTTCTAGTAAATTTGGAACTTTTATTTTGTGGTGATTTCTTTCTGGGCCAGTGTTGAACACTAAATGTTCTATGGTATGCTGGCCCTAGTGCTGTTGTCAAGGATAACTGATAACTTTAAGTGTATGTGTCAATGTGCTTCAGCAGACTTGTCAAGGTCTTCTTGGTCAGGCTTCTAGCTCATTCAGGTCTTCCTTTAATCTTGATCCACATCTTCTGTGTCATCTTGTAGCAGCCTGATATATTCCCTATGGCAAATATAAAAAAAAAAATTGCCACAACTGTTATCAGGAGCAATGGTATCTCTGTTTGGACATAGCTGTGTATGCATTGCTCATCAAAGATTAGTGCCAGATCAACTTCAAGCTCCTTGGGCTCTGGGTAACCCAAACCTCCTTTACTAATATATAACTCCAGTTTAGCAATGTCATCTACTATCTGTCACAATGGGATCTGCTTCCTCTGTGCTGTACAGCTAGAAATCCAGCCACCAGTTCTAGCAAGGGAATTTTTTCTTGCTGTGACTCAGCGTGCAGGCCACCATCTCGGCCTCTCACTTTCAAGTGACTGCCACCTTAAACAGAGCTCATTTCTCCATTGGCTTGCAAAACGTTAGCTCTCTTTGCTTCTCTACTCCACGGCATGACATCCCAACACTACCTGTCTCAACAACTTTCCTTCCACAGTCAACCAACCAACCAAATCTCAAGCAAGCAACTTTGTTACTCCTTTTCCTGGATCATCTGTGACTCCTTCATCTTTTGATATATAAGACTATGATAACTCTATTGTTTTGGCACTCCTGTCTTGACTTTACCTGGCAGCAATGTCAGTTCACTCAGAGTTGTGATATCTGATCAAATCTTTTATCAGTGAACTGTGTGTGGTCAGGACTCAAGTTGTCTCTCTCCTGCTGCTGACCACTGAATAAGATTGACCATCTTCCCTTGCTGGATTGGCCCTGGGTAACAAACGTGGCCCAAGCTGTCCATCCAGTCTTCTCAAACACTGACATCCATACCACAGTTAGAGGATATCTTGGAGTCTGAACTGAATGATTGTCCTTTTCTGTCTTCATTCTTCCCTCTTTACTGACAGCAGAAGCAGGTTCATACACCACCTCAATGTGGGATTCACAAGTCACACTTGAAGTAATCCTCTTCCTATGAACCAGAAAGTAGAGACTGGTGCATACTCATTTGGTTGGGGCATACATGCCTCTTGCAGATAGTGTGAATGCAGCTGCTCCAGGCCCCATGATGTCCCTGGGGACTGCCCAACTTGACTGACAGATGGCTTCCATCTCCATCAAGACTATCAACTAGTTCCTTGCTAGTGAACAGAGCCAGGGAGTTGGTACAAAGTCCATCATTTCTTCTGCATGCTCCTCAAATAATGTCTCTCCCTTTACTTTGAGCAAAAGGGTAGAGGTTTTGTCTCCTATGGTCCATCCAGCAGACACCACTGCTGGAAGAACCTGATATCTTCTGCTCAGGGTGTTCACCACTATAATGAATATCATCAGACATTCCTTCATCTGCTCGTAAGAAGATATAAATACTGTAGATGTAACACCAACAGGGAACTGAATCCTTAAAATCAACCTAAAAGCTTCACAAAATTTTTGGCACGGCATGAAAAACAAGGAAATGACAAGCAACCAAAAATGGCCTCTCCTACCGATGGCAAAACTCAATCAGTATCAATCCAAAATTAATTTTTGGACAATTTGCAACCATCCTTGCAAAAAATGGATAAGCACACCTGAATGCCCCTTGCCCCTCAGTGAGCAGTGAATGTATGTGAAATTACCAGGGATTAGGGCCCTGAGCCCAGGGTACATGAACCAGCTTCATTTTAGCTTTATAACATCAAATGCACAAAAGCCACTGTCTAACCGGAAATCAGTGAGCAAAAGATTACTACTGGCAATATTTACACTAAAACAGTGCAATATCATTATCACAGTAGCCTATGCTATACACCAATAAATGAATTCTTCAGAAAAATAATAGGAATTTTATACAGAAAACTGTATAATGTCCCAGAAGACAACCGGAAACATATGACAATTGTTGTTGAGGAATGAAAAATTTGGTAAGAACAATGAAGGATGCAATGAACAAGAAAAGCCTGGGAGAGTCTACAAACAAGCTAGAGTGCAATTTCTTAGTTTTTGTGCTGCAAATAATTTGGTAATTGGAGTAAAAAAAAACAACATCCATAAAACACATAAAATCTCCACATTACAATCATACTCGTATAAAGCAAAAAAGTTTATACAATCAATAATCATGAGAATAACGAACTAAAGGAATATTAAAGGAATGTTAAATCAGAGTTGCAGTTCCAGAAATTATGATAGAGCAGATAAACAATGAGGGGTAGTTTACCATTAGGAATTTACATCAATTTAATGGTATCGTACAGTATACAGGGATATGATGAAACTAGATGGAAACCTTAGATATCAGATGGGACCTGGGATTCAATATAGAAAGGACAAAGTAAATGGTGCTTATAGTCAAATCTCAAGGTGGAGTTCAAGAATCCACAGCAGAATAGGCTAAGTACAAATGTACAGATGGTGACTTTTAACAAATGTCAAGATAAACAGGCTAAAGTTGTTGGCAGAGCCATGTATTCAGGAAGCGGTACTGAATTATTTATGAAATGGTTAGCGGGAGAAAAGAAAAGAGGAAATTACCTGTCGAAAGTAAGAATGGGTCAATAATAACAGCACAAGAAGAAAAAAGAAAATGGTATGCGGAACATTTCGAGATATGAGGGGGGGGGTAAATCTGACTGATAAACCAAAAGCAGAGGAAGACCTGAAAGTACTGATGATGAAGTGGATCAGTAATACAATACTTAAATGGAAAAATCCAAGTTGTGATGGAATCATTGCAGTAATGATTTTAGTTGACACTGGATTGACACCTCAAATACTAAGCTAGATTGCTTAGCAGACCATGGAACATGGCAACTAAGTATGACGACTGGGAGCTGGTAGTCATAGCAAAGGTACCAAAGACAGATGACCTGGCTGAATATGGTAATTATTTGAGGCATCGCACTTTTTTCATTTACAAAGAAGACATTTTGTACCATTATTATCAGTATAATTGGAGAAATAAATTTATAAAATACTTAAAGATATGAATAGTATGGTTTTAGAAAAGCCAGGATTTGCCAAGATCAAATACCGGTATTTGTTTTTAAACATACAGTACTGTGAAGAAGTGTATGGAATTTAAAAATCTCTTCTGATGGCATGTTCACTAACATTAGAAAGCTGACAGACCCCACAAGATTTACAAACTTAACAGAATGTATCACAAATGTAAGGAGACAGAACTCAAAATAAATCTAAGAAAAACAAAAGTAAAGAGAACAGTATACGCACTGTATGCACAAAGGAATGAAATAACCTTAGATGAGAATAAGTTATATTTTTCATTTATTTAGGAACAATGATGTCTAGTACAAGCTCTTTGAGTTGGAATTTAGTGACTAAAATAAGACAAGTCAAATAGTAGGCCAGCCAAATATGATTTTGAACTGAAATACATTGACAAATCATGCAAAACTAAGATTATCCATAGATCTAGTAGTAACCGTGTAGTTTTATGGACATGAATTACAGTATGACAATGAAACTATACACAAGGATTTTTGTCAATTTGAACAAACTGTAAAACTTCGTGGAAACTATTAGGAGTCTGATGACAAGACGGAGATGACATCATCAGAGACATTATAGAAGTTCCACATGTAGATGAGCCAATGTTGAAAGGAAGATGGGGATAGACTGGACATTTCCTTTGCAAAACTTCATGAAAAAAAGGTATGTGATACTCAAGTCAGCCTGACAAAAGGCACCAAAATACTGTAGTTGAAAGGCCCATAGGCCATGTACTTGGATGAGAATTATGAGAAGGGATTTGCAAGTCACACACAAGATGGGATTTGCAAGTTACACACAACTTCCATCATTTATTATCAAATACATGGACACTTCAAATGAAATGAAAAAAAAAAAAGACCAATAGAGTATTATAAAATACTGGTGCTTAACCGATTTTATTCAGATCTTTGCCAGTTGAATGGAGAAATATGAAGAAAAAATAATCTAATTCCACAGTAAGCATCAGGATTACATCCTGATAATTCTATTTTCCAGTGAAAACACAGAACAGCAAAGCCGTGAAATGAGTGAATAGCTCCATCACACATCACTGTTCACAGTATGTATGTAACTTGGTTGCCTCAGCAAGACCAAATGTTAGTAAATTTCTAAATTACGGTAATGACTATCACACTTAAGCCTCTCACTCACAAACCTTGTTAAGATCTATAGAGTCTATAAAATGATAGTTGCTACTGGGTATCCAGTCCCACTTCTAAGCTGAATTACCTCTTTCAATGGCAAGATAAAATAAGACAGCTTCTGAAAACCTAAACACTCAGATGTGTGCCTTTCCTTTCAAGAGGGAGGTCCTTTAACCTTTGACCAAACAGCCTTAAACAATGATAAGTGAAACTGCATCATAGCAAAGAGGCTTTCAGGTTTGCACCTTGCTGAAGGGTTATCTGGAAGTAGCTACCATACAAGGTACAGGCAGTTGTCAGTTATCAGCGGGGGTTCCGTCCCCGATAACTGAAAATCTGCGATAACAGCCCTTATTCGCGGCGCTGTTAAGTGGGGACTGGTACCGATAAGTGGAGATCAGAGCATACCGGTGCCGAAAACCCAGTTATCGTCGCCGCTAGACAAGCGCCGTAAAACCGGATCGCCGATAACCAGGGACTGCCTGGTAAATGCATTGCTTTCAAAATGACCACCAACCTCACCAACTTGTCACTGCTATCCATGGGCAACACATCACTCTGTGGCAGACCTCCAAAAAAGCATAGAGTTGGTAACGGCTGTGAACCTAATACTCTCTATCTAGACAAGGAATCTTCTCTTCTCTCTCTTCCAAAAGGCACTCATAAAGGATTACCGAGCAAAATTACATACCAGTCAAATGCTAACACCAATGTATAGTGCAATATGTATAGTCATGTTACAGGGCAAAAGATAAATAAATTTGGAATTAAGGATTGAATACAACTATTTCTTGTTCTACATTCTAAATTTATAAAAATGCCTGAATCTACCAGGCAATATTAAGGAAATTTTCTTCAGTTGTTTGGGTGGTATCTCACCAGAATTCAGTATTTTCCATGAGGTAAAATCTCAGTCTAAGTGTTTGTAGACCCTCTTCTGACATCTTATTAGAGGTCCACATTTATAATACATTATTTCATCCTTTTCTATGCAGGAAATGTGCCAGCATAAAATGTTGGATGGTTTCACTCTTTGTTGATATGGGGATGCCACCCTTCAACATCACTAGGCTACTAGTGCACAAAAATCAAATGAAAGCCCTCAACGAGATTTTCAGAAATGTTATGCTGTCAATCTACTGTCTATCGATATATCCTACCAAGTCAGCCAATCAACCTGATGTTCTTTGAAAGAGTCAATGAATCCCGCAGGATAGACAGGTAATGCCACACAACACTACCTTAGCGATGATACTCTCCACAGAGTTATAGATCTTGAATTTTACTCCATAATGCTTGGTTAAAATGGCATAGGCTATGTATCAGTGTAGCCTGGCATGCCAATGGAAAATGTTTTTTTACACAGCTTGCCCGTCACCTACTTCATAACCCTCTGCAAGGGAGTTCATTGTGGGTTAGCTTGGCAACTGGCCTAACAAAGCATGGAAAAATGTTATATATCAAACTTAACTCCATCCCTACAGAAGTTTAACTTTTGCAAAATTCAGAAACACGATACTGTATTCAATATGAAACTACAGATTTTAGAAAGACGACTCATTGTCTAGTTAGGGATTCTTAGGTTATACCAAACTGTCACCCTTTAGTCTTGTGGTAGGACCAAAAGTATTGTAAACAGCAATGGGTCAATACAGGCAATATGTCATCCTGTTACCACCATGCTTTTATTGAAGCTCTGAAACCATAATGTTTATCCCCAAGTCCAAAAGCAGTTAAAACAGAATAGTAATTAAACATCACGCATATATCTAGGAACAAGGTTTAGATGTAAATATATCTGGCTAAGATATAAAGCTTAATAACAACATCCTATAAGGAAAAATATGGTACATAAAAATTTTTTTTGAAATATGAAAATTAATGTTCTTACACTTACATTTCACAAAATTCAGTAACAAAAATGAACTGTTCTAGTATGAACAAGAAGCAGATATTAAAGATCTGTTTAAGTGCCTAGTCATATAAATTTCAACAGTATCAACATATATCTGTAGAGAGCCAGGCCATGTGACAAAAATAAACACTGAAACAGAACAACGAAAAATGTACATGTATAACAAATCTGTAACTCCCAACAAACCCTGCTACAACAAACTGAGCAATAAACCATAACAGAACTGATATCTTTTATAGTATGGTTTATAGAAAGGCATAAACCCTGTAAAACAGGAAAGGACCATATAGCCTAAGTATTAAATCAAAAGTAGCAATACTGACAGCACAAGATACATGTATGTCAGGTCTTTATAAAACAAGATAAATAGGCTAATACCTTTTACTAATTAACTCTCTTCAAACACATTATTCCACTAGCCCGTGTTTTGTATTAAGCATTAGCTTTTTAGCTTTACTGTATTTACATTACCATATTCCTTGTACTGGCATAAGGACCAGCAAGGGGGCTTGCTCCCTTAGCTGCCAGTATAACATACTAAACACCTTAAGATCCTTCAAGAAATATGTGAGTATATCAAAACAATGTAGTCTAAAAATAGTCCGGCTGGACCCTATAAAAACTGCAGAAATACAATCAACTATGCTATACTCAAAAGTTCCACAGAATCTACTTCCCTTTAAACATCTACTTTCACATCTTGAGCCAATATAGCCCAATGTCGGAACTGGGTAAGGGCAAATAGCCTATCTATTATAAGTTCACATAAGTTGACACAGGATAGGCCGAGTAGCATAGCGTATTTTCAGACAAAATCATCTCATCAAAATGAGCCTATCCTCAATCTATATTATATACTGTGAGGGTTGGGGAATGGTTAGCAGCAAGATAATGACCAAGAAAACTGCATATTTATAAAAAACTGGATACTTTCCGAGTTATTTTACTCAACCTAATCATCCAAATAGCTTCCTTTTTCTCATCATACTTTCCATTATTAAGATAAATTCAGCACAATTCATAAGTGGAGCTATTCCAGCTTCAACTCTCACATTAGAAAAGCCAGAATACAGGGTTGTTCATGAACATGGCCTCATTTATGCTAAAATCAGCTCAATAGCCTACCTTTGGGGTGGACTTAACCTAATCAAACAGCAGTACTGTCTAAGTGTTGCTAGGCTACAGGCTCAGTCTTCGTAAGAAGGCTAAGCCTGAAACTTTTTCGAAGACTTAAAAACTGAGCTAACCACACTTGAACTGAATTAGCCGACCATAATTAAGACATGAGGTATCTCACAACCTTGAGGTAAGGAATATGTGTACAATGCTAAGGGGGAGACAGTGGGTGACCCTTGCCCATTACAACCCCGTATATGATGAAATGAATTCCTTCAAAGATTTGTGGTGTTTTGGGTAAGCTCTTCCATCCTAGCCAGGTAAAACCTTGAAACCCTTGATTAGGTTAGGTTAGATTATTGTTGGGAAGTTTTGATAAGAAAGGTGAAAATCCTTCTTTGGCCAGGTAACACTAACGAAGGAAAGAGTTTGGATGCATCCCTGAAATTGTTCGTGACATCTTGGTGCTTTATAATGTGTTCGGTGATTTAAAATGCTTATGCATTTCTTCTAATGCAATTCACTTACTTGGTTCCCCAAATTTTACCCTGGCACTTTTACAACTATTGTACATAGGACGCTGTGGGCAAAAACCATTGGTTTGCACCAACAACTTAAATGGTCAATATCAGGTAGGTTTGCAATAGAGTAAGCAGTCAGAAAATGTCTTACGTGTTTGGAGAAGAATTTCAGCATCTCATTAGGTATTATCAATTAGGCTAATTCAACTTTTGCCAAATACAGTCTACAACTGAATCCCAGTCTAACCTACGGTGGCATAGGACTGACCCACAACAGATATTCTAAACTTAAAACTTGGCTTGCCGTCATTCGACGAGGAAATACACATTCCGATCGAAAGGCATCGAAAAGCACACAGCTTTTACAATCAGAAGCACTGGCGATCATTCACTTCAACAGGCCCATGGCCAGGACAGTAGCCGATGAAAAATGACATAAGAGGCCTACGCAACGTACCTACACTGCACAAAAATAATACTCTATTTGATTGGGTTTTCCAAAAACGCTACAGGAATATCCCCAAAACGAAATGCATTTCCTATGACTATAAAGATCCAAGCCACCAAGAATGGATTTTAAATGAAGCAGGGCATTGCTATGGCCATCCTAAGTAGCCCAGAATACCGTCGTCCAAGTAGCAGGAGCAATAGTAATAGTAAGTAGCCATTCCTCAGAGCCAACCGATGGAAACAAAGAAACTCATCACGACTCTTTTTCACTCAAAGTTCGTGCCGTCTTGCCATTTGAGCAACTGCAGACCTGCATGATATATTCATACACACCTTGGAAGATAATACACACCTGGCATGGGTAATAATACACCAAAACAACCTCCAATATGGATCCGCGAGTCACTTATACACTCTTTACACCATCACCATCCTAGACTGAACCAATCAGGAACGTAGAACGGAAACGAAAGGGTTATTTAAGGAATCTTGTCAGTTTTCACGTAATTTGTAACACATTTGCAGATTTTAAATATATCATAACAATATTATTGAGGATATTTTGCAATTACGCAATGGATCTTTTATAATTTGTTCATTTGTTTTGGTCAGAAATCTAGAGACTATCCACATTTTTTCCAAATTCCTTACCTATTTTTCACTGTTACCGGACTAGACGGTTGTCGGCATTTATTTCCTATTCTTTTATTTACATGTCCAGGTGGATTACCTGATAGATTTTGTATATTCCCGTATAATATACTTTTCTTTCCATATATACACTCTACATGACAATATCCAGCCTTGGGTGAATGAGCGATCAAGCTAGTTGTTTATTGGTCCATGTTTGGTCACGTGACTGTACCGCGCACACTCATTGGTTGCCTCAACTTACTCATGCAGACGACTATCACATACTCAGGGTATACAAACATACGCACACATTTACAAACACACTCACACGGACACTTCCAATCTTACTTCGTCCAGTCTTGTCAAACAAATAACTCTTTCGACGATCAATATTGAAGAGATAAACACTATTTATTTCTTTAATTAGCAGCAAATGGCATTTTAAATAGTCTACGGCATACCTGGAAACGGCCGACGAAAGGGAAGGCGTAACTGTGTACGCGCATGAAATGTCCATTTACTATGTATGCGTTTCCGATCTTAGAACATGCACAGCTGTTGCATTTTAATACTGAAGGGGCGGTCAGATGTCATGTTTGTACGTGTATGTGACACAACAACCTTTAGCAATGAACTTCAACTTTACGTAGTCCCGTGAATTGACTGATAAAAATACCTCAACACAGACTACCGAGGCATTAAACATGAACGTACTTGTCATCTTATCAATTGCTGTTTACGTACATGCACATTTACACACGTTTGCACTCGGTCTCGCCCTCCACTAGTCTCTCTCTCTCTCTCTCTCTCTCTCTCTCTCTCTCTCTCTCTCTCTCTCTCTCTCTCTCTCTCTCTCCTCTTCGTTCGTTCTTACTCACTTCTTCTGAGGTGTGGAGGATAGAGGTGCCAGACACTTATCTTTAGGCAACAAAAGCAGAAAGTAAGAGGAAAGCGCTTTTGTCTTTCTTTCCTTGCTTGTTTTTCTTCAGTACGTCTGGTATTCAGTAGGCTATTGATAAGTGATCTTTATTGTGACAGGCTCTTTTATAGTATATGTAATAAACGGCCATGTTTGTATCACTCGTCTGTTTGTTGACAATTTATGGAAATGGCTCAAGCAATAACTTTCACGAAGACGTACGATGTATGTGTGCGAGTGTGTAATGTGACGCCTACACACAAGCGCGCACACACGCACAGGCACACACAACCCGGCGTCGATTGCATGCCGCATTTCTCTGCTCCTCCTCGGGCATAAAGTGAGTTACATGACTTAAAATAATTATATTTCATTTCCGGAGTGGCAGGTAAATGATGGCGGCCGATTTGCTGCGAAATTATGTTGCTGGTGCATTGTTCCCGGATGCTAGGAGTGGGCCAGGTGAGTTGAAGGACATGATAACCATACAAATAAGCGGAGCATCTTGGGTGCCTTCTCATTCCTGATTGGGATCAGGACGCTGGCATGGCAGGGAAGAAATGTCTGTTTATTAAGATTATTACTGGAAAAAACCGAGACGGGGATAGTTGCCAATAACGAAGATAACAAGAGCGATTCCCCTTTAAGAGGCCATAAAGGTTATGGGACCACGAGGTGTTTGAAACTAAACTGGAAACACAGACGGAGGCAGAAAATTCTACATTCTAGAAGTGAATGACTGAACTGGCTGTATTGTTGACATTGTAATTAGGTATTGCAGTTAATGTTCGTCCTGCTTGGACTTTTGCTCCCACACCAACCAACACTTTCGGGTCACAATAAGGCCCGAAGCCAATGACTTGAGTGAGTTGTATACGCTTGCTTGAGAAACGAGCGTGTATGACCTGTCACGGAATGTGGCGAACGCGGGGGACGGGTGCCAAGGTGGCGTAGGAAAGGTGTGAGATCTATTTTTGTCCTGTTGGAATATGCAAAGGGGATTTAATTGGGTCTGCAGCATTGGTGACAACAATGGTTAACTCACGGAAATGGCGCTTGCATTGGCCTCATGCTATTATTATTATTATTATTATTATTATTATTATTATTATTATTATTATTATTATTACCGCCGTAAATAAATCCATTAATATATAAATTTAGATTATCTGTTGTCATTATGAGCTTCTGCACTGTTTGTAAAGTGCCTCTTCAGCTAATTTACATCTTTATATAATTTTGGATTTCTTTAATTCAAGGTTCTGAGATGCGTCACGGAGTTTTCTTCAAGTTACTATTAGCATTACTGGGTTGATAGGGGAATCAAACCCATGATTTTTCTGGTTGTTAACGGGAGATCTCTTTGGCATCTTAATTCTTGACAGACATTTTCAGTATCATTCAACATGTGCTCCCTTTCACATATATACATCAAGCTGAAAGCACATTAATTTTTAGAGGAAGTTTTAACAGAACTGAACCAGTAGAAGATAACTGTTGACAAATGCAAATGAAAATAACAAACCAACCAAGAAACAAACTAACAAAAACAAATAAATCCGCGCATACACTAACTGCAGTTCATGCAACGGACCTACAACGCAGACAGAGGTGAATGCCAGAAGGCAGTTTTGCTCGTCGCTGGAGAAGGCGTCCTGGCGCCCATTCTGAGCCTCTCATTCAGTGACCACGACGATTGTTCGTCGTAGTTTCGTGTTTTTATTTTTTCTGTTTCATTGAAAACGCCGAGTCACGCTTGTTGTGTTTGCGGGGTTTGGTGAGAGAGGACCTTCGTCAAGGAATGCCATAATACGACGCTTCGAGTAGAAATGGTAGTAGTTGTGTGACGATGGTAATACTGCTGGTAGTGAAAGTTGCGCTGGTGGTGGTAGTAAATGTAAAAATTGTAATGGAAGCAGTAGTAAGTAAAGTAGTAGTAGTAAAAGGCTGGGCTAACAACGACAATAATATAACAGCCGTCATTCTAGCTTTAGCGAATTATTTTGTTTAGTAGTTTATCAACTTGAGAAACAGCAATAATTTACGTCGATATGATGCGATGAGACGAAACTTGCTTTGAAGGACATTTTGTAAAACCGCATCGTTCTAGAAACAGAGCAGTTCATCGTTTGACGTTTCTGAAATCTATGAATGAATGAATGAAGGAGTGGTTCAGTCGCGCATTGCTTTCGACTGTGAGGGGATGCCAAGTTATCCCGCCTAACACACTTCTCGACCTCCCTGCGTCAACTCTTACAGCCCTCTCTGACCCTCTGTCTCCAGAGACTTCGGTCCTGGGACACTTTCATCCAAATCATTTATTTGGATCACACACCACGGAGGCTGAAGAGGACGGCAAAACAAGTTTTCCAGCTTTTCTCTCAATTGTCACTAATTCTTTTACCATGGCCAATCTAACGAAGTTTCTTCACAGCGGGCAACGCTAAGTCACAACAAACTTTTGGGGTCAATTGCAAATGGTAATGGGTTACAATAAGGGCCGAAGAGCAAACAGGGTGAATGAGTGACTATACAGGATAAATGGGGGGGGGGCCCGCCAGTTGGTAGCCTACTTTTCCACCATTTTCAAAAAATGCGGCAGGGAGAGAAGGGAAGGGTGTGTCTTCGCACAGAACTCAGATGAAATAATAGAAACAAAGTGGTGTCTTTCTATTTAACAAAGAAAATACTTTATTTGAAACATGCTGCCAGTGCACACTACACACACACACGTTACACACACACTCATATATATGTATTATATATATATATATATATATATATATATATATATATATATATATATATATATATACATACATATACATATATATGATATATAATATGTAAGTATATATGCAATTGTAATAACCACAATGCCCTCTTGACTTCTCGAATTCTTCGCACTTTTTGGATGCCATCGGTGCACCTCATGCGGTGCACTGCAGGCATTACTTAAGGTTTTGTGCAGCGTTCCTTCGGCCACTAGCTGCAACCCCTCTCATTCTTCCTTTCATATGCTCTTCCTTCCACCTCACTTTCCACCCTCTCCTAACAGTTGTTTCACGATACAACTGTGAAGTCTTCCTCTAACAGTTGTTTCACGATACAACTGTGAAGTCTTCCTCCTGGTACACCTTTAAAACCTTCTGTACTCTCTGTTTCCCTTCCAGCGCTGAATGACCTCATAGGTCTCAGCGATTAGCCTTTCATTCCAATGCCAATGTTGTGGAAGTTTTAATACACAGGAGTATCATCCACGATGCAGTAGTCAAATTATGAATGTGATAGTGATGGTCAGAGGCCAAGCTTTAGAAATAAATCGATCAGTGAAATTTTGTCAGAAAATTCAACATTTGCAATTAGTCCATGTAACGACCCGAGTGGGCCGTTATGCAGGTTCTTTAACATACTCAGGACGGGGCTGTCATGACTGACGGCAGATGCAACAAACAAGGAGGAGAAAAAACAACAAAAACAATAAAAATGCTTGCAATACATTTATTTTTACAAGTATTTACAAGTGAGTCAGGTCTGGTAAAAGATAAAACCATAAGTACAAAAAAAGCCAAAAAGGCAGCACTAAACAAAATCAAGTTAAATAAACAAAAAGTAGCTTAAAAAAGGCAAAATAAACAACAGCAGGCAGAAAAAAAAAATACCAAACATACGTCCTCCATCAGGGCACCAAGACAGCCCTCAGCTGTGCAACAGGGACAAAACCCACCAACCAGAATACCCGATGGAGACGTCAGGACAGCCTCACGCTGTCATCAAAGATGAGCAGCTCGTGGTCACCATCGACTACTCATGGTCACCTCCACCTCACGTCGTGCTCCCACTTTGTGGCGTGCTCCAATTTGCTGCTCAAAAACTCGACCAACGTCGACTCAAAAAACTGCCTGCTGCTGCTGCCACAGCCGCTACCTTCGGCTGCCCTACCAGACCCGGACTGACTAAAGAAAAACGGCAGTTCACCGACGAGAACATCAAAACAAAAAAACTTGAAGGTAAGGAGGCAGCAATCCACAAAGGGGAACGAGCGGGGAACCAGCAGTTCTGCAAAACCATCATAACGTGACACCTCCCACCTAAAAAAAAAAAAAGATTATTTTTTTACACTCATGCTCCCCTCCAATGCAGAACAACCCCACCAGCCAAAACAGAGCCATCCTGTCACGGTCGCCATTGTAACGACCCGAGTGGGCCGTTATGCAGGTTCTTTAACATACTCAGGACGGGGCTGTCATGACTGACGGCAGATGCAACAAACAAAGGAGGAGAAAACAACAAAAACAATAAAATGAGCTTAATATTAATTTATTTTTACAAGTATTTACAAGTGAGTCAGGTCTGGTAAAAAGATAAAAACCGCAAGTAAAAAAAAAAGCCAAAAGGCAGCACTAAACAAAATCCAAGTTAAATAAACAAAAAGTAGCTTAAAAAAGGCAAAAATAAACAACAGCAGGCAGAAAAAAAAATACCAAACATACGTCCTCCATCGGGGCACCAAGACAGCCCTCAGCTGTGCAACGGTGGACAAAAACCCACCAACCAGAATACCCGATGGAGACGTCAGGACAGCCTCACGCTGTCATCAAAGATGAGCAGCTCGTGGTCACACGACTACTCATGGTCACACTCCACCTCGTCGTGCTCCACCAGGCGTGCTCCAATTTGCTGCTCAAAAAACTCGACCAATGTCGACTCCAAAAACTGCCTGCTGCTGCTGCCACAGCCTGCACCTTCGCTGCCCTACCAGACCCGACTGACAAAGAAAACGGCAGCTCACCGACGAGAACATCAAAACAAAAAAAACTTGAAGGTAAGGAGGCAGCAATCCACAAAAGGGAACGAGCGGGAAACCAGCAGTTCCCGCAAAACCATCACTTAACGTGACAGTCCAATTATAATTTTTTTTTAAGTGTAATTTAATTGACAAGATATTAAAAAAAGTATAAATAAAAACAAATCCTTTGGGTCAGCCCCGTGAGAGCTGATAATCAGCTCAGTGGTCTGGTAAAACTTTAATAATAAAAATAATCTATTATATTAATTTCCTTGGCTGCCTTCTGTGTGTGTGTGTTGTGTGTGTGGCTGCCCTTCTGTGTCTGTGTGTGTGTCCGGAAGCCTCAGGATCCTGGAGTTTTTAGATTTAAGAAGATGTTATAATCAATGGGCGTTTCTCCAGGAGGCGGAAGAAATGATTCCGAAGACAGACTCTGGATCCGTTTAGGAGCTGAAAACAGCTTCACAGGATCCTGGAGTCTTTAAGAATTTAAGATGTTATAATCCAATGGGTGTTTCTCAAGGAATGCTTCAGGAGCTGAAGACTGCTTTAAAGGATCCTGGAATCATGAAGACGTCTTCAAGCCTTTCATCTCCAAGAACTCGCAGCAAGGGAAGATTGAGACCATATTGTAACAGATAAACATCGTTTTTAAAGAGGTCCTGTAGATATTTAATTGTGATTTGGCTATATAGCCTATATGTGTGTTTACTTGCTTTGAATTTTCCATGTTTATGATGAAATAAAATGTGTTGAGATTGAGTACTATTAACAAAATGTTTATAGATTTATAAGGATTGTCCAAAGTAAAAGACCTTTGGGTACAGGTATGGGAGTATGGGTATAGGTATGGGTGTGGGTAGGGTACAGAATGGTATGGATATGGTACAGCTATGGGTGTGGGTATTGGTATCAGTGTGGGTATAGATATAGGTATGGGTATGGTATGGATATGGGTATGGAATGGATATGGGTATAGGTATGGGTATGGTTTGGGTATGGTATGGATATGGTATGATACGGATATGGGTATGGGGTATAATACAGATATGGGTATGATATAATACAGATATGGACATTAGAACTAGCAAATACAAGCAATGAAGCGAGCATCTGTTAGTCTATAATAATATTTTCCAGGTGGAGCTTTTCTTGTCCTTCACCGGTGACAGCAGGGGAATCCAGGTATTCCCGAAGGCTTCTGGGAATTCCAAAGGCTTTGGGAATTCCGGAGGCTTCTGCGGTTTTGATTTCTTGCACAGTACTGAAGAACAGGGTTTTATGGAGAAGAAATCGGAGACGAAAAGCTTCGAAGATTTCTTTGGGGGAAGGCACGTTCTTGGAGATGAATTCCGGAGGCTTCTGAAGGCTTCAAGACGGTCTCCAGGCTCAGGAGCCTTTGGATTTTTTTATGGAAAAGGAATGGGATTTGGTCCTTCCTGGAGACGAAAGGCTTCGAAGATTTCTTCGGGGGAAGCGGATCCGACAGGAGCTGAAGACGGCTTCACAGATCCTGGAGTCTTTAAGAATTTAAGAATACGTTATAATCCAATGGGTGTTTCTCCAGGAATGCTTCGGGAGCTGAAGACTGCTTCAAAGGATCCTGGAGTCGTGCAATGAAGCTGAAGGACTGGATGACACTGTGCTCCACGTCACTGATTCTGATTTGTCTGCGTCTCAGACTAATTGTGAATCATGGGTTTTGTTTTGACATTTTGTTCCCATAGAAAATCAAATGCGGTGTGACGAAGGTTAATCCTTCAACTGCCTACTAGCTCCGCGCAGCTTAGCGCGTGCCTCTCGCTAATAATAATAATAATAATAATAATAATAATAATAATAATAATAATAATAATAATGTAAAAGGTTTATTCATGTATTTATGTATGTTTTTATAAACTAAACAAATGCAAACAATAGCTAAGAAAACCATCGTTAGCATTTGGTTTATTGTTTATAAACACATATAACTATAAGTAATCATACTTAATACTGTATCCTCCGATCCAGGAGAGGATAAGAGACGCGTACCTGACATAGCACGTCATCGACTTGACCCGACCCTGAGTCAGAAGCCGAATTTTAAATGAAGCATAGACTTATGCAGCCAGGTCCCATATTAGGAATTAATTCTTCACAATCCTGCGTGTCAAAAAGTTAATATCATTTGTAAGATTAGGCTTATAAATAAAATTCTTATATTTTGAGGCAATGCCGGGTCATAGGCCTTCACGACAGATTCTTATAGTTTGAGGCAATGATAGGGCATAGGCCTACAGGTCAATTTCTTATTGAAATCTTTTTCTCTCTCTTTGATTCTAGCGTCGACTATATTCATAAAGATCTCGATTACTTTTAATTAAAAAGAAATGACTAAATTTCAGTTAACAATAGTAAGTAGATAATTCTTTGCAATAGCATTTTATGACAAGGTCTATGTTTATTCTGCAATGTTAGGGTACCACATGAAAAATTTTCGAAGACACTACAAGCACCATAACAGCAGCAACAAAAGCAAGAATAACCACAACAAGAACCACAACAAAACGGCTGAATATAAGATAGGCCTATAATCCAAACGTCATAAAGACATAGGGCATTATAGGTCTACGTCATTTTTTATGATACTGTAATTTTGAAAGGAGATAATGTCCTAAGAAAATTCTCAGCAAATTATATCCAGTTTGAGTCGTATAGCCAATCATACCGTAACTTAAGTTAAACTTAGGCATATTCTGGTTGTGTAGAGTGCTGTCACTACTTGTCATCCCACCGAATGTGTAAGCGATTGCAATGAAATCGATTTTATGGCTGTTAAAATGTAGAAACATTTTCTAAAATCAATATGAAATACCAGTCTGCATAGCTCTGAGACAGTCTTTGTGTTTAAATTTAGAATGGTAAACACGCTTGACAATATCAGACGGTAATTATCATTGTCCAGTTATTCAAGTGCACCGATTCGGACGCATACATTGCCCGTGGTCAGGTGAACCTCATTTACGAAAAAAATTGCACCTCGCAGAACACTCCTGACTTCATTCATATTTTCCTATTTTTCTACCATTTTTAAGATGTATGTTATGATTTTATTTCAGGGGATAATATAACATTTCCTTTTGATAATCAGCAGAACTTATTTTAGTTCGGTAAAACAACCATTACTGAATTAATGAAGATGAAAAGAACCACAGATTAACCAACTTTTCGAAACCACTGCCAACCAATCAGCTTCAAGGAATGGTCTTGACGTAAGCAGTGGTCGGGGCTTAGCAGCAAAGAGCGGTGGATTTTGTTATAATCACAAACTTAATTAATTACTGCTGAAATAGTCTCAGTCTTAAATGAAAAACATATTCATGAAAAATTAATGACTATTATATATATATATATATATTATATATATATATATATATATATATATATATATATATATATATATATATATATATATATATATATATATATATATATATTGTCTGATGTGTATCAAGTACCTGGTTATTACACAACTAATCTCAAGATTCAAAATATACCTCACTTCAGCCAGATACCTGAACTCTCATAACATTAATTATTACGACTGAGTACTCTAAAGGTAACAGTGATCCCTTAAGAAAACTTATTTATTACTTGAAAAATCAAACTAAGTCTATCAGAATATGTGTGAGGTATCAAAAATTAAACTAGAAATATTCTAGAGTAGAAGGCATCACCCATCAAAAAACTCTGTTTCCTTTGTCTTAATTCACTTTAGCAAAACTAAAAGAACAAAACATGTTTATCACTTTGCCTTATGTACACACAATCAGTCTTATTCACTGGTGATCAATAAATGAAACACTTTTTCTAAAATGTGAAATACAAAAATTTATTTTCAAATTCAAAATTCATAATTAGAATTCACAATCTGAAAAATTTATTATTACTTGAAAATAACACAACACTCAATTAATTCTTGAATTAAAGCTATGAGACAAAACTAATTCACAAAACTTTATCAGGAATTTAAATTAATCAAGAAAAAATTTAAACTATCAAGAATTACTCAAGATTTAAAAAGAGAATCTTAAATAAATGAGATATCAAATCAAGTATGCAATGTTAAATTACCAAGAAATATTTAAAAATGCCACGTAAATAAATGTTACATCACAAACATAAAAAAATGTGAAATATAAAGAGATTGTAAATAGAAAAACACACAAAAAATACACAGAAGATTTATCAATAATGATTTCACTTGTTCAAAATTTCCTAACTTATCATACCATGGTATTAATAAGTAAAATTCACGTTACCTTACACAAACTTGTGAAAACCTCTGTAAATCACTTGCTGACAAACTTGTGAAAACCTCTGTAAATCATTTGCTGACAAACTTGTGAAAACCTCTGTAAATCATTTGCTGACAAACTTGTGAAAACCTCTGTAAATCATTTGCTGCAGCTGCGTTACCACAATACACACTTTTTACCAGGCGCCGTTACAAACTAAATAACTTTGCTAAATACAGATCTCAAAAGTGACCACAAAACACTACGTTAAAAGTAATCTCTTTCTAAGAACGGGAGAGAGAGAGGGAACCAAATCAACTGGTCTCAGAAATCAGAATGAAACAAATTTTAGAATTCCAGTAACACGTAAAACAATTACATGATGTCATTAAAGCATTTTGGGTGCGAGATACAAAAGTTCTAGAAGCAGGGAAGTGACGTCATTAAAGCATTTTGGGTGCGAGATACAATGGAGAAGCTTCTAGAAGGAAAATGATGTCATCCCAGCAAAACGTTTTGAACACAATCTTACAAAACATGACGTAACTGATCAAGACACGTATTCCTTCTCTCAAAGTGGCGACGTGACTCGAACATATAACAACATGAAATCACTGTCTTGAGCCCATATGGGGACGAATCGGCATTTGTTCCAAACCTGTCATCACTAACCCAAAACAAAGCGCTCTCTTATCTCAACTGATGACAACTGAAATGAAACAAGTCTTTGCCAAACACACACGTGTTCACATACTACGCTTTTATCAAGAAAGATATTCGTTCTAAACTACGTTACTATTAAAATTATCATCAATTCTAAATTACGCTATTAAGTTACTCAATCATTAGTTCTTTTGAGATCTGATGCCAAACTAAATATGACACTTCAACAATCATTATCATTACACATAACACATGAAAAAAAGTAAATATGTCAAAATTATAGGAGGATATACGTATTACAAGGCAACATCATGAAAATATATATATATATATATATATATATATATATATATATATATATATATATATATATATATATATACATATATACACACCAGGTCTATAGACCTTGTATATACATATAATCGGGGAAAGTGTTGACTCTACCAAGACGAGTACATAGAACAAATAGGACGACGAAAAGGTGATACATATTCAAACTTTATTTCCAGCCAACGTTTCAAAGCATGGCTTCATCATCAGGGCTTAAAATACAAAAATAACAACAATTAAAATGGCCAATACATAGGACTCAGTAAAATTACCAAAAGTTAATTATTTTCGGAAGACTCAGCCAACCATTCCAAATGCCAGCTAGCCATTTTGCATGAAAACTCATTTTGGATTTTCATGAAACGAAAAATGATAAGGTAGTAAAGAACTAAAAATACCAACCCTAACGTAAACTAGGGGTGTTTATTGTTACAATTTTGCCGTATTAGTTATGTGGAGGGGGCGGCTGGTATTGACTTACAAGTCCGTATTTTTCTCTGCTATTAGGCATTTGCGAAAGGTTATTGAGAAGAAATTTTTGTTTTTGATGTGATTTACCCAAGAAAAATATAAATTATAAAGCAGAGGTGGCTGAGTCTCAACGAAAAATAACCAAATATAGATATTAAAAACAGTTAAACCAACTAACGCCTCAAGAGAAGAAAACTGGGTGACAAAGAAGGGGAACCAAAAGGACAAAGAGACCTCTCAAAAGAAGAAGACTGGACTATTCAAAGATGGAACCAGTTTGTTTGATGGTTAACGACTCGAGGATATGGAGAGTAGTTTCATCAGCAGCTTGCTCTAGGATTTCAAAATCGTCATAGGAAATACAAGCTTTGCATTGTTTGGAATGTTCCTCATGTTAGAAAAACTCCTTACTCAGTGCACACCTTGTTCTATGGCTAACGCCACGATGAGAGTCAACTCGCACTTTCAACATTCTTTTGGTGGATCTCGGGCAAGTATACTTATAGACCACCAAAGAACGCATAAGGTTGGGAACAGTGTCTTTAAATCTAAACAGAGAGCCAATTGTTCTTGGATTCCTTAGAACGGGTTTGAGATTGAGACAGTAGAAGTATTTCTTTAAAATCTGCCTCAGCGTAGTTAAAAAATTTCCATCGTTCGTAAAGGCAAAGAAACATAAAAATCAAGTTAGGTACTGTAGGTGTATAGGTACAGGAATTTCGGGCTGAAATTGATCATTATGAGAAGAGAGCCAGTCTGAAGAGAGAGAAAAGGGTCTGTGCAGTAACATTAAAATACTATTAAGCTTAAAATTGTAAAAAATGAACTATAAAAATTTGAACCAAGACCAGTATACGTTTGTTTCCGGAAGACAGAAGTGAGAAGTGCTGGTTGATCTGGTAATTGTACATCAAGGAAGGAAGGCACTCATTGTTTTCATGTTCTATGGTAAATGTAATACTAGGATGGAGATTGTTAGCGAATTCTAAAAATTGCTTAACAGCACCTTTACTTTGAAAAATAGAAAAGTATCATCAACATACCATTTATATTATAAGGGGCGAAATGAGGATGATCAGTGGCTAAAAGCATTTCCTCCAAATGACACATAAAAACATTTGCCAGAACTGGACCCAACGGAGATCCCATAGCAACACCATCGACCTGCTTATGATGCTTTCCATTGAATAAAAAGTCTGTGTCCAGCACAGCCAAATTTAAAGTTTTTCAAAATCATCTCTATCAAACCCTTGGTAGATAAAACCTGGTTCTAAAAAAAATCTTATCTAAGATAATCTGTATCGTTGCCTGCAACGGTACATTAGTGAAAAGCGAGACAACATCAAGACTCACCATATACAGAATTGATAGGATTCTAAAATCACTTAAGGAGAGAAATAAAATCAGCGAACATACATATTCGGATCTGTAGACATCTGATTCTTCTTATGGAGTTTTATATGGATTACCGAAAGTGCACAGGGAAGGGATTCCACTAAGGCCTATTTTGGCCTCTTATAATACTCCTATAAGTTAGCAAAAGTTTTGGTACCACTATTACAACCATTTTCAGAAAATGAGCATACCCTGACTAACTCCATTGTGTTTTCCAAAAAGATTGTTACTCAGGACCTCGATCTGTATATGGTGAGTCTTGATGTTGTCTCGCTTTTCACTAATGTACCGTTGCAGGCAACGATACAAATTATCTTAGATAAGATTTTTATGGAACCAGGTTTTATCTATCAAGGGTTTGATAGAGATGATTTTGAAAAACTTTTAAATTTTGCTGTGCTGGACACACTTTTTATTCAATGGACAGCATCATAAGCAGGACGATGGTGTTGCTATGGGATCTCCGTTGGGTCCAGTTCTGGCAAATGTTTTTTATGTCATTTGGAGGAAAATGCTTTTTTAGCCACTGTTCATCCTCATTTCACTTGCCCCCTTACGGTAAACGGTATGTTGATGATACTTTTCTACTTTTTCAAAGTGAAGGTGCTGCTGAGAAATTTTTAGAATTCGCTAGCAAACTCCATCCTAGTATTACATTTACCATAGAACATGAAAACAATGAGTGCCTTCCTTTCCTTGATGTGTTAATTACCAGATCCAACCAGCACTTCCCCTCTTCTCTCTTCCGGAAACAAACGTATACTGGTCTTGGTTCAAATTTTTATAGTTCATGTTTTTACAATTTTAAGCTTAATAGTATTTTAACGTTACTGCACAGACCCTTTTCTCTCTCTTCAGACTGGCTCTCTTTTCATAATGGTAAATTTCAGCCAAAAATTCCTGTACCTACAGTACCTAACTTGATTTTTATGCTTCTTTGCCTTTTACGAAGGATGAAAGATTTTTAACTACGCTGAGGCAGATTTTAAAGAAAAATACTTCTACTGTCTCAATCTCAAACCCGTTCTAAGGAATCCAAGAACAATTGGCTCTCTTTTTAGATTTAAAGACACTGTTCCCAACCTTATGCGTTCTTTGGCGGTCTGTAAGTATACTTGCCCGAGATCCACCAAAAAAATGTTGAAAGTGCGAGTTGACTCTCATCGTGGCGTTAGCCATAGAACAAGGTGTGCACTGAGTAAGAAGGAGTTTTCTAACATGAGGGAACATTCTAAACAATGCAAAGCTTGTATTTCCTATGACGATTTTGAAATCTTAGAGCAAGCTGCTGATGAAACTTCTCTCCATATCCTCGAGTCGTTAACCATCAAACAACTGGTTCCATCTTTGAATAGTCAGTCTTCTTCTGCCCCTCTGCTTGTTGCTTGAGAGGTCTCTTTGTCCTTTTGGTGCCCTTCTTAGTCACCCAGTTTTCTTCTCTTGCGGCGTTAGGTTGGTTTTAACTTTTATGTTTCGGTTTTAATATCTATATTTTAACGTTAATAATTATTTTACTGAGTCCTATGTATTGATTTTAATTGTTGTTATTTTTGTATTTTAGCCCTGATGATGAAACCATGCTTTGAAACGTTGCCTGGAAATAAAGTTGAATATGTATCACCTCCTTTTCGTCGTCCTATTTGTTCTCTCTCTCTCTCTCTCTCTCTCTCTCTCTCTCTCTCTCTCTCTCTCTATATATATATATATATATATATATATATATATATATATATATATATAATTATATATACACACATATATATATATATACATATGTGTGTGTGTTTGTAATCTTCTTACTTTCGAAGATACATCATTCAGTTGTATTCCACACAGGAAAATGCAAAATGTAAATGGTTGAAAAATACTCAAAAGTTTCGTTCGCCAAAGGACCTCTTCTTGGGGCATTTATTAAGGAAAGAAAAAATTTTACGATGTGTGTACCCAAGAAAGGCCTAAAGTCTTAAAACTTATGGAATATCGTTATCAAAACATAGAAGTTTAAACTAAAACACACACACACACACACACACACACACATATATATATATATATATATATATATATATATATATATATATATATATATATATATATATATATATATATATATATTATTGTTACAATGAAGTTGCCAACCACTTCCCTATATTTCTCTCAGGGAGCTTATTTGAGAACTGCTGACTGGCCTTGTATTCATGCTACAATTTCTTTTAACCGGAAAATGCAATGTTTACAATAAATCATTATGAAATTTCTTCCAAGATAAAGACTCTAAGGGTTGCATTACAATTAAGCACTGACAGAAGACCTTGCTTAACCAACGCAGCCACACGCGGTGCACTTTTGGCATTATTTAAGGTTCTTTGCAGTGTCCCTTCGGCCTTTAGCTTCAAACCCTTTCATTCATTTTGCTGTTCTTCCGTTCATATTCTCTTTCTTCCATCTTACTTTCCACCCTCGCCTAACAATTATTTCATTGGGCAACTGCGAGTTTTTCCTCCTGTTACGCCTATAACCCTTTTCACTCTGTGACCCTTTCGGCAGTGAATGATCTCATAGGTCCCAGCGCTTGGCCTTTGGCCTAAATTGCATATGGCATATTCCATTTGCACACATCCTGCTGTCTTCTCTCACCCTACCATCATCTGACATACCCTGGTTTTCTTTTACCATCAAAACATCACTCTTATTCACATTTATGCTTAACTTTCCCTTCATGCAGTGCCTAAATGACCTCATAGTCCTCATCATTTGGCCTAAACTTTATATGCCATTCCATTAACCAGTGCAAGCGGCAATGAGTCATGACGAGGCCCAGAACAACCCAAAATGTGGAAAATTGGTCAAGGAAACCAAGGTCTAAAGAAAACGTAACCTAACCCACGCGAACTGCTTAAAGATCCGTGGCAGGGGAATACGCCGTACCGTAGCCAGTTTGTTTACCTGTTTAAATCGTCCTTTGGTCTGAGGCTTTGTTCAAGCTCCAATCTCGGGCGATTACGCAGAGGACGAGACCTCGGAGCAAGCTTAATTTAGGAAGATCCCCGCGACATTTTTCTTTGTGTTTGTGGCTTTATTTAAACAGTCGTTCCCGGGCGTCAATTTCACGGGGAACAGACGATTAGTGGTGACCGTCCTTTTTACAGAGGGATTATATATGTGATTGGTGAGTTGCCTGCGATCTTTATGTTAGCGTTTCTTCTTCCTCTTCTTGTTCCTTTTCTTAGAAGGAAGTGGGTTGTTTAGGGGACATTTTACCTTGTATATAGCCGTGTGTTGAAATTGTCTTATATGTTTATGTCGCTTGGTATGTATCCGTTCTTTATATATGTATTTGGTGATACAGCCGCAGTAAAGGGTATTAGGCATTAAACGACATTTGTAACCTAGTGTATATGAATACAAATGTCACAAATGTGATAAAATTCATTCATATATATGTGTGTGTACCTGTATATGTATATATATATATATATATATATATATATATATATATATATATATATATATATATATATTAAATTACCGTTGTCATGGTAATGTGGGAAGGTTAAATATCCGTTGTTGTTTTCCTATATACGATTCATTCTTGAGGTTTCATTTTCATAAATATTACCCAATAATACTTTAGCAGCGGCAGTCGTTAATAGAAGCCACGCAAAAACTCTTCACAGAATTCTCCGCTTTCTCCCTGCTCAGCTCTAAGCCACTTTTCTCCCATTTCGTATTACTGTAAGCTTCGTGTGTCGCCGTTAACGCCGCCGGCTAGCCTGAAGTGTCTGTCGCGAAAAGGGCCGAGTTTTCTGAGAGGCCATCACACTACTTCTGAACTGCATGAACCTCTGCGCATAATCTACGTCACTTATTAACCAGTGATATTGGCTGCATTTATAGATATGGCCATAGAATTTTTTCATCGTTTTTGTTCTATTTTTATATCTTAATCTGTATTTACTATTTTCTCTTTGTTTTTATAGCGTAAGTCGACGGACTATTGAGCTATCTGTGTATGAATCTGTGCACTCGAATGATAGTAATAATCATATTATTTGCCTATATCTTCAGTTTGTATGATAAGCTTAGTTTAGAATTAAACTTCT